>NC_066362.1:163028593-163391093 GCF_013377495.2 Cygnus atratus
AAAAATGATTTCACATTTTAAGAAAAAAGGAAAGATAAAAAAAGATGATCAATGTAGGCACGCTTTACCTTTGTATAATATTACACCATGCTAGCTCACTTATGATGGGTGGAAAACTGATGACTGTATTTTGCCATGCTTAGGATTTTATGTTTGTTTTCCCACTGTATATATATACTTTAACTGGAACAAATACAAGACTGGCTAAATCTAAAGTACTGAGCTCTTGCTGACTCCAATGGCATCCCCAATGACCCATGAGCTGATTCGTCTTTTCCCTCACGAAAATTGTCTCCTTCACCTTAAGAGATGCCCCACGTGATGCTTGAAGACGCATCCTCTATCTTTTCTTAAGGCAGATTGATAGGGATCTACTCCAATCATCCTGAATGTCATTAGGTAGCCTTCTATTAATTTCAGTAACTGCACCACCTTCTAACAACTTGTACAATAAAGCTTTGGAGTTTTATTTAGGGACATTTTGACTTCAAAACATGTATAGAGAAAAAGCCAACACCACATAAAAGGAGAGAGTTGAAAGTACAGCATTTGTATACTCATGAAAATATAACATGCAATATCTGAGACTGAGAAATCTAAGGACAAAAAGTAAAACTCTTGAAACAATTCATTCAATATATTTTACACACTTTTCAGGGGAAGACCAAAATATCACTGCAATTTTTAAGATGCAGTGAAGTGTCATTTTGCCATTAAAATATAAGATCTAGGGGTGTGAAGTTAAATGAACACATCTGATCTAATTATTCACTTTGTATTAAATGGTAGCTTGCACTACAGTAAGCACAAATGACACTTCATATCCCTGTGCTTATGTTTCTACTCATTCTGATTGTGTTTTCTTAAAAATGATCATATTATGATTCACAGTCCTGGTGGGTTCAAAATGGCTATGGATGTCTCAAGCTTTTGTTGGAGCTTAGATAACTAGAAACAAAGCACTTCAGGGCAAATCTGCAGAGGCTGATTCTGTATTCAAAGTCATAAAGGAAGTGTATTCACTATGAAGTTCTGACTTCCTTTACGAGTCTTCATTTTAATGACCCTGGAGCCTATCTCTAGTTAGAAACAAATTCCAGGTGGGCTTTCAGCTGACCTGACTTTGTGTTTAGTGAAGACTGAACTCTAAATAAAATTTAGGATTTCACATGACTATGCAATAATTTCCAATTACCTCAGCAAGCCTTGGCTAAAGATACACACAAAAAAGCATATCACTGACTTTACGTTCATGTGTAATCATCTTTGAGAAAGAAGGAAAGAAAGAGAGAGAGAAAGAAAGAGAGTGAAAGAGAGAGAAAAAGAGAGAGAGGAAGGAAGGAAGGAAAAGGAAGAAAAAGGAAGAAAGGAAGAAAGAAAGGAAGGAAGGAAGAAAGGAAGAAAGAAAAGGAGGGAGGGAGGATAATAACTTTTTTACTGGATCAAAACTTTTCCTGAGCAAGAAATCTCTGTGCTATTTAAATATCTTTTCAGTATTTAGTTTGCTACTCTACTCAAATAATTAATTAACTGCCAGTTATGCAAATTCCATTCTGTACTTACAAGATTTTTTCCACTGAAAATAAATTAAAAAAATACCAAACATTATTGTTTTATTCTCCACTGGCTAGACCTTTTACGAATATTACATTCTGTTATAAACACATGGATTGTCACAGCCTATATGAAATAACTTTCAAACATTGTGAAAGAAAAATACTGCTTACAACTAGAGGCTTTTAACCTAATTAGCATAACTAAGCATAAAAAATAAATGATCAGAGACTATAATGTGAAAAATAATTGAAAACAATGGCTATGTTTCAGAACTGTACAAATCAGACCAATGGTTTGTCTTATATTATTACGGTCCAAGGAAGAAGGATGGTGAATAAATGGGAAATAAGTACTGTAAAGATGTGTTTAGGGAACTTATACTGAGAGTATGCAATCCAAATTACCCAAGTGGATTTAAATATTTGAGTTTTATTTAGCTCTCCTGCCTGGATTGGCTAGAAGGAAAGTTAATAACAATCCGTTCATGCAGTCTTTATCCATAAGAGTAGAGGGCTGAAGACAGCAGTTCTAGAAAGTGATGTGGAAGTCAATTAGTGGTAACATGCATAGGTACAGTGCTTCCCAAGGGAGTCCTAACTTATCTCAAAAAGCAGCAATGATAGCAGGAAAGGTGATCAAGATGGACAGAGGAACTTTTAAAAACTGGGAAGCTGATATAAACATAAGAATACATAGAATTTGAAGAGGCTAGCATTATGGAGAAAAGGAAATCAAGAGAAAGGATGATCCACAGGGCTTTCCATTGCAGGTCTGAGCTGGCTCTTATTTGAGAGGATGTATAAAGAATCTCTCCTGTACTGCAATCCACCAGGCTGAAATTGGAGGAAGTCGCCAAGGAGTTTTCCAAAGAATCCAGCCTTAGAATATCTGTTCTGGAAAGGGGATCTATATCAGAATCTACTACTGTGCCTTAGGGTTATTTAGCAGAACACCTAATTCAAACAGATTTTAATATAATTTGCCCTGAAAAAAAAAATAAAAAAAAAAAGCTTTTGTTTCTAGGAAAAAAACACTGCTACCAAACAATACTCATTAGCTGACTTCAGAATAGTTATAGAAAGTTAGGCAGCTAACATGGAATTTACCCAACTTTGAATTTGTTGAGAATATTATGCTTAACATTTATCAGGGAATTAGAAGTGCAGGATTGGCATGTTGTACACAGTCATAGCAAGTTCTTCCAGTTTAGTTGATTTGAATATAACACATAGACACTATACCAACATTTGGTAGAGTAAGCATCCCCAAGGTTAAGATTTTCATGGAAATTATCAATAAAACAAACCAAAAAAAGGCTATCCCATTTTTTTGTAGTTTCCACAAAATAAAATGTCTTATATTGTATTATTTTCTATGTTGCAGTGATATCAGACATTTGGTTTCAAGTGGTCACTAAAGAATATTTATGAAACGTTCTCCCAAGGAAAAAAAAAAAACAAAACAAAACAAAAAACAAAACAAAACAAACAACAAAAAAAAAAAACGGCATAGTACTTGTGGCAAGTCTTTTTATGTGTATAAAGCAAGTTTTGCCTAAATCGTTCATGAATCGATCAGTCTACAAATACAATGAGCTGTCATCTATGTGACGACCAGAAGGTGGCATAATTTCTACATTGATTGAAGCCTGTCAGCTCCACTGCTGAGCGCAAAAAAGCAGTTTATTTGTGAGTGAAGACGTTACCGGTGTTCTTGGTTTACAGATGATCAGACCCGATGTTCATGTCGGTCTCAGTTATGCTTTTTCTTTGTTTCCTTGTTACATCACCATTAAAATCACTTGTTGGCTTTCTGCATTTTAATAATATCATATATTTGGGTTGCAGTGATAATGTTTAAATGCACTGTGTTATTTTACCCTTAGTTTCTACTACTTAGTTAGATTTGTGGTTGATGGTTGTTTTTATATTGTTGTTGTTTTCTCCCAGGGGAAAATAATCAAAACTGTCTTTCATTGCTGAGTTATGCTATATTTTAGTCATTATGTACCTGATCCTGGACCTCTGCAGTCAGTGGAAATTTTGCATAACTGTTCTCTAAGTGGTAAGATGTATTCTAAGAACCTTTTGCTTTCCCTTTATTTGACTTCATGTATGAGGATATTTTGTGAGAGAGATTTGACTGTTTTCTTCAAAGCTGCCACCCTATCTGTTGTATACAGATGATGCTATTCTGTTAAAGAGGTCTCACTTCAGGGTAACAAGGCTGTTACTATCTTTCTCAGATCTCAAGTGTTCCCAGAGAATTTCAGGACTGATTCATAAAACTCACCATCAGTTGCATTCACCTGTTTCTTTGACCTTTTCTCACATCTTTCATTCCTCACTCTGATTAGCATGTAAAAATGCATCCGTAGCTCTTTCTTCACTTATCTTTGGATGTTTTGCATGAAGGGTGCTATTTACAAATAAATTGAGTTGACTGCTCAATAACCCAGTCTATTTCCTATAGAAATATGGATCTTTTAATTTAGAGTTAAATCACCTTTCAGTGAAATATTGGATTACTTCTATATAAGAGAATTTTCATGCAGGGAATGGCTATTTTATTTTGCCTGAAAATTTGATATCTGTAATTCCACATCTGTGATTTTAAATGCTTTTATGCTTTACTACAGCACTTCTAAAAGGAATGAGAACATGACATAATAGTGCACTGACAAAGTTAATCTTCAGCAAGCGGAGTTTGGATCATACCTCTAAATTTATTTTATTTAATTAATTAAATTGTTAGAAAGGTGCCACTTTTAGTTACAGCATTTTTATTTTCAGAATTTATTATGTCTTCATCTCAGCAAAAGCAGCTTCATTGGCTATTGTGCCTTCTGACATGGCTTAGCTGTTGGCATAGCCCAGGTCAACCTGAAAGTAGATGGGAAGTCTTCTGCATGTGGGAACAGAGGAAAGGCAGCACAAGGGGTGTAGCAGACAGCAGAAGAAAGTCAGAGGCTCAGTATTGCTCTGCAGCCCTCCTGGTTTCAATAACATCTGCACAGATGTCCCCTACAGAGTTCAGCAGAGAGTCAAGTCTTGGGCTGGGATGCGTTCAAGCACAGGAAAAAAAAATCATAATCAACTGCCACTGTTGGTAATGATGGAAGAAAATTAAAGAGAGGTTACAGGAACTTCTGCTCTGCCATATCTCTGCTCACACAGACCATGTGAGCAGAGCAGCACAGACAGTGATCAGTAGCATTGCTTTTAGTTATCTGTACAGACAAGGCACAGACTAGGACTCTGCTGTCATAGATGCTAACCAAATAGAGAATGCCTGAAAGGGCTTATACTGGAAATTTGAGTCACATTTCACCAATTCCTCAGCTGCCCTGAATTTTCATTTTGTTTAGAAACATCAGAAACAAAAGCCTCCCCTTAAATATATATATATATTTCATAGATGTTTCTGAGAATCTCTTGTACAGCTTTCCTGTAGTTATTTGTCAAAAGCATAAAAAATTAAAAAATAAATATAAGCAAACAAATCAGAGTTTTTATCAGCATTTTTTTTCATGTTGCTTAGCTAAAGACACATGATTTGATTTTAAATTTGAATGTTGAAATTTTAGTTAACAAGTCCATCAAATCAGCTGGTAATTTCATATGTGCAGCATTTTAACCGACTAATGGAAAGAAATGTTGAAAGAAAGAAAAACTACTTCTAATCTTTAAATAGCCTCAAATACAGAACTATCAAGATTAATAAAACTTAAACTTGGAAAGAAAAATTGGTAACAATGTAGATGATCTGCTTTAGAATTAAAATCACATTCAAGCAGTCATAATCAGGTAGAGATGTTGACCTAAAGTATTAAAAAACTCATACAAAATTTTTATTAATGCTTATTCTTCCAGATATTGGATCTATTAGAGATGTGAAAAGGAAAAAGTTAAATACAACCTGATTGCAAATATTCAAAAGTCAATCTGAATTTTTTGTTTTGAAACTGTAATGCCTGCCATAGGAGTCCTTTAAGAAAAACAAACAAACAAACAAACAAGAGCTCCTACATAATATAAGAATCCAAATGAGTCATGCACTTTCAGACCTATGTCTCACTCAGTTTAACGAAATCTATTTAAACCTTGTAAAGCTGTGTGTTTTTTATCTACTACAGCCAGTTGACAGGGATTGCTTCATATATGAGGCACTAAGTCAGATATTCAGATGTGCTTTACCTTCAGCTCTGCTTGGCTTAATTGGAGTAAGGTACCTTTTTTCTCCATATAATCAAGCAATCCCACAAGTAAATCCAAGTGAAAAACCTCTCTTGTTCTCCAAATATATCTTGAGGGTTCAAACTGTGAAGTGAAAGCAATTGGACATTTTTTGTTAAATAAACAAACAAACATACAAACAAAAACAGATAAGTGAGCATATTAACTAAATGAAGTTGAGGAAGGAAATGAACTATTTCCTATCAATGTCCTTTGGAAAATTCAGTTTCCTTCTCTCCCTTTATTCTAATACAAAATTCAAACTACTGCTGAGAAATCTCTTCATTGAAACCACTGGACAAAAAAAAATCTGTGAAATATTTGGATTTAATGAAACAGTTTTAAAAAATATATCAATGAATAAATATCAGGACTGATAATGTCTTGCAGTAGCATCTCCAAATTCATTACACTTCCACTTAATGCGGTGCAAGTGCCTTACTGCCATTATACAGATGTGTAACTCCAGGCTCACTGGAAAATTTCTGACCATACAGACACTATTTTGTTTTTATTGCAGGAAAATGACCTAGATTCTTAGCTTAATAATAAGTAAAATTGTGTCGATATTGATAGTTCTCTCCCCTCTTGTTATACTTCTTTCCATGGGCCGAAGCCTCCTTCAGGCCACATCCCCCCTGCTCCACCGGGGGCTCCTCCACGGGTTGCAGCATGGAGATCTGCTCTGTGTGGGACCCATGGGCTGCAGAAGGCCAGCCTGCTCCACCAGGGGCCTCTCCACAGGCCGCAGGGGAAATTCTACTCCGTGCCTGGAGCACCTCCTGCCCTCCTTCTGCACTGACCTTGGGGTCTGCAGGGCTGGTTCTCACTCCTCTCTCCCAGCTGCTGTTGAACAGCAGGGTTTTTTTTCCCCTCTTTCTGAAATCTGCTCTCCCAGAGGCCCGACCAGTGTCACTCACTGGCTCGGCTCCAGCCAGTTGTGGGTCCCTTTTGGAGATGGATGGAGCTGGCTCTGATCTGACATGGGGTAGCTGCTGGGCTCTGCTCACAGAGGCCACCCACACAGTCCCCTGCTCCCAGAACCTTGCCATGTAAAGCCAGTACATTATGTCAGACCTGTAGCATGAGAGGAAACAAGATCCTGATAGCAGATGATACTTTGCTTAATATCTGATGCTGGGCCAAAGAAATTTAAACTGGATTCTCAGCCCACATTTATCTGAACCATGGGAGTATAGGACTGTGGAGGCTGGAAGAGATCTCAGGAGATCATCAGGTCCAACCATTGCACAGGGACAGTATTAAGTATGTCAAGGAATAATCCACAAAAATATATATATATATATTTGTTTACCTTCTCTTATCGTGTTCAGATGGTTGGGCAGAAGTTCCATGCATTGTAAAGTTAAACTAGTGTAAGCCTCATAAAATAACAAATCCTCTTTCCCAGGCTGCCTCCTGAAAACTGACTGGCCCTTTTTCATACTGTGTTATCTATTAGTTTTCTCACTAGAAGTTACGTATGTATGTATGTATACACTGTGCACTTAGTATAATCTCCAGGATAATTTATACAATATAACATAATTAAAAATAAGAAAAAAAATCAATACAGAAAATAAATATCCTCGTAAATATATAGTTGCCAAACAACTTGCTCCTAGAAAGCTGGAGTTAATGCATTATCCTGACGATGAGATTATTGAGCTATGCTGAGCCAGTGAAGCAATGATCTTCATGCAAGAGATGAAGTTTCACACCTCTGGACCAGCCAAGAGCCAGCTGTCAACAGTTGTGTGCTTTCATTTCCTCTTACCACTTCAAACCTAAGAATGGTCGGGAGCATCCTTAACTGGTTGCCACTTCCGGGACAAAGGAGGCCAGTAGCCATTAATAAGTTGAACCAAAACCAGTGAGAAATTCCCTGCACATGGTAAATGGCTTAGCAAGCAGATCACCACCTATCACAGAAGCTGGTGTTTCTGAGCAGTTTTCAAGGTTGCCCCATATCAAGTGCATTGGAGCAGTCAAATTGGGAGGTACCAAAAGCACAGATCCTCTGGGACAGCTCATCAAGATAGGAAAGTTCCTATTATCTGGCAGCCTGGGGCAACCAAAACCCCACTTAATTACTGCTCTTCAGACAAGGTGGAGACCTGCATTTAAAAACTGTGTGTGCACTGAGAGAGCAGCACATAAAGCTGAAATGGAAAACTGGCTCCCTGCCTCACAGTTTCCAAGCACATGTCCTTGAACAACAGAAAACTAGTGGGGGAGGATGCCATCCTGCCTGCTATTTTCCTAACTTTGTTAAGTGCAGACAGCCAGTCACCGTTGCGACTCTGTTTCAGAAACTGGGGATATAGTTAGCTCCCCAAAAGGAGAGCCATTCCTATCTTCCTCCATAAGAACAAATCTCTACTCCATAAACTCTTTGAACAGAGCACAGTATTTCTTTTTCTCCTAATCCATAATAATTGTATTTCTATGACCTGATCTTTTGGCAAAATATTCCAAGCTGGCAAAAGGCAGTCTGTGCTCAGCTTAGGTAAGAGACTATAATTGATGTCACTGCATATTGTCAATTGTGAATGCCAAATTCTTGTCTGTACAGCAATGACATTTTTTGTATATGTGTCTCATACACAGTAACACCAATGAGTTTTTCAACTAGTAGGAAAACAGTTATCAGAATCTGTTTTTACGCACTGAATAAGATGTTCTTTTAGCACTGTTATACCACATTGACTCTACAACCATAATTTTCCATATTGCTGCTCCTTCTCAGATGTATGAATTAGGCAATGAAAAAGAAAACTCAGGATAGTTCTGAGATCCCTGCCATGGTATTTTCCTTCCTACCCCCCTGAACCTCCGTTTCAGACTGGAGAAGGTCTGGAGTTATGGCTAGAGCCACGCAAGATAACTAAGGTCAAAAGTTAAGAACAGGCTTGCACACACTCAGAAAATTGTCATCTGCTAATGTTTGTCCTTATTCATTTGTCTCTTTAGGAAAAGAAAACCATATTTGGATTTGGTACTTGGTAAGCACCTCCAATCCCTTCTCAACCCCAAGGCTCCTGGTTAAAACATTATTAGCTTCCAAATGGCTGGCTTTGCCCATTGTACAGAGGTGTCTCCAATTATCTCATGTAGCCTGACAGAAATGCTCTTCATCCTCAAAGCTGCAGATATGAGCCTTAACATCTTGCTCTGGGCATATGAAGCTATATGTAGTGATGGCAATTGGTAATGTTGAGTTTTGAAACCTGAGTGACACCACTATGAATCTTGGAAAAAAGAACTAAAGGGAAAAGGGCATCCATCTTGGTACAGTATGTTACATTGTCCACTTTCTCTTTGTTAATTTAGAGCCTGCCTTAAATTATTAATCTCTTTTTTCTTATGAAACAATGACTTCTTTGTAATACTGCTGACTTTCATATTAACATTTTTGACTGTTAACCACTGGTTTTAGGAAGAAAGATTTTGACTGAGACAAAATACAAGAATATACTCATCAGCATCAGTCAAAGCTGTCTTTGCTGTGGAAGGGAAGCAAAGATATACAATAAACAAACATAAACAATTTTGGGGACAGAAATTAAAATGTACAATTTCCTCTGAGAAATTCAGAAAATGCCATTATTATGTATGTGATGCAGACCCTCGCACAAATGTAAGAAGTGATGTTTTGGAAAGGATGTTTTGATGTGTTATAAAATGGAATTCACATTTTTTTGTAATGCTTCCAGCATTAAGGTCTTGCAAAACAGCTTTTCCTGGGCAATAAAAAACAAACATTCCCTCCTTCTAAATAATTAGTGACATTTGAAAGTGAAGTTGAGTTGTCAAAACTGCTCTATTCTTTGAGAAGAGCATAGAAAGACATTTATTTATCTCCCAACTACACAGTTGGTTTTCTGTGCGATTTGAGATTGCAGTGATATTGCTTCAGTTATCCCCTACAAACTAGCATTAATTATTCCTCACTCCACTGATTTAACATTGCTTCTCGACGTGTACCACAAAAAGGACAAGCACAGCGGGATTTTACTCTGTCTCATTTCCACCACTGTAATACATGCATCTCCTTACTGCAAGTGCTTACTCCTTGATTTAAATGCTTCTTTTCTTTTCCATGAAGTGGCACATGAACAATAAATATAAGGTGGCTAGTATTTTCAACTCAGCATATCAGCAGCCAAAGGAACATGCTGCAGACCCAATTCAGCAAAGCACTGTGACAGGTATACAAGACAAAGCACACAGGTCTACCATCAGTAGGATCACTTCTACTTTTGCACTTAAGCAGACTCTCAAAGGCTTTAGCAGAGTACAGCTTTTAGCAGTAGACATATGTTAGATGTATTAACATATAGCATATGTTAGATGTATTTTTTTTTATGTTGCAGTGAACATAGGCTGTTATAAATCCACGTCCTCTTTTTTCATCATTCAAAAAGCACCTACTACCATCCTCTTCTGATGTCAAAGTATCTATTGAAGAAGAAAAGAGATTTGAAAAGAAAGACCTTCATAATAACTAGAAATCATTTTTCTAACAATGAATAACTTCTTCTCAAAGACACTCATCTATGGGAAGAATTTATTTCTACCTAGTATCACAGAAAAAGAGCAACAGTGTTAGGTTTTATTTTACTAAGTGCATGCGACATAGCAAACGTTATTCTAACATAAAACATATGTCTGCTTGTAAGGGGTAATTCTCTTCCCTTCCAGCTACTGCTTGCACTGTCTGCAGGTCTAGGATTTGTCTCACCAGACATGGACTGCAGTGAGCCTTTCGGCTCACCTGAGGTGAACTCGAGTAGCATGGGATAGGTCTGACATGTGATTCCTCCCCTCTTAACACAGATATCTGCAGCAGTGCAGGTGAACTGCGGGTTAGGAGTGCCTATTTCCTTCCTTGATGTGCTCATATGTAGGCATGCACTGTACATGCATCTATGCATTAAATGAATTAAGTAATTCCAGTTTATGAGTCTGGAAACAATGTGTAGCCATGCTGTGGCCTTAGTGATTCTTTTCTGAAAAGTGACATGACTAGACCAAAGATGAGTTGTTTGTAGTCTTTTGTTTTAATTTATCTTAATTCTCATGTTATAACAGAAAATTAAAACTGCAGCAAGCAAGCCACAGAAATTAGTTATAACTACAGGACATACAAAGAATATGTAATAGTCTGACAAAAGGCAGATGATTTATTATATTTCCTTGAGTTATTGATAACCTTTAACTCATCAATAATGAGTGAGATAAATGATGTATTCTGAGATAGACTCTGTGTTCTGTTTATGCAATACCACTTGATGATGAATGTGTTGTAAGGAGTAATATCTAGGCCTTCAGAGCTAGAAAAGTTTCTGTGAAGGACTTTATGGAGTAATGAGAGAATAATGCATTTTTTTAACTGAATACCTTATGTTTTTCTTCTCTGGAACAGGTGTCAATTTTCAGCTGTCAGTAAGTTGCAAGTAAACCCCACTGAAATTCTCTGTAACTACAGAAATGGATCAGTAGGGGAGTAGTCTTTGAGGCAGGTGAAAATGTGTTTAGTTTTGAAAGATACTTGTATTCTGGCTCTGTGCATCCATTTTTCCCTCACTCTGGGCAATATAATTAGAAGTATGGATAAGAAAAAAATAAAGATCATCCCTGATGGAAGAATTTTCTATCAGAAAGAACTAGTTTGTTGAAACAAACAAAAATCCTGGGAGGGGGCTAATTAAAGCACTTGCTTCAACAGACCAAAATCACTTCATTTTGATCTCTATCATTTTGACTTTCAGATCATATATTTCATAGGATTTCAGATTACATTTTCCTGAGTGTCTGAATTCCTAGGAATTTATTTAAATTCTAGCCTTTCACTTGAGTTGGAAAAAGAAGGAAACTGAAATATAATAATCCCTCATAGGACAATTCTGTAATTTCATCTGTTACTACTGATTGACAGGTTTTCTTCTTAGGAATTAGATCAGAAGCTGCTTTAAGAGCAAAAAGAATTTCTAGTGAGGGAAAGAACTAATAATAATACAATTTATTTTGAATACAAATTTTAATTGATGAGGAAATATTCATGAAGTAAACTATCTCTGTTGCTTTCAACAGAGCACTTTCACTCATGCTTTGGATCCTCTTGGAGCATTTGAAATGAAGAATATGCACAATTCCTTAACTGAGTGAAGATCCTTCTATCTGAATTGTTGCCATATGTTCTTGCAAATAGTAGCACAGTATCATATATTTCCTACTGTAGAAGTGTCTAAATAAAGAAAACAACCAACCTAGGCAAAAATACTGAATTAATAGCAATTTTAGAGAGAGATGTGGAGTGGTGTGGAAACAGTCCCACAGGACAAGTTTAGAAGTGAAAATTTTAGAAGTGAAAAGCTGAGCTCTGTATAGAACTGTACATAATACTATTAACAACCCATGTGAAAAAAAAAAAGTTATGTCTACCATGATTGAGTAGGATTATGTTATCTTAATTATATGCCTGCATGTACTCCTGTTGTCCACAGAGCACAAAGTACTTGAGAAGCAAGAGTGATTTAACGCTCAGCACATTTAACTCTCAGCAGACAGAAGGATTCTATAATCATTGCACATCTCATAGCTGAGGTGCAACAGATGAAATCGTTAAGGTATACGTACCTCAAGTCAGGTAGTCTCTCAGATGTAGATAGACAACTAAGGAGTTTGACTGTATATCAAGCTCAATACTTCCTCTTGGACCCAGGTACTATGCCTTGGCCCCGTAATGGACAAGCTTGAGAAAGAACTGAATACCCAAACACTGATATTTATGGGAAGAAAGCTGTATTTTTTCAGGAATTTTCATAAATATAATGTTAGGGTCTTTTTACAACTCATTACAGCTTGTAAAATAACGACAGTAAGAAAAGAGTTCGCATTTTGGAATTAGTAGAAATGAGGGAGCTAAGAAATGAGAAGAGAAAAAATATCAAACATGCTTAATTTCTCCAATCTCCCTAAAAAGTGAAAATCTCTTTTGTCTGAATTCTGAGAACCAGTGCACTCTTTGCTTATTTCATCCAAACGATTTTACACAAAATTAAAAATAAATGAAAAGTTAGAAAACACAGAGCCCAACAGTCACAATGATTATAAATCACTAAGGGATTATAATGATTTTCTCCTATTGTGGCTTGCAGCCTAGAAACAGGATATACAGTAAGTGCTACTCCTGTTAGCTAATGGAGATTCTCCTTTAGCTCAAGTGGTAGCGCTGTTGCTTTGGGATAAGAAGGTTGTGATGCCTTGCCTAAAGGGATATAAGTGTTGCAATTCAGGTCCCAAATGAGAAAAATACTTCACATTGGTGCCCAATTAGTGATCTGATTCCTGGTGTTAAGTCTAATGCAATTTAGCACGCACCTGCTGAATGGCACGCATGCCAAATACCAACTGAACTGCTACGGCTCTTTGTCTTTGTTCATAGAGAGTTTAATGTTTTGTTGCAGGGTGGGGAGTAGAGCACAGGGGCAAGGGGTATTTGCAAACATTTGTGGGAGTGAAATCTGCAGATTTTCTTCAGCAGCATTTCAGCACTGCTCACGTTTGCTCTGTAGCAAATAGGTATGGATATTCATTGAGAGCATGACCTGAGTATATAAAAGTTAAAATAACAATGGTGTAATACCTTATTATCCCAAGTGATAATAATATGACCTATTGACCTAAAAGACACCAAAAGAAATAATTTCTGCCTTGACTTTACAGTTTTAAATACAGACAAGAGAGGGCTTTACAGCCCTAGCCTATCTTGTTTTATTCTTGTGATTCTGAATTTCATGTGGACATTCTGGAAAAACTGTAAAGTTTGGAAAGGATTTGAGTGAGAACAAGATAAAACCTTTGTAATATGTAAGCTTGTAGTGAGCTGACATGGTTTTCTAAGGGTAGCCACAATAAATTCATTTAGATTAAAATAATTAAAAAGATGCCTGTCTAAGGCTCTAAACTCCCTCACATATCATTAATAATACAATAAAATCCCAGAAGAACGAAAATAATCATACCAACAGGAACTCAGCCAAGCAGCATCCTACAGAGACTCCTTTCCACCCTTTTATTGTTGTGGGAAACATACCTTCAGCCCTGTTAAAGAATTCTATTAAACAGGTGTCATTTGAAGATAACCCTATAGGGCTATTCTGAGCCAAAAAAGGGGGTGGTGATGAAGCTTTAGAGTCTCAGGGACCCCCACCCCCCAAAAAAGTACTCAGCTACCCCCCCAAAGTGGAATAAGAGAGCATTCAACCTGGGCATAAACTGCTGATAAGAGATAACAACCCTTATCCATGAAAAAAAAAATAAAAAAAAAATTAACTCCTATTCAGGATATTTTCCATTTTTAGAGGTATTATATTTTTTAATTAACTTGTTAAGCTACAGAAATCAATGGACAACCATGAAAATCCAGGGTGCCTATATATATATATATATATTTATTTTTTTTTTACTGAGAAACCCTACTCAGAAAGCTAGCAGTTACATTTTGTCTCTGAAGCTGTACTAACTTCAGTCTTCACGTGGTTTTATAGTACATCACAGTATAAACTAGACAGCAACAAAAAGACCTCAAAGCATCCAAAGCCTGGATAACAATCACAAGAATGTCAGTCAAAAGAAAAAGTTATAATCTCTTAGCTGCATCTCTAAATGCATCTGACAAAATGGATTGACGAGATTGTTAATACACCATGTTGTCAAAAACTGGTGGAAGATCTCCCTAGACACTTAAATCTGGATCTTACATGGAAGCAAGGCTACACCTAGCTGCCGTAATAATTTTGGTAATGTTCCTTGACCTTTTACTTGTGCATCATTGTTATCTGTATCTTTTGTGGTTTGATAAGATTTTGTTCATCATAGAATCACACAATCATAGAACAGCTTGGGTGGGAAGGGACCTTAAAGATCATCTAGCTCCACCCCCCTGCCATGGGCAGGGATGCCATCCACCAGATCAGGTTGCTCAAAGCCCCATCCAGCCTGGCCTTGAACACCTCCAGGGATGGGGCATCCACAACTTCTCTGGGCAACCTGTTCCAGTGTCTCACCACCCTCTGAGTAAAGAGTTTCTCATTTAAGTCTCCCCTCTTTCAGTTTAAAACCATTTACCCTATTCTTATCATTATCTGCCTGAGCAAAAAGTTGTTTTTCATAAAAGATGTTTTTCATAAGCCCCCATTAAGAACTGAAAGGCCACAATGAGGTCTCCCAAAGCCTTCTTTCCTTCATGCTGAACATCCCCAGCTCTCTCAGTCTTTCTTCATAGGCTCCAGCCCTCTAATGTACCAGGACTGGTAAATAAGGTTTTTTTCCTGACCTTTTTGCATTAATTATCTCATGAGAACAGATCTGGGTTGAAATTGGAGAACGGACTACATTAATTAAAGTACGTCTATGGTGTTTTAAGAAATGCAGATTAGGCCTAAAAAGGCCTAAAAAATTAGGCAAAAAAAAAAAAAGTTGAAAAAGGCCTAAAAAATTAGGCCTTTTTCAACTCTAATTTGCAGTCCAGAAGGAATTCCAGGTTCGAAATGGGAGGTTCTGAAGTTCTGCCTCTGTTCTGGCACCCCAAACGTCTCTGAAGACAGTTTTGTCCTGTCTGCAGTAGGGCCAGGATGATACCTTTAAAGTGAAAGTTACAGATATCTCAGAAAACAAAAGCACTCCACCTGATAGCCAAAAAAGAAACTAAACTCTCAGAGCTCCATGTAGGTCTTGCCATTCCACAGTGAGACACAAAGGCTGGAGTTGCCATCAGTTCAAAGTAGAATAAGATAAATATTTATGACAAGGAGTACCTATTTCAAGAAATTACTAAGGGACTTGTGAAATTATGGAAAAATAAAAGTCTTTGTTTCCTTCCTGGAAGATATGTTTAATCAAAGTTACTGGCTAGAATGTGCATGTGCTTGGTGAAATATAGCAGACTGGTCCATGAAAGAAATCAAAGTAAATTATTTTAATGATTTTACTATGATCTTTAAGCCCATGAAGAATGGATGTACTATCTAACTATCTGATATCTATTGATTTCTTTAAATAATAAAATATTTGATATTAACATGACATTCTTGCATATCAGATGCAAACTACACTTGTACATTAATTTTTAAACAGCATTCAGTAAAACTCAAAACTTGCAAAAATATTAATTCTTCATGCCATATTTGAGAACTTCTTTTATTCTTCTGTGCCTCCATGAGGGCAGCCAACAATATCTACAGTTCACTTTCTGCCTTACAACTAGGACAAATGGTTTTAATAGTCCTTAAACTTGTTCACTAGTTTCCAAACAAAACCAAAATATCCACATTAATTAGTTGCTCAAAATTCATCACATAAGCTTTGAGGAAAAGCAACTTTTTCTTTTAATTTTTGGACATCTTTTGATGAGCCACCCAGTACTGACTCAGCGGTGCTGGACCTTCACTTGGGGCCCAGAACTCTGCAGCTGCTCTAGCTCAGAATTTGCCTAGAGCAATGTGCCAGCTGTCTCTGACTGTATTACACCACAGTAATGTGAACAACTGGAAGCAATAATGTGTCTCCCCATTTGCCTAACAATACCAACATGAACAATAATTCAGAAGACTGAAGATTTGTGCTGTAATTTAATAAACCCCATGCACATTTCTACAATTGAGTATCACATCTGCGCAATGGATCCTAGAAGTGTAATATTCTTTTATAAGGGACCATTAACCAATCTTAAGTTTATAGGTTTCCTTAAATCTTTTTCATCAGCTGTTAAACTACAGTAAAGAGAAAATTGCCTCTTATGAGAAAAGGGATAGTAAAATACAAAGACTGTGATTAAACGTCAATCAATTAAGGATTATAATATAATAAAAATGCTGACTGATGATTAAAATGAGTACTTTCTGGCAGAATTTTATAAGCAATATTAAGAATTGTTTTAAAAGTCAATAGAATAAACCCCACTTACATCTTATTATGTACAGAGATACTGTCATAGATAGGTCTATTTAGAGAAGAGGAGAAAAAAATGTTATTCTGACAAAAATAGCTAAGAAGCAGTTTGTTGTCGATATCCACATTAAATAGGATACATTTCTTTCTGTCATTTATTTTATTATACCCCTGACTCCTCCATTTTAAATCCATTTCTGAGTGGAGTAAATAATGCTATATATTTTAGTTTCAGCTGGCGTTTGGCAAGTTCATGCAACTAGGCTACATTTCCTGAAAACAGGTAACAGATCATGCAGTAAACAATATAAATAAGTGACACACAAAATATTATTTCATGTAACAGGCCTAAGAGAGCAGCTCAGCTGAGGGGGAAGTGTGGGAAATGCAATGTTCATTTGTGTCTCTTTACTGAAGATGATTTAGTCATCTTTTATGGAAAAAAATCATATGGAATTTAGGATTAGATTAAAACAGATTCTACAGAAACTCTTACATACAGAAATATTAATAGAAAATAATAAGATTTTTATAGTTCATATGAAACATCCAGCAAAATGCTGTAGCAGGAATATAGTTTTCTATTAAATTCTACAGTTTTTTTCAAGAGAGCAATAGAATGTTTTCATTTTCTTAAGGGAAATGCCTTATAATGTACATTGTGACTAGTTTTCATTTCCTCTTCTCCTGCTCCCACAATTCTTAGTGGCTGTGGATAAAAACACATTACAATGTAGATTCTTTTATCATTACATTTTTGTTTTTTCTCCTTCATATTCATCAACTTTCAAAGCAGGATATAGTTATTTCTCCATGCTTCTTGGACTGTATCATGTGTTTGCCAAAGGTCACCTCTACTTTGTAAAGCTACCACTTCCATTTCTGCATGGGTCATGCTAACACCTTTAGAGAACATCAGTGTTATGCCGTACTTTCCCTCGTCCTAATTTCTTCCCAATTTACTGCTTTTTTCTTGCTCCTCTCTCTTCAGCAGCAGAGAAATTCTTCTGGTTTGCCTTCTTTCTTTTCTTTTTATTATTTTTTTTTAATCTCTATATAATCCTTGAAGCTACTCTTCTCCTCTGTACTTTTATCTTCCTTTTCAGCTAATTAAGTGGATCTTGTACTATCATAGGTATCTCCTAAGCTTTAAATCTAAGAACTAGAGGCTGTGTGAGGACCAAAATGAAGAAAGACAGCTATCTTATGAATTTGCGTTTCTACCGTGAGAGAAAGTAATCAAGAAAGCAGTCTCTAATTTAAACTTTATTTGTAGTTAAGGCATCCATGAAGGATTTTCTGTTACATGGATTTCTGTTGTTGAACTTCCATTGTAGCATTTTCCTCAGTGTGTGGTAAAAAAGATCCTTCTTTTTCTCTCACCTTTCTGTTTCACTGATTTTAGTGAAAATATGCTACTGCTGATCAGTAGCATATTTTAATCAGATTTGATTAAAATTCACCATGGGGCTCAAAATATTTACGTGTCCTGGCTACATGTACAGACTGGGGGATAAGAGGCTGGAGAGAAGCCCAGTGGAAAGGCATATGTGGGTTCTGGCTGACAGCAAGTTAAACATGAGCCAGCAGTGTGCCCTGGCAGCAAAAAAGGTCAACCATGTCCTGGGGTGCATCAAACACAACATTGCTAGCTGGTTGAGGGAAGCAATTGTCCTGCTCTGCTCTGCACTGTTGTGGCCTCACCTTGAGTGCTGTATGCCTTTTTGTGCACCTCAATATACAGACACAAAACCATTAGAGAGTGTCCAAAGGAGGGCTACAAAGATGGCAAAAGCTCTGGAGGGCAGGATTCATGATTGGATGGGGTCATTTGATTTGTTCAGTTTAGAGAATAGAAGCTCATGTACATCGTCCTCACAACAAAGGGCAGAGGGGGAGGAACCTATCTCTTCCCTCTGGTGAGTAGTGATAGGACCCAAGGGAATGACATGGAGCTGTGACAGGGGAGGTTCAGGGTGATGGTTTCACTACTAAGGGTGGTTGGGCACTGGAACAAGATCCCCAGAGAAGTGGGAACAGCACCAAGGCTGCTGAAGTTCAAGAAGTGTTTGGACAACACTCTCAAACACATGGTTTAAGTTTTCGGTAGTCCTGTACAACCCATGCAATGGACTTGATGATCCTTGTAGGACCCTTGCTAGTCAGGACATTCTATGATTCCATGATTCTTTGGTTCTAGCTAGCATAGAAAGGCACAGATAGATGCACAAAGCATAGTGATTTACTTTCCTTAGGAAATCAGGCTAAAGACCATTCTTGTATTCCGTTTCTCTTTCTCCAGCTACCATGGTCTCTCTATTCTTGTTTGTCTCCACAGACACAAGATACCAAATGTAAATCTTTTGCAGGTTCCTGCATTGCTGCTCCATCCTTCATCGTCGGATTCTTCTTAAAGAAAAGAAGCACCAAGAACATCATAAGCACTTTGAAAAATTGTCTTCCCTTGGTCTTTTCCTTCTTAATTCTCTCCCTCTTGATCAGATTCCCTATTCCCACCTCCTGTAACTACCTCAGATGGCACTCTCCCTGCCTCATTTTCACTGTAATATCATATATTTGGTAGATGACATCTACCTGCAAGTAAACCTTTCTCCTTCTGAATGCCATAACTTTAATTTAGTATTCAAAAGATAATATTTTTATTTGCAAAATCTCTGCCATCACTGTTGCCAATTCTAGCAACTCTCAGTTCACCAAAACATAACATCAGTATTCTCTTTGACTTTTTAAGCTATACTCACTACAGTAGAAAAAGATAATTTGCTGAAATAAGTATGTAATCAAAATAATTTGCCATAACTCCCCAGCTGGTCATGATAGGATAGAATTTGTCTTACTCATCTTTAGACATAATACAGATATTATATTTGAGCTCATCGCTACATCTCCTCACAGTAGATTCCTGAAATGATCAAGGTGTAGGAAAGGATGGTCCAAATTTTGGTGTAGACCTTTGTGGTGCCAGGAATTGGACTCGATGATCCTTGTGGATCCTTTCCAACTCGGGATATTCTATGATTCTATGATTTCTAGAGCATTAAATAAACTGTCTTACTTTAGTCATTTACTTTAAAACAAGTTAACTTGCACCCTCAGAATATTCCTTTCCTCTACTTTTTCCTCACATTGACTCACACTGCAGCCGCAAGAACATTAGGCCCAATGCTAAAAAAGAGGAGAGAAGAACCTATGGCTGATGGTGCTCTATGGGACAAGGCTCTCCTTTCTTAGTAGCAAATATTTTAATCAGTTCACCTATCAGGTCAAATCCTACTCTAACTGGGCATCAGATATGAGCTGAGTATCCTGCTACAAAGGTTCTCAGAAGTTCTTATATATGGAACTTAATTATGGAATGACAGGGATGTGGGAGTATAGTCATGGTCATATGTCAACATATGTTCATTTTATGATGTGATATAATTTGACCACTTTAATGGAAGCTACTACACAAATGATGATCAGCTCAACTGTTATACACTGTATTTTCAGCTCTGGAAGTTTTCTTCTGTAAAATCATAGAAGAGTCATACAATCATAGAATGTCTTAGGTTGGAAGGGACCTTAAAGATCACCTAGTTCCATTCCCCTTGCCATGGGCAGGGATGCCACCCCACCAGACCAGGTTGCTCAAAGCCCCATCCAGCCTGGCCTTCAGTACTTCCAGGGATGGGGCATTCATAACTTCTCTAGGCAAACAGGTCTGGCACCTCACCATCCTCATAGTAAAGAATTTCTTCCAAATATCTAATCTAAATCTACCCTCTTTTAGTTTAAAATCACTACCATGTGTCCTAACACTACACCTCCTGCCAAAGAGTCCCTTCCCCAGTTATTCTCTAGGTCCCCTTTAGGTACTGGAAGACCATTATAAGGTCTCCCTGGAGCTTTCTCTTCTCCAGGCTGAACAACCCCTCAGCCTTTCTTTGTAGGAGAGGTGCTCCAGCCCCCTGATCATCCTTGTGGCCCTCTTCTGGACTCACTATAATAGCCCCATCCTTCTTGTTCTGAGGGCCCCAGAGCTGAACACAACACTCCAGGTGGGGTCTCATGAGAACCCAGAGGGGGAGAATCACCTACCTCAATCTGCTAGTCATATTTCTTTTTATTTCTTTTCATGTCTGCTCTACATACAATCTTTAGAGTTGACACCACTGATTTGAATGGGAATCCTGCTATCAAAAGTATTACAGAATGAGATCCTTATATGTATAATTTAAAAAGACAACTACATTCTGTCAAGGAGTTACAGATGCCTTGTTTAGAAAGACACTATATAATGTCAAAAGTGCATTTACACTGATGTAAGATTTCACTGTTCCGTACCTCAACTCTTTTATAATGGAAGGGTAAAAACATCTCTGACCCTTCGCTGGATAAAAACCTTCTGTACCTGACCTTTTGTATGATGTGTCTATCTCAGTTTTGGCATCTCCTGACAGTAATAACCTGAAAATTATCTTCATCTCCTGCCACTTCTTGACAAGTGTACTAGAACTTCTTCCAGGAGAAGTTGTCAGTTCATTGAAGAACAATAGCAGTAATGATGATATAATACAGGTCATCAGAATATGTATTCTGTGTTTGTGTCTTGGCAGGATAGAAAACAAAACAACAAAAGATCAATTCCTGTTTTTCCTTTGTAACAGACATTAATGTAAATTTTGTTTGTGCAAAACCAACTGAAATAGAGTACTAGATTTCTAGTTTAAAATATGGTCTGGTTCCTTACAACCTTCAGCAATCACACCTCAATGAGAAAGCAGTGGAATTTGACATGACTTGTAAAAGATCTTTGTGTCTCCAAAGACAACCACAGAACATGTGACAGTTATGTTGTATGAAGGTATTTTGTTTGTGATGCTTGGAAAGAGAGGGGAAAATACCATTTTGAAAGAAACAAAATATTTTCCTCCATCTTTCAGTCTAAGTGGTCACTTACATTGAAGAAATAGGATTATAGGTAAAATAATCAGAAATAACAATAAAAGATCATTTTTGGGATAAAATGTATATTTTAAGAAGGCTGTTAGTACTTTGGATATTTTCTATGACATATAGTAAAAGTTCAACGTAAAGTTGTTTCTGACATATATCAGTTTTAATAAATAGGGGTTTTTTCCTTCTATATTATTTTAGTAAAATTATTCTTTGAAGTTTTATTCATTTTATTATTCATGCACTGGACAAAGTTTAAAACTAAGGTAAAGTTAAATAGAAATTTTAAAAAAGGCTATCAGAAAATAGATTATACACTGAATCACTCTCTCCATCCTTACTCTGTGGTCATTTTTGCTGATACAAGACATTTTATCCAGCTATCACAGTCTTTTTCCTCTAAAGATTGATGATTGAAAATGCTGCACTAGTAGTTATCCATCACATATGCCTATGGATGACCATGGTCTTGTCTGTGATCCATTCTTATACCAATTAAGTTTGGATCTCTGCCAGCTGCAGAGCCTTGTTATGCCACTCAGAGAGAATCAGGGAACTTGAATGATTTCCTGATTATTATAGATTATTGAATTCCTTCTAGCCCACTTTTGCTGAAGGCTGGACTTGAATAAGATAACTCAGAATCCAAAAACAAATGAGATATTGTAAGATTTGTTCTTTATAGCACCGTGCTATTTTGTTTCAAGCCAAGCAGTGCTGGTTTGATGTGGAACTGTTAGGGAGCAGAGGTTGTTCAGGAACCCACCTTTATATTTCTTCTATAAAACAAAATGAAACAAAACCACCACCACCACACAACAACAAAAACCCTCCTCAGTCCCTAAATCAACACTGCTAGGATGTATACAACTCAAATTTCAAATATTCATAAGTCTCTGACCAGATTGTGGGTGGTAATGATACAGTCTTAAGACACACACCTGATTTTTTCCTTGGTTACTTCAGCTCACTGTTTCTTATGCACTGTTATTTGCAATGATACATCAAATAAGTTCAATATTGTTTTTCAACACAGGCAACAACAAATTATTTTTTATGAGCCAAATTTAGAAGTAGAACATACTTCTTCCTCATAACCCTGTACACTCTTTAGACTAATTTATATATGTTTACTTGTGAGCATAAAAGAATGTTGGTACGATCTATTTGCATGCCAAAGTGTAGGAAGGAAGTTTTATTAGAAGAAGGCTAAGTCCTGCACTCGGAGCACAACAACCCCATGCAGTGCTACAGGCTGGGGGAAGAATAGCTGGAAAACTGCCCAGAGGAAAGGGACATGAGGGTGTTGGTCAATAGCCGGCTGAATATGAACCAGCAGCATGCTCAGATGTCCAAGAAGGTCAACGGCATCCTGGCTTTTATCAGGAATAGCGTAGCCAGCAGGACCAGGGAGGTGATCGTCCCCCTGTACTCTGCTCTGGTGAGGCTGCACCTGGAGTACTGTGTTCAGTTTTGGGTCCCTCACTACAGCGACATTGAAGTGCTGGAGCATGTCCTAAGAATGGTAATGAAGCTGGTGAAGAGTCTAGAGAACAAGTCTTATGAGGAAAACATAAAAAATAAACATAAAATTGTAACATCCCATCTTCCGCTTTCTCTTCCCAATGTTTTCTTCTCGTTCCTTCCATCACAGAATCATAGAATCAAAGAATCATTCAGATTGGAAAAAAAAAAATCAAAAATAATCTAGTCCAACCTTTAACATAGTACTGACACCTGAAGACCTCCAGGGATGGTGACTCAACCACTTCCCTGGGCAGTGTATTCCAATGCCTAACAACCCTTTCATTTCTCCTCATATAAAACCTAAAGCTTCCTCTACTATGTTTTGTTCTATAACTACATGACACAGTAGGTGTGGGGAGGTGGTAAGGAAGGAAAGAAAAAGACTGTCATTAATGAAAAACTTCTGATATGTGAGAACTGGGATCTGATTCGTAGTGCGACGATGATATCAAACATAACTAGACAGCTAATCAGGTTGAATATTTGGATAATCGTTATTCCCACACAGGTTCTAACCAATAGTTGACTTCAACTGTCTCAGAAATCCCATCTTTCAGTTCTTGTCTAGCCTTTTAGGGTAAATATATTTTTATTGCAAATATTGCTACAACCTATATTCATATTTTAGTTGTTGTTTCATATTTTCTTATTCCTATCTTGAATTTCCATAATGAAAATAGTTTTCCAAAGAGATGCAGGTGATCCTTAATTTCATGTAAAATTATATTTTGAAAACAGAAATTTCTTTTTTTATTATTATTATTTTTTTATAATAAAATGGCAGTATAATGAAATCTTAAAAAATAGGGTCAGGAGAAGGTAATTTTCTTTTCAATTTTTTTTTTCTTTTTTTACCTAGCAAACATGTTAGGTAATCTAACACCTAGTGTGAGATCTTTATCACAAAAAAGATTTTCCTGATTCATTTTGCTGAGGTTAATTAACACACTGCTACATATTTTTTCACTTGATTGTTACAGGAAACTGTATTTTCCCCTCCTTCCCCTGCCTGCTAAACCCTAAGACTGAGGCAAAACCCACTAACACTCTTCCTGGTTAAATCAAGCTATAATGAAATACTTTCTTGGTGACTCGAACAAGTCTCAAAGGAAAACAGTAAAGGAAATGTCAGGGATGCATCCTTTTTTTTTTTTTTTCCCCTGAAATCTTGAGGTAGATCCTGAGTGACTCCACAGCACTGGCTGCAGAGTAGAACCCTTAAATAAAACATCACAAGTGTTTAAGACTGAAAGCTGTGTGCAGGGAGGGGACAGAACCCCATTAAGGACCAGTACAATAAAAGAGACCACAGTCTGACCACTGTTCTGATTTTTTTAAACCTATTTTGAAAGCTCTTCTCAGTGTTGTTTTGGAATGGTAGATTGCATTGTTGTAAAACACACATGGATGGATGGCTGAAACTGTGGTCTGCATACACTAGGTGAAATGTATCTATTGACTTACAAGCTGGCTGCATGTGTCAAAATGCAATCCAGTATTTTTGTAATAATAGCTAGCAGTCATAGTTGTAAATTATTTATGGAGACTATTCAGTGCAAACAGGTTAGTGCACACATCCTCTTCAGCTTGACTGCCCTGGTTTTAGATCACTCAGACATTCAACTCCTTAGAGATCTGCTCTTATCATTGCAAACCCTAAAAAGGTACCCAAACTGCAGTCATTTCAGCAGCTCAAAGCAGCTCAGCCATTTGCTGAAGTTCTACCTCAAGGTTCAGTGAATAAACACGATTTCTGCCCACCTCTTTCACACCCACCCTGGCCCTGGCGATGTAAGTTAATATCAGACATGAAGAGAGATCGATCTCTAGAGCTAAAATTCCAGTGCTTCATAATCTTTGTGCAGAAACATGGAAGAATGTACATAGCAAAGGCCACCAATGATCTTAATACAAACTGACATTTCACTAATGTTGTGTTTCAGGGGACAGGAAAAAAAGACAACCATCCAATGAGTACTTCTGGTTAAATTCAAGTGAGTACAGCACCCTATTGCAATGCAGTACACTGATTTTTCATTGTATGCAACTATTGACTCTCATTAGCATTTTGTTCTCACCAGTCCATTTCAAGCAGCTGCACCCACCCTGCACAGTCAATGGACTGCGGGTTACTGAATTTTATGTTTGCACAACAAGGCACCAAACAAAAGTAATCCATCATGTACAGAAAAATGCCAGTATTTGACTGCTGTGACAGGTATACTATGTTGAAACATTTACTGTTTATTAGTTTCTCTCTAGGACAAGTTCAGCCAGGAGGGGCTTTGTGGGGGTTGCTTTTGCTTCAAGTTATTTCTGATAGCTCTGAAACTGAGAGTGGTTCACCCTAACTCTGTTCAGTCATTAGTTTGTAAATTGGAATAAAAGTTTTAAATACATTAATAGCACTGACCCCTACACAGCTCTGAGTGGATTTTCTTTCTGAAAGTTTAAGCAATCTCAAGCTTCTACCTCAGTCTCAGGAATTTGGATTTTGGCCTTTATCATCCATAACACTGGGCAAAGAGAAAATCCTAGCAGACAAGGTTACAGGATGAGAAAAAGGGTTTGAAGAACTTGGACGGAGACAACAGACTTAATTTGTCTTCAGTCCTTCAGCCTCCTTGCTTGGTTCTTGTACAGCTTACACCAACAACAACTGCCCTGGTGTGCTCTCCTGTTAGGCAAAGAAGAAACTGTCCCTGTCCATGTACAAGCAGCTGTTTAGAGGTTAGCCATATTAACTCCAAGGCATATTCTCAATGAGAAACCTGCCTGGGGCTGAGGAGGTTAAGCACCTGAAATCAGCTCTTCACAATCACTCACATCTCAGAGCTCTTCCTGTCACATGGCTAGAGTCCTTGGGGAAGCATACAGGACCGCTTATGTTTTATTCTCCCTAGGGAATTTGGTCCCATATTTGATATAAATCCCACTGCAAAGGTGAACAGCAAAAAATGTGCTTTGCCAAAGATATGGCTTGCACCAGTGAAGGATGGGCATGTGCCTAATTAAATATGCACAATGCAGCATACAAAGGGTAAACATGCAGCACCAAGTGGATCTGTTTGCAAGGAGGGATGAACAATCACAATACAATGCAGCATCCGTATTATATATACCAGTGCTGTTGAAAATGAGGTATTAAGTTACTAACTCCTGTGGCATGATAACAAATCTGTGTTTCAGGTGGACCCTATAACAGGAGGTCAGAGCTCATGTACCTCAGGTGTTATCATTTCATTTTTTTTCTTCTTTTCTTGGTTCTAAAGCAAAATTAGATCAATGAGAATGTCAACCAGAAAGTCAGGCTGGGAATGTAAACAATTACCTAGGGCCCACATCACAGGGCTAGAAATAAAGATCTATCTCTAACTTTCCTTTGTATCACACCTTTAATACAGACTGGACAAGGAAGATGATTCCAGAGCAAAACTGGGGGAGAAATATGTAAAAATAAATGAATATATATGAAATGAATATATATTTTCATATATATATATATGAAATGAATATAATTTAAATATATAATTGCAGAAATAAAATGCTATAATTCTCCAGTTAAAGACAGATGAAAAACTAAAGTAAACTCAACCCACTCGATACATTTTGCAGGAATATGGGATGGAAACAGACCATAGGAACTTTCTGAGGCAGGATTCAGGAATAATTGTTACGGATTGTCATTATTGTATTTTGTTCTGGTTTGAATTTTTCTTACATAATTTTATTTGAAATAAAATTTCTTTCCAACTGCAAAATTAAAGACAAACTGTTTTGAAGAAGGCTAACTTGAGCCTTCATATGATCTTCTCAATAATAAAGAGAACACTGGTATTATAAAACATTTTGTAGTTTCTTTTGACAAATCTTTCCTGTATTTTATTATTTTTTTAATTCTTACTGGACACATAGTACTGAAATAAAGCATAACATTCTAAATAGATTTCAGTAACTATTTTTAAATTAAGCAAATTCCTGAAAAAATTCATGGCCTGCTCTTGCCTGTATCTAATGTTAAGTAGCAACAACTGCAGACATCTAAATCATTTGTTTAATCTGAAAATTTAGATTAGTTTTATAAATTCTGAAACATATTGGACTTTTCTGAGGTAGAAACTTCACAGTGTTTAAAACTGGTAACATAACAGGAAAGAGGAGTTTTTCATATGGGAGCTGGAAAATTAGATAGATGGCATTTTTAAGTAGTGCTGAGAAGGTTAATTAGTAGACTTTAAGGATGCACATCCTTTAAGGATGTGGTATACATGCATCTAATTGTAATATTCAAATAATAGTTTAAGGGGAAGAAAAAAAAAAAAGATTCCTAAATGCTGACAAAAATATATATAAAGTAACAAAAATCTAAGGCAACTGAAATCTTATTTCCCTAGCCAACATTAAGTCTTTCAGTCCAAGCAACTCAGCTACTTTATAGCATTCTCTGGATTTAGGTATATGTGTTTGTATATATGTACATAAATATTCATATGGATGTAGGTCTAGACATGTATGTGATAATTAATATTTTTGGCTTTATTCATTTTTAGCGCAAGAAATGTATATTATGTTGAAGCAAGACTGTACAGCTACAATAATGCAGAAAGCTAAAAAGGTTAATATCCTCAGTAGATGGTATCATTTCATCAATAAGAGAACTATTCAATGACCCTATATTGGAGTGAACTCAGCATAATCAATTAACTTTGTCAAGTAAACAGATCTGTCCCTTTCGCTGCTGCGTAACTTGATATTTCTTCCTGTTCTTACTGACTCTGTGAATGGAGAAATAAAATACCCTGTAATTATACCAGCTCTGACTGAGGAAAGAGATCTATTTAAAAAACTGCTTCACTGAAAGTGTCTGTCATTCTTAATCAGAGGTTTTTGCCTTCCAGCAGAGAAGGGCAGTAGAACAAGGCTCAGTCCAGAACCACAGAATGCTTAAACAAAAGCAATGTTTTCCACGTTTTGATGAATTAGATGCAAATCAGTTGGCAAACAAAATAAAATAGCTAATGTGCCCCACACCACTTGACATATCTTACTTGAGTAATTATCCTCACAATGTACTATCTTTTGCTTGGTTTATCATTTGTCTTTCTCTTGGTTTTGTTTTGGCTTTTTAAAAAAATAATAATGTAATTACTATAACACTAATTTGAAAGTAATGATTTCTATACACACTAGCAGGCTCTGAGACACAATCTATGATAGGTCATGAGACAGTGGTCTCAGACTGGCCCTGTGTAGTTTGCATTATGGAAAAAAAAAAAAAAAAAAAAAAAAGCTTGGGAAGGAGAGATCATTACTCTGCATAATTAGCAGGCTTAATTAAAAAATGGCCTGAGATATCATCTGTAGCAACAGCTCAACAAACCCCCTAGGGCTTGTTCATAGATTCTGCTGCATTCTGATTATACTAGTATGAATCTAGAAATAGCCACCTGGAATCACTTTTTCAGATGGGCATTTGCTAAGTCCTAGTGCACTGTTATTAAATTGGTTTGTTTGGCACAATTTGTACAATGACACAGGCTTTTGGAATTTTAGCAAAGTGAAAAGAAAGCATGGCAAGGTTGAATAATTAACTGCATGATGTTTCCAGTGTTTCTCCTTTTTAATAAGTGAGGGCATTCAGAAATATATTTGTCCAAATTTCTCAAGTTCTATAAACCTTAATTAGTCTGTTTTTGTCCAGCTGTGATAGCTTTAAAAAATGATATCAAATCAAGTTTGAACTTCTAAATTTCAACAGGAATGAAATCTTAATTTTTAGTCACCTCAGATTTCTGATATTCATATAAAAATCATATTTAAAGCTTAACACCTCTCTTCTCAAAATCAAGAGTGCATTTACTTTTTCCATGCTGGGCAATACATCATGGTTCCTTCTAAGGTATATCAAAAGCTTTCCCATACACTACTGACTATGTAAACAGACCGTTCATTCTAGACAGGCCATCACTATCACTTTTGCACAATATCGGGGCTAGATAACAGCTAGAAACATAACTGAGCAAGTTAAAGAGTGAAGATGTTTGTGTGTTATTAAACCAGAGATTGATTTGATCCAGTATGATCATAATTACTCAAAGTGGAACCTCACTAGGACATTGGAGCTAACAATGATGATTAAAAGACAAGTCCTCCCTTGATAGGTATGTACTTTACATGCATTAACAGTTAGAAGGTAAAGCTGGGATTATACCAGAAAAGCATACAACCAATTTACTGTTTCAAATGGCTTTGACAGGCTGATTTGTTTGTTTGTTTATTATTATTATTATTATAACTGTTACCTATACCTGTTTAATAACATAATACTGCAAGGAAGAAACCAGAGAGACTTTGTTTGCTTAACAGTAAAGATATGACTTTGTGTTCTTTCCCCAAAAATATCTGAGTCTGTGAACAGGCAAGAAAGAGGCTCAGATCCCTCAGGTCCAGCCTGTGACAGCCTGCCACTCTGTAGCACCCTGCTGGAAATGTCCTTGCCCACCTTGGGCACATTACTACTCCTGGAGGCTATTTGCGAGCACTGGAAGTAGGGCGTTCTCACCAGCACCACTCGTACACATCAGGAACTTTCCTCTCCAGATACCCTTTTAAATACAAATCCTATTAAGATATTTAGATAATACGGCAAGATGCTTCCTTGTATGCTGGGCCCTCCCAGCTGACTAGACAGAGAAATCCTTGCTATCTGTGGCTACATAGAAGCTTTCTGGCATGTTTAACATCTTGGGAGCGTATTTTTGTGTTTCTTTAGGTTAAAGATATCCTCCTAGGAACTTGTCTATCAGAGAAAGGAGCAACTAAAGAGTATATATGTCTGTAGGGAACAGACAAAAGTTTCTGTTTCATGGGAGAATCCTGAACCAACAAAGTTCTGAAAGGGAATGAAATATTGTACAATGTATTCTCTACTGCCAAGTACAAATAGTGTGCTTTTCTGCAAGAATGACAGAATTTCCCTATTCCTAAATAAAAGGCATATAGGAAAAGCAGAAATCACCAAGAAAAATGACTGAAGGATAAATCAATATTAGGTGAAAGGTCAACAAGCGGCCTGCTGTTAGTCTGCCAAAAAATATTTAATACGTTCATTTGATATTATTCACATTCTTGAAAAAAAAATGATGTGAGAGAAAAATAGACATACAGCAATACAGCCTTTTTGTCTTGGTGAGAGAAAGGTCTTTGCTGAGAACCAAAAGCTGATCTAAAAGTGGTGTTTATCCCTAGAGCTCTGACACCCCTTGAGGGTTATCCATTATTGCAAATACAATGACAATCTTTCAATACAGACAAATTAGCTATTTTCTAGAGGGCTAATTCAGTTCTTCAAGTTACATTAATTTATCAGAGTTTAATTACTGCTAAAATTGTACTAATTCAAATTAGAGGTGGCAGTCATGTAACATGTTATTTGATACCTTGTAAATTCTTGAATTTTTTTTTTTTTTCTGTTAGGACAGGACCTAGTAATTTCCAGTGATTAAGATACACACATTTGACAAGGATTTCTAACAATCCCTAGCTGAGACAGTTTCTGTAAATTTCTGTCTTCATCTTACTATTTAGACTTTCTAATAAGCTGCATTTTAACTTTTTCTCTGGGATGGAGAATTTTCTCAGCATTTTCCAGTCTTGTGTTTAAAACATTTACAGCTCTTTTTAATTAAAACTGTTGTTCTAATTGCTAGTCAATGAAATTACAAGGAAAATTAATAAAATTAAGAATACTACAAAAAAGCTCTCATGTTTGCATGATAGGAACAGTATTCCAAAGCTAAGAAATCAGACAAAAAAAAAAAAAAAGGCAGAGAAGAAAAGCATGGAAACTAACCATAAAATGCCAAGAGGGTGAACAGCTGACATATAGGTAAGCTTAACTGAGAGGGATTTCAGTAACAGGAGAGGAAGAGACTTCTGGGGTCAGCATAGACACTTGTGTGATACAAGACTTTTGATAAACGGATCAGATTGCTATTTTAAAACTACTGAGGCTTTTCTCACCAGTGTCTGTGCTGAAAAGCTGTACCAGTGCTCTGTTTTAATGAGTAGGACCTTTCTTCTGATTTTCAGTCTGTTTAGTCTCAGCAACCCTAAATACACATGTTCTTTTGCAAACACTTTGTCAGTTGTACTAAATAGGTCTCCTTCACCCTGTGTACCAGTCCTCCTGATGCACCAAAAAAAAAATGCTTTCCTCTTTCACCTTCTTAATCTTTGCTCATATTTCCTTCCTTTATTCCCCTGATTATGCTGGCAGACTCCTTTGCATCTGTATCTGTTTGGATTCTTCTTTCTGAAAACTGGAGGGACCAGAACTGTATTTAGTACTTCATTTCTCTCAGGAGTGTCTTGTACAAATGTCCCATTAATTTTCCCTGTGGGCAATATCTCCACCACATATTTGCTTGGCTTTGCCCCAGCTACAGCCAGCTGGTGTCTTGGACATTTGGTGATCAGTCAGCAGTGCACATGGATCTTTGTTCACATGGTGAACTCGCAGCTTGTAACTTCTTCTTAATTCTCCTTTTATAACAAGATCACCCATCTAGTTGACCAAGGGAAGACAGTTGATGCAATTTTTTGGATTTCAGTAAAACTTTCAATACAGTTTCTCACAGTATCCCTGTGAACAAGATGTCCAGCATACAGCTAGATAAATAAATAATACAATGGGTGAAAAATTGTCTGACGGGTCACACTCAAATTTTATATTAAATGGGGTTATATCAGCCTGGCAGCCAGTCACTAGTGCAGTTCCCCAAGACTACATTTTGGGGCCTGTTTTTTTTTCAGTCTTCTCATAAGTGACTTGGATGGAGGACTAGAAGATATATTGAGTAAATCTACAGATTATACTAGATTGGGAGGAGCTGCCTACTCCATTGAGGGGTAGGGAGGCCTTGCAGAGAGATCTTGACAGGTTAGAGGACTGGGCAATCCCCAACAATATGAAGTTTAATAAGACCAAGTGCCAAATTCTGCACCTAGGACGGAGCAACCCTGGCTATACATACAGACTTGGGGATGAGAGGCTGGAGAGCAGCCCCACAGAAAGTTATCCGGGGGTTTTGGTTGACAGCAAGTTGAACGTGAGCCAGCAGTGTGCCCTGGCATCCAAAAGGGCCAACTATATCCTAGGGTGCATCAAGCACAGCATTGTTAGCTGGTCAAGGGAAGGGATTGTCCTGCTCTGCTCTGTGCTGGTGCAGCCTCACCTCAAGTACTGAATGCGGTTTGGGGCAACACAGTATAAAAAGGACATAAAACTATTAGAGAGTGTCCAAAGGGTGGCTACAAAGATGGTGAAAGGTCTAGAGGGCAAGATGTGTGAGGAGCAGCTGAGGTCCCTTGGTTTGTTCAGCCCAGAGCAGAAGAGGCTGAGGGGAATCCTCATGGCAACCTGCAGCTTCCTCACGAGGGGAGCTGAGGGGCAGGCACTGAGCTATGCTCTCTGAGGACAGGAACAGGACCTGAGGGAATGGCATGGAGCTGTGACAGAGGAGGTTCAGACGGGGTGTTAGTAAAAGGTTCTACCACTGAGGGGGTGGTCACACACTGGAACAGGCAGTGGTCACAGCACTGAGCATGCCAGAATTCAAGAAGTGTCTGAACAATGCTCTCAGATATATGGTCCAATTTTTGTGTGGTCCTGTGTGGAGCCAAAAGCTGGATTCAATGATCCTTGTGGAAACCGTCTAAATCAGGATATTCTATGACTCTATGATTCTTAGCAGTCCACCCCATGAATGGCTCTGATTTGAACTGTTTAATCAATGAACTCTGAAGCTTAACTGTGATATTTTAAACCTGTGTTTCAAGATTGGCATTAAAATCCACATTGAAAAACAAATTCAATGGGAACTCCTAGGAACTCATCTGATCTAAAGCCTACTGATTTATAGTACTCAAATACTACTTTTCATAAAGAAAAGTAACCAGATCTCTTTACCTTCAAGAAAGAATTTATAATTCTATCCTCTTATCTCAAGCACAATGTTGTGCACAGTCACTTGTGCATCATTTGGAACATTGCTCGTAAAAGGGGGCAAAACCTCCCACCAAGTAATTGTACCCTTACTAAGTTCCAGATGCATCTTTTTTTTCACCAAATCTGTTTGAGAATGGCTGACTTGCATGCCATCTCAATGTAACAGAGAAAGTCCAAAGACTCCTTGAATTTGCAGAGCTAGAATGTAAAGATAAATGAATGAAAAAAAAAAAAAAGAAAAAAAAAAGACTTATTCAGGAAAAAAAATATGGATTTTTTCCTCAATATATTTCCAAACTGATCACTTGTTGTTGTTGTTTTGTTTCATCTAAGTTTAGCCATTCAAAACCTAGTCATGTTATCCTAGATGAGTTTCTAGGCTTCCTCTATAAACAATGGAGAGACAATTCTTAGTCTTTCCAGCCTAAAATAGGTGTTTAAGATAGATGACATTTAATGACTTATGAATCATTCCACCTATCTTTAGATAGTCTAGAAGTTCATATCTTTCTTCACTGACTATAAAAGAAGCGTATCCAATTAGTGTAGACTTCATGACTGACTTGGGGACAGGTAAGATAGACAAGATAAAATGAACCTCAATCTTTGATCTAATATGTTATTTGAAATAGGAATGGTAATTAAGATCTATGCTGGTGCTTTGGAAAAATCCAACTTTTATGAGAAAAATTGCTTGAAATGAAACAAATGGAAAATGGACTTAAAATATCAGACTCTTCAGATGGTCAAGAAAGAAACTTAGATAGCAGTGAACTCTAAGAAAAAAATGAACAAACCTATAAATTAAGCACTCAGAGAATTCAGCAAGTATGAATGCAAAAGATGTGTTAACATGAAATTCAGAAGGGAATATCCCTTAGTGAGAAAAATCATCAGACCACAAACTGAAAATAAAAGCTCTGTGAGGTCTGGTAGAGCTCAAAGTGAGACTTAGATCTATTATGTATTGAGAAGAAGACTTAGGATGTTTCTCTCAGACAAAGTTCAAGAAGCATTTGGTCCATCAAGGCCACATTTTGTCTATGGACAAGTATTAGTAACTCTTGGTGAATCCAAGGGGGCTATGCATGCTCTTTCAGAAGAGTTTCAGAAGTAGGGACAGATGATTGCAGTATGGGATTCACTTCAGTTAGCCCTCTGGAAGTCATCCATTTTAGATTAAGCTTTGTCTACTGCCTGCACAAATAAAGAGACAGAGAGAGGATAATCTCCAGAGAAACTTCATTATATATCTTAATTATTTCTTTAAAAATTTGAAGAGGTATATCACTGGCAATTACAAATGTAAGACTCAGACACAACAGATTTTGTCTCAATCTAAAGGATCAACTGTCTGATTCCCATTAAATGTGAGAAGCTTCAAACATAGGAACCATGGCTCCTAATTCCCTGTTCGAGGCAGCATCTAGAATCATAGAATCATAGAATATCCCAAGTTGGAAGGGACTCACAAGGATCATCGAGTCCAACTCCTGGCTTCACACAAGTCTACCCAAAAATTCAGACCATATGACTAAGAGCACAGTCCAAACGCTTCTTAAAGTCTGACAGGCTTGGTGCCATGACTACGTCCCTGGGGAGCCTTTTCCTGTGCGTGACCACCCTCTCAGTGAAGAACCTCTTCCTGATATCCAGCCTGAACCTCCCCTGTCGCAGCTTGACACCATTCCCTTCGGTCCTATCACTGGTTACTAACGAGAACAGATCAGCGCCTGCCCCTCCACTCCCCCTCCTGAGGAAACTGTAGATTGCGATGAGGTCTCCCCTCAGCCTCCTCTTTTCCAGGCTGAACAGGCCAAGTGACCTCAGCCACTCCTCATATGTCTTCCCCTCTAGGCCCTTCACCTTGTAGCCCTCCCCGGACACTGTACAATAGTTTCACATCCTTTTTGTACTGTGGTGCCCAGAACTGCACACAGTACTCAAGGTGAGGCTGCATCAGCGCAGAGCAGAGCAGGACAATCACTTCCCTCGACCAACCAGCAATGCTGTACTTGATTCACCCCAGGATGTGGTGTGGTTGGCCCTCCTGGCTGCAAGGGCACACTGCTAGCTCATATTCAACTTGCTATCAACTTGCTGTCCAGCATCTTCTCACCCAGTCTGTACATACAGCCAAGGTTGCTCCATCCTAGGGGCAGGACCCGACACTTGCTCTTGTTAAACTTCATGCGGTTGGTGATCACCCAGCTCTCCAATCTGTCCAGATCTCTCTGCAAGGCCTTTCCACCCTCAACAATCAACAACTCCTCCAAGTTTAGTGTCAGCAACAAATTTGCTCAAAACACCTTCTAGTCCTACATCCAAATCATTTATAAAAACATTGAAGAGAACTGGCCTGAAAACGGAGCCTTGGGGGACCCCACTGTTGACCGGCCACCAGCCTGATGCAGACCCATTTACCACAACCATTTGAGCCTGCCCATCGCCAATCGCTCACCCATTGTATGACGTATGCTGTATGCTGGTGTTGTGGTTTAGCCCGGCTGGCAGCCAAACACCACACAGCCGTTCGCTCACCCTCCCCCCTCCCTCTCCGGGATGGGGGAGAGAAACGGGAAAGTGAAGTCTGTGAGTTGAGATAAAGACAGTTTATTAAGACAGGGAAAAGAATAACAATAACAATAACAATAATAATAATAATAATAATAATAGTATTAATAGTAATAATATGTACGAAATAAGTGATGCACAATGCAATTGCTCACCACCCGTTGACCGATGCCCAGCCTATCCCCGAGCAGCAGGCCCCCCACCCCGGCTAGCCACCCCTATATATTGTTCAGCATGACGTCAGATGGTATGGAATACCCCTTTGGCCACTTTGGGTCAGCTGTCCTGGGTCTGTCCCCTCCCAGCTCCTGCTGCATCCCTAGCCTGCTCGCTAGCAGGACAGAGCGAGAAGCTGAAAAGTCCTTGGCTTGGTGTAAGCACTGCTCTACAACAATTAAAACATCAGCATGTTATCAGCGCTCTTCTCATTCTAATCCCAAACATAGCACCCTGCCAGCTACTAGGAGGAAAATTAACTCTGTCCTACCTGAAACCAGGACAGCTGGACATTTTGTCCATTTTGTCCATTAGGATCTTATGGGAAACTGTGTCAAACGCTTTACTGAAAGATCACATCAGCTGGTTTCCCTTGGTCGACTAGATGAGTGATCTTATCATAAAAGATAATCAAGTTAGTCAAACAGGACCTACTCCTAATGCACCCATGTTGGCTGGGACCAATGACTGCACTGTCCCCCAGGTGCGCTTCAATAACTTCAAGGATAATCTTCTCCTTAATTTTACCAGGCACTGACATGAGATTGACAGGCCTGTAGTTGCCAGGGTCCTCTTTCTTGTCCATCTTGAAAACTGGTACAACATTTGCCAGCTTCCAGTCAAGTGGGACCTCTCCATATTCCCAAGACCATTGAAAAATAATTGAGAGAGATCCCGTGATGACGTCAGCCAGTTCTCTAAGCACCCTGGGATGAATCCCATCTGGACCCATGGACTTGTATGGATCCAGGTTGAGCAGCAAATCCCGCACATGTTCAGAGTCAGTTGGGAGTTCATCATTCCCACTGTCACAGTCCTCCAGCTCAGTGCACCCAGGGTCCCGAAGCCCATCATTGGCATCGAAGACAGAGGCAAAGAAGGAATTAAATGTCCCTGCTTTGCCTATGTCCTTGTCTGTGGGGTGACCATCCCCATCAAGTAGTGGACCTATGTTTTCTCTGGTCCTCCTTCTTCTATTCACATATTTTAAAAAGCCCTTTTTATTGTCTCCCACAGACCTGGCCAGCTTCAACTCTAATCAGGCTTTGGCCTCACAAATTTTCTCCCTACAAATGCGAACAGTGTCCCTGTATTCCTTCTACATTGCCTGACCTTGCTTCCAACAGCCATACACTTCCTTTTTATGCCTAAGCTCCAGAAGAAGATCCCTGGTCAGTGAACCTGGCCTACTGCCCCACCTGCTTGACTTCCAATATTTTGGAATTGCCTGATCCTGTGCTTTTTTTTAGGAAGCAGTGCTTAAAGACTGACCAACACTGATGGATGCCAACACCTTCAAAAGCAGTTTCCCAGGGGACCGTTTTAACTAGTTCCCTGAGCAGCCTGAAGTCTGCTCTTCCCATATCCAGGGCTGAAGTTTTGGTGGCAGTTTTCCTCCTGTCACCAAAAGTTTTGAACTCAACTGCTATGACCAAGACGGCCGCCAATTGCCACGTCCTCCACAAGATGCTCTCTGTTCTCCAGCAACAGATCTAGGAGGGCACCTTTCCTAGTTGGCTCCCTTAGCACCTGCACCAAGAAGTCATCAGCGAGGTGCTTTAGGAACCTTCTAGACCTGCTTGTGTTGGCCACGTGGTAATCCCAGTTGACGTCTGTCAAGTTGAAGTCCCCCAGAAGGACAAGGGCAGTTGATCTCAAGGTATTTCTTAGTTCCTGAAAGAATCTAAGACCATAAGACACTGAGGAACTTCTGAAAAAAAAAAAGTATAATTTCATTTTTAGAAATCCCATTGACAGTGATCATAAATTATTTCTAAAGGACTCTCTTCATTTTTTAATTTCACTTGCACCATTTATGTTGAGAAGTTTTGTTAGTGGATAAATCGATGTATTTTAAACAGAACTACCTTTCTGGTCATATAAATGCTTATAATGGAATCAGAGAATCATATCCCAGGTTGAAAGGAACCCTTGAGGATCATTCAGTCCAAGTCCTGGCTCCACGTAGGACTACCTAAAACTTAAATCATATGCCTGAGAGTGTTGTCCAAACCCTTCCTGAACTCTAACAGGCTCAGTGCTCAACAACCCCACCTCACGGTGGAAAACCTTTTCCTAATATACATATTCCTAATATGATTCTCACTGTCCAAACAGCCAACTCTGTGCAGGGCAAGGAAGAGACATTTTGTTTCTTGGGATGAATTTTCACCTCCACATCCTGCAAACTGCTTATTCTGATGCTCCTGACATTGCTGCAACTTCACTGTTCTCCAGTGCCTCTACATGATATCAAGTTACCAAATGATGCATCAGTGGGCACACTCTGAAGTTCTGTATGCCCTAATTAGGAAAATCTGTTACACTCTACAAAATGCAGAGCCACAAGGTCACCGAACAATAACAGCAACTTTATGCCACTGGAGTTTATCAGGAAAAATCTACCCTGGAAATACATGGACAGAAAACACTAACTTGTATTCCATTAATACACATGGATAACGTAAAGATACTAAATGAATTATATTCACAAGAATGGTATTTTTGTTAGATACGTGTTCATGTATGAAAATCATAAGGCAAAAATGAATGCTGAAATACCAAGCTCCCAAGTGCATATAAAGTGACATGAGAAACTTAAATTCAATGTCTATTTATGACTAGTTTCCTGTTCTTTGTAAATATAAGTGGCTTTTTTTTTTCACTTTAGAAACCCAGAATTTGCAATACTAAAACAGTCCACAGGTATATTTTATCCTGCAGTCTGTTCACATTGAGGATGTTACAAGAAACAAAAATTTCCATAACATGTGCCAAGCTCATTGCACAGTGATAGTTAGCTTCAAAAAACAAAACAAACAAACAAACAACCTCTGTATGATTTCCTCATATAAAAGCAGTCTTTTTACATGAGTAAGAAGCACAATTTATTTTAAGGACCTTTTAATTTGTTCTTTTCATTTTATCTGTTTTATAATTATGATAGTCACTTATTACTCCATCACACAGAACATATGCCCCAACCCTCTCTATGGTTTACCATGGAGATAACTATGGAATACCATGGAGATACCATGGAATACCATGGCATCTTAGTGATCTGTTATACAACATCACAAGTATCTCTTATGTGTAATTATTTCTTCATTCCTTTCCTCAGCGGAAAAAATGATTTACATGCATATATGTGTATATTATTTATATTTGTATATTTTCAGATTCACAGATTTTTAAATACACGAGGGACTATTGTAATCATCCAATGTGACCTCCTGTACAAAGCACTAATTCCTTCAGTAAACCAAGCAAGCTAAGCTGTTGTTTCTTCTTTAGCAAGATACCTACTCTTGCTGTAAGGATTACATACAAGAATACATCACATTTCTAGGTAAATATGATGCGCTATGTGCATTTATGTAAGAAAGTAAGATTAAAAATATTTTTGTATTTGTATCCAAAAGCAGGAAATTGAATTAGTCTTAGACATTTACACACAAATTTGTAGACAATCCCAATGCTCCAAGAAGTGGAACAGAAGCTTGTTACTGTGGTTCAAGTGTGGCATACTTGCAGTCAGAACATTACAAGACTTGAATGTGAGAAACAAAAGCTTGAATACAAACATTATTCTTCAGAAGGGCAAGCAAAGCACTCCTTATTGTTTTAGTGAAGGCCCTGATCTCTGAGGACATACAATATTGGGGAATGGAAATTTCTACTGGAAGTTTCTTCAAGGCACAGATTTTTTTCTAACCATTTGAACCATTCCACATTTGAGACCAAACAAAAACAAAAACACACTATTAAAATATGTTGTGAAAATCACATCCTCTGCAAAGATAGAGTGCAACCTCATAGCGAGCATGAGAGTTCAGAGAGTGCCAGAACACCATGAACACTCCCAAATTGAAAAGTGTCTTTTCCTATTTGTGCATACAGATATTCCACCGGTTAGCAGTCTGTCTTACATAACACATTAAAATAAGAAAACTGTCCAGTTTGTTCATGTTTAGCCTGTTTTTCAGAAAATTTCTGTTTTCTGAAAACAGTTTAGTCTGTTTTTCTTCATCCAAGGCCAGCTGTGTGGCAATGGTGGTAATGAACATCAAAACAGCAGAAGACAGCCACTGACCCTTTCAATTTTCATAAAGTGAAAGTGAACCTAATCCTTTCTGTTGATGTATTTGATGTGGTTATATTAATAGTTCTCATGACAATAATTCACTTATTTTTTTTACACATCAGCGATTAGGAGGTAAAACACTAGCCATAGCAAATTGGAAGCATTTGAAACCCATGTAAGAAGGACTTGCTAAGAATCAGTATGACCTAGTAGAACTCGGACACCAAAACACTGTCCATCATGAGATCCAATTTGAGCTCATAGGAACATGGCAGTATAAAGAGATGGGAGGTTAGATGATTAGGAGTTTTTAAAAACATGCTTTGAAAACATGCCATAAGGTGCAACTCTGTTCACAAATGAAAGTGATGAGTACAGACCCTAAAGTATCGTTGATTTTGATGCTCTGCAGAAGCTGAAGTGCTAAGCTCTGTGATGTTTAGCAGGGAAGTCAATGTACAGGAACAATCCCATGCAAAAGAAATGAGATCAGTTTTCCTAACCACAATTTTCTAAAATTCAGAAAATGTTTTATCAGCACAGTAGAAATGATGATTAAGTGCAATACCCACATCTACTGCAGCATTTCTGAAATTCTAAAATTTTCTGAAAAACTTCTTAGTTTTAAAAGAAATATATACTCATCCCATAAAGTTCTCAATGACAAAAATGAAATAACCTAGAAAATTACACTCAATATGATGTCTTTTAACTGAATCTTCTCTCTGATAACATGAAAAGTAAATTAAAAAGAGAATGAGTACTGATTTCTGGTGATCCTAGATAAATTTTGTTCCTTCTAAAAGTAAAGAAAAGATTTTATGGCAGCCCAACCTACACATTTAACCTGGAATACAGAAGTTAAACTGTGATCATTGGAGGTTTGAATCTGAATTGCTAGCAGGGAGGAAGGAAAGAAAGATGTTTAAACTATTTTTATTCAATGGAGCCTGCCGGAGTTCAAGAAGCATTTGGACAGTGCTCTCAGACATATGGTCTGATTTTTTGGTTGGTCCTTTGGGGATCCAGGAGTTGGACTCAATGATCCTTGTGGGTCCCTCTCAAGTCAGGGTGTTCCATGATGCTATGATTAAACAAATACTTCTCTGAGACTACATGAACTACAAGACTCTACTGAGAAAATACTACCTCTATGAAAGAGATTTGAAGAACTGCAACAAACATTGAAAAACCTTAATATTCTCATCATGTCTAACACCCTCAAAATTCAACTGAGGATATTCTGGGCCTAAGTACCTTCCTTTGCTTTAAGATTTTTTCAAATATAGGAAAAAAATGAAATATGGATACACACAATCTGATTTTGAGATCTTCCCCCCAAAAATACCGTCAAAATAAGACATGTCCAACTTATGAATTCAAGTGAAGCTAATATTTTCCAACTTTTTTGAAAAAGAAAAAATGAAAAGAAATTGAACAAAGTGAAAGCAACTACATCTTTCCTTGGGTCTTCAGTTCTAATCTGCTAGTGCTCTAAAAGTTTTATCTAGAATATGAGTTCTGGTAATAGACAAATTCAAAATAAATTATGGAACTAAATCTACATATTTGGCTCCTCTTCAGCTTTCTTGGAAACACATGCTTCCTCTGAATCTTTGTTGGAATTTCTTTAGTGTACCATTACCATCTGCAGCAGGATGGGTCATTTTTATACCACTGACTTCAAGAAGAGAGTGTCATAAATATAATTGTGATTCAACGGGAAATGTCTAATTTAATAAACAGACTTACACTAAATTTTAGGCCAGAAGTGATCACTAGATCATTTTATCTGATCTAACTAACCAGATTTAATAGTAAGTGCATAATTTTCATCCTGCTACCCCTGGTTTAAAAGCAGTTTTGAAGAAAAGAAATATCATATTACAGGGATAATTACAGAGAAGTTTTAAGTGCTAATAAAAGGATTTAACTCACTTAACCTGGGCATCTTAAAGGTCATTGTCAAAATCAAGCTTGTCATCCTATCCAATGGAGTGATGTGAGTTCTCTCAGGGAACAATTTATCTGATCATTAAACAGGCCTGCAAGACAATTGAAATGAGTGTGCCACTGGCTATAGAGGGAATCAAGCATACTGACTTCAGTGACTGATTTCTGCAAGCCTTTACTTAAGGAATGTGCCCACTTGCTGTCGGAAGGCTCAATCAAAGGTACCTGATAAGCACACACTTTCTTCAGATGAACTGGGTTCCCTCTGCTCCAGCTTTTTTTAGCCAAGTTGGTGTGAACTGCAGTGTGGAAACAGTGCAAGCATTCTGAGTTTGAATGTGAAGGGGACAGTGGTACCTTCCAGCCTGCCCCACAGCTGCTAGCCCAGCAACACTTTGCCCTGATGTACTGAGCACACACACCTGAGCTGGGTGGGCAGCAAACTACAGGGAAGAAACAGATGGTTTGCATATGAAAGGGCAAGAATGGTATGTCTCAGACTTAATCTTTCATGTTTTTACATGATGACAGTGAAAACCATAGGGATGCAAACTGAAGGACCAAATATTGCTGCTAAGAGCTTACTGGTTAGCTAAAAGCTATTAAGAAAATGGAAGCTATTAACATCATGCCAAATAATGGTTCGATAATAGTGGCCTAATGTGAAATTGAGATACTTTGTATCACTCTAAAATGATCATCCTCTAGTCCAAACAATGAACTGCAAACTCTTCAGCTGAAGATAGTGTTTTCCCACATATGTGCACAACTATGCGATCAAAATATAACAGCTCATATATTTGCTTTTATATGTAGATTTTCCATGGTAGCAACCTGAGATCTGTAAACCTACACAGCAGGAGTCAAGGCCTTACCCTATATTCTACTTATCTGTGGAAAAATCTTACTGAGTCCAGTTATCAGTAATGATCAATGATTGGAAAAAGTTAAAATCTTCAAGACATCAATTCTCAGAAAAAAGTTTGCTTTGTAGAAAGTTCAGTGACTTTTAGTAACAAGCAAATAATAGGCTTTGAAATACCAGAAAATGGTTCAATAAATTGTTTTCTAAAGTATTCATCATTATTTAATATTGACCAAAACACACTGTCTGTAATATAATATATATTTACTCTATGTATTTTATATAATAAATATAAAAATAATACTATATATATATATAACATGTTTGCATTTTACTGTGAAGTATAAATACAGTACCTTATGCATATACAAAAATTAGAGCAGCAAAATATTTTTAAAATATTGTCTAAATAAAACTTCCTTTAGTTACCAAAAGGCATTTTGTACCTGGGCAGTTTTTGCATATTGTTAAATGAATTGTAAACTAGAAAAAATGGTGAGTGACATCATAAGTAGGATTATCAGAGGGTTTCCTAAAATATTATCAGTTTATGGTATCATTACAATCAATCTTGTATGAAAACAATAGAAGTTTTCTGAAGATATCCTTTGGCAGGCCCCAGTCTAACAGTCTATGCCTTGTTCCCATCCAGAACAGGGAGACAAGGAGACAGAGGAAAAAATAAAGACAGCCATGGAGAAGAAATCCAGCTGAAATTATTCCACTCTGGGTTCCAGACGCTGAAATTCTGCCCCATGGACACATTATGTCCTCTTTATCTTTCTGTAGAAGAAAAGTCCATGACAGAAGAGAAAAACTTGTATTGATGTATTTACCTGAGATACAAAGAAAAGATAAATTGGAAGCCCTAATTTCAGTTTCTTTGTGCTCTTCCTCGCCTAAAACATCTGAACTTTTCAATATGATATAACTCTAACCTCAAAATAGTATATATAATATTAGCTGGACTATATTTTTCTAATTGTTCATTTTAGTCCCTCCAAGGTAGAAAGGAATTAGAGTGCTTTGATGAGAAATAATGGTCAAATATATTGATCTACACTGCAAGATCTGCAAGTGAGTCCAAAATGAAATTATCACAATTTAAAATCATATAAAGACAGTATTGACTGTCTGAAAACTAATTCAAATATGTCCTAACACAGAATGATGGATGCAAGTACCACTGGAATTGGGCCAATAGTCTGACAAATGGTTTGGATGCATCCTATTATTAGACAATTATTCAACAGAAATAGAATGGAATTCTGATGACCAAGCAGTTGGGGTTATGATTGTTTTAACTGAAGGACTTGCATACTGTTACTGTATTTGCAATATGGGGATGTTTTCAGAGGTCATAAACATATCTCCATGTGCTTTGTGTATGATATGGATATAAAAATAAACTTACACATATACTCTACAGATAGATAAATTGATTGGTAATTGTATAATCATACAGTACTCATGTGATGCATTTAATCAGAGCTGTGAACAACATACAGTCAGAGCAGATTGATTAAGAGGATTTTTACAGGATCACCGGAAACCCTCAATAGCACTTGACAATAATCACAGCTTTAAATACAATAGCAGGAATTGAGTAGGAATTGAGCTGGCACCAGAGAGGCTAACTCTGCACATCAATACTTAAAAATGAGAGTTGTTGTGTGAACAGGAGTGCTAAACTGGAGAATTGCCAGCTGTTGAAAGCATACATTTGAGGTTGAGTCTGAGGACTGCCTATGTTTCAGAGTGAAGAGCAGAAGAGGAGAGGTTGAGTTTGAAAAGCAACATCCACCCACAGTGGATGGGGCTCCAGACTGGCAATTGAGCACCTATATCCACGTTCTACTGTATGAGCCTGGGCTTAATTTCTCTGTCTTTCTGTTAATTCACCTATGAAATATACTTTCTTTTCTTGTGAGATGTTGGATATCTGTACATGAAAATACCACAGAGCAGATCAACCCATTTTCAGAGCCGTGCTAAGGAATTATGACAATTTTTAATACCTGACCTGCCCAGATAATTGCTGAGGCCCTGATCCTGTGAAGAGCTATATGTATGCTCAAATTTACATGCTATAATTAAACCCAAAGAGACTACTTTCAAAGCCTAGAGTTAAACAAGGAAAAGTTTGTAATGAGAAGTCATATCTTTCATTAGATCTGCAGATATAATTGGAAAAAACAGACAAGCTTTCTTGCATACAAGCCTCTTTTCATGTCTTCAGGTCTTGGAAAAGAGCCAGGACTTTTCAGGAGTGAAGCCTAAATGTTATTAGCAGCATTTTCCTAGGTATAAATGTCATTGTAAAAGGAGCTTATTAGAAACTTGAGTTTCTTTGCTTAGAATCCTCCCCAAAACAACCAAAAAAATGTGGTTTGTTCTCTGATTCTTCAAATTAGTAAAAGCAGCATGAATATGCTTATGAAAGTATTCAAATACACAATTTGATCATTTATTGCAAAATGGTTTGTTTTGTTTAAAAAATAATTAAAAATTAATACAGCCAAAGCATGAGGGAGAAATTGACTCTGTAACCCAGTACTTACAGGGCTCATCTGGGATATGGGAGACCGGCATTGAAGCCTCTGCTTTAACAAACAGTTCATTATTTTTACAAAGTGGAACAACTTTATCAAAGTAGGTTAGGGAGTCCAATTTTAGAATAGCCGAAATCCTGGTGATGAAGATAACTTGGGATGATTCCATGGCATGTGGGACTCTTATCATCTTCCCAAAGTTGGAAGGCACTTTGTCTACTTCTGCTTTGCTAAATCACATATTCTGTAGTCATTTCTGCCTGCAAGAATAACTAGTTCCAGTCTGAAATTCATGTACCCCTTGGCACATTAAAAACAATGATCTATTGCTTTCAAAAACTATGAAAACTGATCATTTTCAGACTGAACTCAAGACTTTTTAGATTTTGCCTCTTATTCTTGCTAGCATTTTCCAGCACTTGTATATTCAAATCTATATAATTTTTCCTCTGAACACATGCTCACAATGGTGAAGCAGCTTGAAAAGGTGCCATACATATGAATAGATGTTGACTTCAAAGTTCTAACACAAAGGTGAGTCAAGTTATTAAGCTATTTTTAGCAGCTTCAGTGAGCTTTCAGTCACCCCCACAGATGGAGACTGAAAAAGGTCCTTAAAGAGGTGAGGGGATGTCTGTTTCTCAAAATATAAGGATGGATATGGAAATCTGTGTGACCACAGCCAGCATAATGGTACTGACAATGTCTCCAAAATACCAGGTACCAAGGGAAGATCTCTTCACAGGAGCAGCAATATGTTCCAGATAGCTATCTGCTTTTGACGAATGGTGAATCAGGACCACCAGTTTCATTGCATCTCTCCTAGCCTAAGCACAGATTTGTAGGTCAGGTGCCGGCAGTGAACACACTCTATTGAACTTGGGTAGAGACCAAGTTAATCAGGTCTGTGGATTATCCTGCCAAAAAGTAATGGAAAGTGCTTTCAGGTATAGTTTTCATGAAGAACCTGAAATGCAGTTTGCTGAAGGCTGAGACAGCACTCTGTATAAAGTGTAGGTACATTCTCATGCTGCTTGTATGCTCTTCCACAAGCATCATAGTTGGAAACCAAAAAAAAAAAAAAAAAAAAAAGGACAATATCGATCTTCCATCCGGTCCTTCCATTTTTCTGTTCTTTATATTCATGTCTGGAACCATCTGCAAACTTTTATAGATCTACAGACACATTTTACAGTTTTACCATAATTATTTTACGGCTTCGGTGGCATCCAGAACCTACCCAGACAACATGGGAAGTGGTACCCTGTGAGTGTGAGACATGGCTGGAAGCACCAGTCCTGTGTCTGGTGGGGCTCTTGGCACCAGGATGAGAAGGCTGGGGAAGTGAACAGGAGAAGGGGTGCTTGGCCAGCCAGAGGCTCCCTTTCTTTTGTTAGGGTTTAAGTCAACTCCATTCCAATCTCCGCCAATTTAAATGTAAAACTGGGGATATTTCAGCTTAATAAAATGCATTGGCTACAAAAGAATAAAAACTATTGCTCTCATGTAAGTGTTGCTGTCTTAAACACACGGTCATGAGAATCCTTGCCAAACTTCGGTTTTTAAGAATAAATGTTGACTCCATATTTGCTGCCTTAGTTAATTGTATAGAAAGTTGACATAAGTGTATCCCTGAACAACAGAAAAGTTTTCTGATTAGCTAATTTTTGTTGTACTTTCCAAAGTCCATCAAACACTAATGCACTTTAGGTGCTTCCTTCCTTCAGAAGACAGATCAAAGCACACCTCCTTAGTCTGACTTCTACTCTGTATTCACATCGAATGTCTGCAAAAGTTAAGAAGTAAATGATGAAGGAAAATCAATAAATAAACATGAAACATTATTTTTTTTCCCCATAATTTTTACCTTAGCCCCTAAACTTAAATATACATTTTCCGTCTTTTATTTCCATCATCAGTGTGTTATGCCTTCTTTAGTCCTGGATTAAAGTCAAGGAAACATAAATCTCAGTTTTCACAAGACAGACAAGCAAGTGACCTTGTACATAAAGATTTGCCCATGAGGTCTCATCAAAAAAATCTACTGACTTTGAACATCTGGTTCACTTTTAAGTTGTAGGTGTTATAAATAGAAAACCAAGATTTGCTATTTAACTAAGGTTAAAAGTGCTATGGTACTTAGCATAATCATAGTACAACTATGTCCCAAAATTTATTTACATTTATTCTAATCATGGTTGTCATGGTCTGGAAATCTATCATTGCAAGCATCACTACTACGAATTACTTATCACTTAATAATAAAAGGAAATAGAAAAAAGAGAGAGAGATTCAAAATAGAGTTTTTCAGGGCAGTAATTCATATATTTCATCTTTCAGTGTGTACATCCCTTTTTCTGTATCACTTATAAAGCATTCATATCAATTAATACTTATGAATGTCTTCACATGCTTCACCTTTTTCCCATTCACTAACAGCCTGGTTGTTCACAACAGAGAACAAAAGACGAAGAGAGAAATCTTGTTCCCAATGAAGATTCTCCATTCGTTTCTTTGAAACAACTTTGGTAGTCCTTGATTTTATCACCTCCTAGAAAACACTGAATCAATTAGGCAGAAGGGATCATATCCCAAAGTTCTTGCTAAAAAATTTTCAAGGAAAACACATTTCATTCAAAGAAAACTTAACCAAGAAAAAGGATGCAAACACTGGGATTTGGCCCAGTAGTTGTACAAGGAATATACTCTAACCAGATATTGTTAAGGCTTTGCTAACCTGACTGTAAAAGTAAATGTTATATTTCATTTTATTACTGTAATTACCATGCTTTTGTATTATCTTAATGTACTTTGATGATGTATAACGAAGGCTTTGTCCATGCAGTAAAGGCTAAACTACTGAAATATAAGAAATCTGCAAAGTATGGAAAGAGGTACTAAAAAAGCTAACTGCTTAAAGTGATAACACTTGCTAAACAAAAAGTATGCATTCTTGAGCTACAGAGGAACAATTCAATTTATCTGTCAGTGAGATCTCTTCCTGTCAGCTACCTCTGGCAAATCAATAAATAAATCTATATGCAAATAAATAGCAAATAATTACTATTTTTTATCTTGTTCAGTAAAAGTATATGAACGAAAACTGACTCCAGAAGGGAAAGTTTACAGGTCACTGTGGCAAATACAGCAATCATGTCAATTATGTCAGCTGGTCTATGGCGTATTTAAATAGTATAACTTCTGTTAATTTGGCTATGTAAACTGGAAAAGTAAATTGTGTCCCATTACTTTATCTCTTGGTGGAGATCAAATTACAACCCTAGCATAATCTGGAATAATTTCCACCAAAATTACTAATAGTTATTCCAGATGAAGGAAAAGCAAAATAGTTCTGTGGGAAAGATCAGAAAACCATGTGTTTGTTCTCATGTTTGCTGCCCCTATACGTCAGAGGTTACACCTTGCGCCATAAAATAGCTTGAGTCTTCTTCCAAACCAGAGAGAAAATCCAGGTGATTATCCTGAAATCCTTCCATTTAGGTCTGATACTGTGCATGCAATTATAGCCCACTGCCTCTAAACTCATGCTTCTCTAACAAGGAATGGTCTCTTGATGTGAGGTCTCCACAGGAACTTTAACTGTAATTGGAGTGTAAAGTTAATTCTCCCTAGCATCAGAGGAAATGCTTATTGCAAAGCTGACTGTGTGATATTAACAGATTTTTTTTTTCTCTGCTAGCATCAAAAATGATCTATTTTATTTCTTTGCAATCCTTTAAGCAATGAACTTATTTACTCAAATTATTAGTCCAAATCTCTTGTGTGGGAGTTTGCTCAAAGTGCTCACAGTTAGATCTGATCAAATAATAGTAAATATATTTGAATAATGTATTTGTTAAGTGGCAAAAGAAATGACCAAACGTAGAATTCAAAAATATATTCACAAATAAAATAATTTATTCAAGAGATTATCAACTACATGTTTTTACAGCAGATTATCAACTACATTTTTTACAGCAAATATTTGATTATCTTTAGTGGGAAAAAAATCCCTTCAATTAGAGATGGACTCTATTGATTTATTTATATGACTTTAAGAATCTTATTGTTTTTATAATAGTTAGGATGAGATTAAATAAAAAAGAGGAGGAAATGTTAAAGGAATAGAGGTTTCTGTCCTACTTTTCTAGCTTTTACCTGTCTTTTTTCCAGCAATGTTATAAGAGAAATGGAGCAATCTGATAGTACTGTCAAGATGTTGGGGCAATCCATCTCAGAAATTGTACTTCAGAACCAGACTCTTTCCTGTGTCTTTCTGGTACCAAGACATACTCAACATGTTCCAACAATTGTAAGGAAAGTAAGTCTGAATTTTCTTGGTAACAGTAGCATCATGAATACTCAAAAAATAGGTTTTTGCTTCAAGTGCAATTGCATTTTGGTTGAGAATGTGACAAACCAAAAATATTAATTTCCATCAGTCATGTTACAAAATTTACATTACACAGCCTCCTCCATACATCTGTAAATTGTGAGACTGCACGTGTTCAGAGTAAATTGGGGGTTTAGGTAGGTTTTTGTTCCTTGTGGTTGTAAAACAAATTCTGAAATATATTTTGAAATGTAAGGATACGTGAAAAGTTTGAGATTCGAAAGACAAATATGAAATATAATTGTTAGCACATTGACAGCATTTTTGCTGTCAATATTTTTATCATTATTATAAAATCATAGTTTTTGAATGTTGGTAATCTGTAATTTCCTGACCTACTGAAGGAAAACAGAAAATGAATGTAAAGATTATCATTTAAATTATAGAAATGAGACATATAATAAACTCATTCTTTTCCAAACAATACCTAGCGTCTCTTGTGGCATAGTACAGAATGTCCAGCCCTGCAACTAAACCAGATGTCATTCCAGAGATTAGATTCTACAGAAACCCTTAGATTTTCCATCTTTCATGAAATTTGTGTCTGAATCTACGCTTTACAGCTCAGGACCTTTAAATTCAAAAAAAAAAAAATGTCAAAAACCTGTCAATCCATCCTTTTTATGATTATTCAGGTATAGCCATCATTGGCCTGTTCTTTAACACCACCAATAACCACTTGTGATGCTGGAAATCACAGCAGTGAAGCTGGCACTTAATTTTAACCCAAAGTTATAAACTTCCTGAAAACATCACCTACTCTTCAAGTGCTTTATCAAAACCATTAAACCCAAAGCATCTCAGGAGACCTAGTGCTAGACTTTTTGCCTGAATAACATCCACTCTTTGAGAAGAAAGTATTGAGTTGTCTACAAAAGGTACGTCATATTATTTTTCAGGGAGGCTTTTTGCCGACAGTATTTAGAACAAGCGAATCAACACATGCTCCAATTATAGCATAACAACCTTAGCTAAAAATGTAAATGGTTACAGTTATTCTTTAATGTCACTTGCAATAAGTCTACACTGCATCAATTCCCCAAGTAAGGGTGCATTATTTAGTTCATAAATTTAAAAAAGCCTTTTAAAAATGTTTGCTGTTTACAAATAAGGTTAAATAAAGATTCAGAGCAAAGTTAGTAAACAGGAGGTTTCTTTCTGGTTTGGTTAGACAGGTGTATTTTTATTCCTGTGATTTCTGATTTTCTTGTAAACTTTAGTTGTTTTTCCCCTCTTTTAGAGGAATCACATCAAAGGCCTAAGACCAGACAGACATCATCACATCATAGAACCTCTCCTCACTCTATGCATTTAGCAAGTGACAATGTCAGTAAATTCAAGACAGACAATTTTATTAGAAAGCAAAACACAGTGCTCCACTCCCTAGGTACTTGTAGAGGGGATGCATAATATTAAATGTCTCCTAAGTCACAACCTCCCTAAAATAGCAGTGGTGGAATATTTTGACTGCTTCTTCAAAACCTTCAGAAAGATAACAACACCGAAGAATAACATCCAGTTTAGTAGTGAATGTGTCCCACTCTCTTGTCTCAGGAGACCACTTTCATTTCTTTAAATTTTCCAGAATAGGCATTTTACTATATTGAACTGTGCTTATTACATTCCCTGTATGGGAGAGCTTTGCAAATTCTCTGCGAGACTGCAGATTCCTTCAGGAATCTGAATGCACTTTTCTGAGGTCAAATTCTACCCCATCATTGATAAAATCTAAGTTAACTTCTTTTGTTGATTACCAATAGGATCCCTTCTATAATGGTGCAACTGCCAGTATTAGACCACCTTTCATTTTATAAAGCCCATGCAACTCAGTTTCACAACTCCTCTTAAATTTCAGATGAAATCCAAGCATTTCCATGATTTCCCATGTTTCTCTTACCTTCTTCCACCAAAAATCTGCAACAAACATATGTAATTTTGCATGCATTAAAATATGCAAAAAGGTGAAACTAAAGTATTAATTTACATGACCCATCAAAAGGTTGTGGTTTTTTCTTTGTTTGTTGGTTGGTTTTTCCAGAAAATGTGAGCAAACAAACAGGGAATTGAGTTCAGCTGGGTAATGATACTGTCCTGTTGCTGACTTCCTACTTCATGTGTTAATTTCTCTTTCTCATAGAATTAATAAGAAAACATGATACCTTATAAGGAATTAAATAGATTAAACTTTAAAAAATAAATTTTATTTGGATTAGACCAGAATTAGTTTTACAAGCTACACCTTTAACATTTAAAGTTTGGAAAAATCCCAACCTTTGTGATAAGCCTCCTATGACTTGTTGTTACCATAAAAAGCATTGTTGGCACCTACGTGCATGTCAGGTTAGATGTGAAATCTATTGCTAGCAAGGGTGGCATATACATATGAAAACATGAGAAAAATTGTGTGCAGTAAGAATGGGCAAACTGTATGCATAAAATAAATAACTAAATAAATAAATAAACTCAATCTACCAAATGTACAGGGGTAATTTGCTCCCCTTCCCCATCAGAATGACTGGTGCAGAAAAACTGGCACATGTTCACAATCACACCAGCTGCACATCCATCCCTCTTCCAAACATCAGTCCTCCGTCACTTTAGGGATGCATCTGTCACTGCAATACAATCTTTATTTATTATTATATTTGCCTATGTTTTTATATTTATCTACTTCTCCCCTGTCGTTTTCTCATTGGTATGCATATATTCAACTGTTCATCCAGTCTGAAAGCAAAAAGCAGTGAAAATATGATATTTGAGGTATTGCACATAATTTTAGCACTTTCAGATTGAGAAATCTCCCACCACCAGAACACAGAAAGCATTTTTGATAAAACAAAGTTTGGCGGACCAGTCATACCTGATTCAAATGTCTGTTGTGCTTTTTTATGAAATTTTACAGCTTCCTAAAATGAATACCATCCCTTCATCTCTGGGAAGGAAATTATAATAGTTTGAGATAAAATTGTGTCATGGATTTCCCAGACCAGCACTTCTCTCAAAAGAAAATGAAGAGCCCTTCTCATACTCAAGGAGATATAGGCTGCATACATTAATTAATAGAAGCTGCTTGTTTTCGTATTTTACACATGGAAAGCTAAAACAACTCCTAGCCCTGACAATGAGAAAGATCTGGAAGAACTGGTATTTCCTTGGGCAAGTCTATAGACAGAAAGAGATGTTGGGAATGTTCTGTAAAAAAAAAATAAAATTAAATTAAATTAAAAACAAGGCAACACATTTCATTTTAAAAGGTTTCTTCCTGATACTGTTCTGCTTGAAATGCTAGAAGGTCTTTGTGATACTCCTGGAACTGCTGTGAAGTAATTATATGTAGTCACATAAAGCAACCCAATGCTAGCCCAGCAAACTGTCTAAAAAAAGGGAATGTATTCCTTGTTAAATGTTTTGTCATGATGACCATGCCCTTTATTTATCTCTAACACAACATGCTTATTCTGCCCCATCTACTGTTTTCACCCTGCAAATTTATGAGGCTCTATTAATCTTCTGCCCTGCTGACTCTCTCTGTTGCAAAGTGTCAGCAGACTTTTGTACCTTGCTAATGTACAAAGTGCTTCCTATGAGTAATATCAGCATTTTGCCTTTTAATTGCACATATAATTTTTAGGTCTTACAGCTAATAAGGGAATTGAGACCACAGTTCATCATTGTCTGGAATGGTACTCCAGGGGTGTAGGGACTGTAGAAGCCCAGAGAAGAATATACTTGTCCTCGTTCCAAGCAATAGTTTCTCTCATTATAACAGCCCCATTCACACCAGTATAGTTACAGGTCTGCCAGCATTTCCATTATAAGCCCAGCTTTTTGGGGTTTCAAAACTGTTGTAAAATTGTATAAAACTTAACATACATTCTTTCAGCTTAGGTTCTTTTTTTGCCTTATTATTATTACACATTATTGTAACTGCATTATTACTATTATTATTTTTTTAAGATTTTTTAAAAATTATTATTATTATTATTTTAAAGACCTCATTCCATGCAGGGGAAAAAATTATTTTCAGTCTAACTAAAAATCATCATTCCTCATATTTGAACTAGTTTGTGAGTTTATTCATTGTTTGTTTAGTCCTTTCTGTCCAAAACCAAATTTAAAAACTGATAGCATGGTGCTACTTTGGAACAATGCACAAGAATTTTTTACTAATAACTTTTAGAAAGGAGTTTTCCCCTCATGTTGAAATGCATATTTCTGAGGAGCATTCTCATAGTCCAAAGCTGTTGGAAGGGAAAACATAAAAAGCATCTCTTCCTTTTCTCTATGGTAGGTGATTAGAGAGAAGATCTCATGTATCTTATGCTGGAGGGTTTGAAGAACATGTGCCAAATTGTGCAATTAAATGTTTCTCTCATAAGTATGCAAAGCAATAAAAAGTAAACAGATTGACTAGTGGAATATCATGCCATGGGAGCTGCTTTTTTAAAAAAAATGACAGGCTGTTCTTAACTATGGGGCAACACTTTACTGAGGAAAAGTCCACAGAAGAATCAGAGGTCTGGTATACTTTTCGTACCCTGCTAAGAAGGGTACAAATTAAGGCACCAATTCCTTTGACCTTCTGGTCATAATGCAGGGAATGTTGGGGCTAAAAAGAGGTTGTGCCTATAAGCCCTCCAAAGATGCTTTTCTGTCAGAAGATGGAAAGTTTCTGTATGGCATCAGAAGGTTCATGCCACACAGATCATCCTTTCATCTTCATTTCCCCTGTCCCTGGACACCTGTGATGCCTGGGTGAGTTAATACTTCAAAACATCTCATGTCCTCCCTCAAGTTTCCTTGCTCTCGCCCTATAGTTTGCCAACATCTGCATCATATTGGCTATTCATCTGAAGGTCTTTAACATTTGGTTGTTATATCATCTCCAGTTCCAGTATTGTTGTTATAAAGTGATGTATTATTAATGCAATCCAGGGCTCAAATTTCAAACTTGTGGACTTCATGCTATATTACTATCATAAATATTGATTTCAAGGCACCCACAAGCATTTTTAGTCCTTCACTGAAAATACAAAAAAGAGACATCTGTACTTTGTGGAGCATAAAATCAAAGACTATACACTCATGGCTCAATGGGATGCCAAGATAGAGATCCCAGATAGATGTCCAAGCAGTACATCCACCCACATAGTGAGCACTTGTGGAGATATGTGCCAGGGCCCACAAGCTGTGTAGCCACATCTCTACACATCTGGGGGCTTAGGCTAAACAGCCGTGACTCTCTTAATGAGTTTGGACTCTTCACTGTGTTGGGACAACTATATTTTTTTCCTGTTTTTGTGTCAACTCCCTGAATGTTGGGGGCACACCGACAGATGGGTTTGAATGATAAATCAGATTATAATAATACCACAAAAGGAGAGGAAAAAAGGCCATGGTTTGCATAAAGAAGACCATTTGACCATTCAAGTGGTTTTGTCCTCTTATGAAAGCTCATTCTTTTTTGCTAATTTGTGTGATAAATAATTATAAAATAAACAGTAAAAATTGTATTCACTTCATGCAAGATGAGGGAAGCAAAAATGGATCAAGGGTGCTCTGGGGATCAGTCCACAGAGTTCCTCATGAACTGGATCCTCACTCCATCTTCCTGTTTTCCTGCTTGCTTTGGTGGAAAGTTTACCCCAGTTTCAACTGGGCAAAGCCTTATTACTAACACCGTTACAATATTTCTCAGAAAGCTATCCCAAGTATGCCCTTTCTAGTCAAATTACTCATCTGACTAAAGAATGATAATGATGTCAACACTACTTATGAATGACACCAGTAGTGTCTGGAAAGCCAGTGCCAAACAGTTTGAAAGTAAATATCTGTATGTATATATACGCAAATGTATGTATATATATATATGTGTGTGTGTATATATATATATGGATAAATACCTTTTAGAAGATCCATATAGTACGGATAAGCAAGGTTCATTATGTAGGTTATCAATCCATCTCAGTGTTACAGTGAATCCACAGACCACTTTAATTTCTCTGGTATTCATGGCATATCCTGAACTTCATTAAAGTATTACAGGCCTAACACTTTCCATTTTCCAATATGCTCCATTTTCCAATTTAAAACAGTACAATAACAATTCCTACTGACAAAGCTACTACTCATAGCAGGAATAAACCCAGAAATTTACATTTTGTAGATCTGGAAGAAAACTAGAGCAGCACAGGGCCTTCTAAAAAGGTTTGTAGGCAAAAAGTAACTGTCATAAAGATGAAATTGTTCACAATATAAAACGTTGATGAAATACAGACATTTCCAACCGCTTTTCTAAAAAGGTTACTCAAATGTTCATCATTATCTTTTCTTTCATTTTAAATGCCTTTATCCTCTACTTTCTTTTATTCCATTCAGCAATTTGAAATATTTGTTCTTACCTGTCACAAAAATGCTCCTCCTCCATTTTTTCTATTTAGATGTCATTACTGTTTTACCTTAGTGAGGAGTGATATTCTGAATGAAAGTATTAACCTTGCCTTATCTCTGTAGTTAAAAATAGTGACTTCTAAACTTCTGAAGTTTGTATTCTTCGACTTCTTGAAATGTTTAGGGAAAAAAAAATATTTCTTTCCTACACTGACTGCATGAACTCTGCCTTCTTTAGTTATTTTTCTGACTCCTCTTTTTAAGCTATCAGTACTGCACATACTAAATTATCAAATGCACTTAAAAACAAAGCTAGACTACATTAATTAGTGTTGTATGTGAACTTGAAGTGGGTAATATAGTTCATCCTCTGGCACTCAGCTCATTAATTTCAAAATGTGTGTTACTAAACCTCTTATCTTGGTTTTATCTAATTAAATTATTAAGATGAAACTTAATAAAATCAGAGGTTTTTAAATGTCATTCAAGGCATAGCTACAATTAAGAGATCAAATATTCATAGTTTTAGAAGATTCAACCCAGCAAGACTACTTTTCATCAGTGATCAATTCTGTGCTGATATTTTTCCAAACAGAACTGTTTTTATTTCAATAACATTATGATTTGAAAAGATAGACAAGAAATTAGGACATACAACTCTGAATATATAGGTTAATTAAGGTTCAGTCTGGTATTGATATGTACATAGTATAAAGATTTAAATAGTATAGATTAACAATGGCCTTGGAGCTAAGATGGTGCTACAGGCCTTTATTGTCCTCTACATGTAGCGGTGTCAGTGGGCTGGCTGAAGTTATTGTGACAGTGATCTGGATGGCTAAATACATGCATCTAGTGCATTTTAGACACTCTGATGTATCCAAGACATTTGGTTGGCAGGCATGATGCAGGCACTACCTATGCAGATGGAGATGAGGCCAGATACACAAGAGCAATTACAAACATAATAGACATCTGTTCTGAGGCACCTGAATTATCTCCAGACCATCCAGATATTCTGTGTGCCATACAAATGTCAATACTTCTGTCTGAAGCATGGTTCTAGAAGGAGAAATATGGAAAGCACAGAGTAACCAGAATAACTGTCTTGCAGCTAGTCAAGAAAACATGTATCAGTCACAGAATCACAGAACCATATCGGTTGGAAGGGACCTCAGGAGGTTTTTATTCCAACCTCCTGCTCAGAGCACGAGCAGCTCTGAGGTCACACCAGGTTGCTCAGGACTCTGTCCAGTTGTATCTTGAAAACTTCCAAGCACAAAGATGGCACAAGCTGTCTAGGAAACCTGCTCCACTATACTGTTGTCCTCACAGGAAACAAGTTTTTCCTTATACCAAGTCTTGTATACCTCTCTTGTTTCAGCTTATGCCCATTGCATTTTGTTCTCTCAGTACCTTCCACTGTGAGGAGTTTGGATCTGTCTCTTTGACAACCTTGCAGGTTTTGTAAGTCGACACAAAAACTTTAGTTACTGGATCTGTCAGAGTTTTAGCTTCCTTACCTGACCCACCTGGCACTGGAGAGTTTTTCCACAGAATTTAGCAAGGGCTACAGTCTGCACTCCTGACTGAACACAAAAGAGCTATGAGAGTTCAGAAAGCAGCTGCTATGGATGCACAGTTGAAAGTGGCTGAGATATAGCACCCAAGGTGCAACAGTAGAAGGGTAAGAAAGGGTAAGTCCCTTGAGCACATCCACATATCAAATCAGAAAGTAAGGGTACTCCAAACATAGCATATCCTAACACAACTGGTTATGTATATCTGGACCACAGAATCCTCCCCCAAAATACAATGGGCTAAGCAGCCAATGTGAACAACAAAAGTGGACAACTTTACAAAAGCACCTTGCTGAGACAAAGGGACATGTTCAGATCATCTACTCTAACTGCCTCTACTGAGGGCAGCAACTACAAGGGCCTACAAAGGGTGATGGAGAAATCCTCAACTTCAGGAGAATAGCTCAATTAACAGAATAGCTCAGTTTACAGACCTAGGCCCCAACACAGAAAACAGAAAAAGACAATCACAGGTCCTGCCTATACTGTGGCAGTATATGTATATATATACATGATGTGTATACCTCACCTATACTGTGATGATTACTTTTCATTGCCAATACTGACAGCCACAGTCTGCTTCTTGATCTGATTCTATGAGTGATCCCTAAAAGAGCAGCTTAACAGTCTGTAGAGTTAAACTAGGTATCTATAACAGGTGGCCTCACCTAGAGAGAAACATGCCTGTGTAATATGTGTGTGGCATCTCCATAACTTTAAGTTAGGAGAGATTTTCTGCTTTCTCTTGGCCCCTCAAAATCTCCTTCAACATGTTGCTTTCACAGAAATAGTTAAATTTCATTTTAACTCGTGCAGGAGTCAGCCACCTATACTCAGCTGCAAAGTTTGACTGGAAGATGGAAGAGCTGGTGGAGGGAGTTTGCTGAGAGGCATGGGATTTTGGGAGGTGTGTGGGGGTAGTGCAGGTTCCAGTCATGAAAAGCATCCTGTCACAAGGTCAGGAGCCAGGAAGGGAGGTGGTTGGCAGCCTCTCACATATGTAAGAAGCAGCATTTCTGAATTCTCATTAAATTTGTTTTCACACAGTTACCCTCAAATTAGAAGAAAAAAAAATCAATCCATCACACTGCCTTGAAAGCTGATAATCTCTGGATCAGTCAGTGCAGTGAATTCTCTTCTCTGCCGACGTCATGATTGTGTTTGCGTGTCCTGTTCAGGAGAAATAATTCATACAAAAGCAATATCAAAGAGCTTCTATTTTGGAATGGGCAACTAGAATAAGACAGAAAAGACTGAAAGGAAGATAAGAAGAAAACTTGAAGGACATAATTTCTGATGAAGATCCAATTTTAGGAAGATAAGTCACCACATTCGTGATATTGGGCCAGGCAGGGCCTCTAGTGAAGTACATGGGATTGACCACATATTAAACTACTCTGCTGGTTTAGGATTGGAGCAAAGGAGTTAATTACAGTGGAAGTGAAAGTGTCTTATCTATCTGCCAGATCTACCCATGCACAGCCATAAACAAATGTGGCCAGTCATACAGGAATGACAGCCAACTTTTAACAATGAAAACTTTAACAGGTATGGTCTGAAATTAAAATAAAAAATAATAATAATAATTAAAAAAAAAGTCTTCGAGGCATCCAAGATGTCTGCCCTGTTTTGTCTTCTTTTACCTTCTGAGGGTGCTTAGATAAACACCCACAATCTTCGTAAGGATAGACCAGCTCAGTGAGTAGGACTGGTATGTTATAAAAGGCTCATTGTCTGTATTCATTTTAGAATGTACCTACAGAGGATTTATAGAAACAATACCTAGGTGGCACTGAGGAGGCTATCAGTGCTATTTACAGACAATTTAAAGGAATAAACCTGCAGTTATGCCTGTGTTTGCTTTCCCTTGTGGTCTCCCTGCAACGCTTTCTAATCCTATTGTGACTTGATTGTTTCACAGCAAAGTGCTCCACAGAGGCCAGTAATTGGCACACAGGTTCAAATTAGATTGCTGTGTGTTTAGGAAAGCAGGGGTCATTTCCCAACAGCACCACTCATTAAGAAGCAGAGTGCTAAGTTTTCTATTACAGAAAATACTTATATGTGTGCAAGTGCATGTGTTCTTGGGAGCAGGATCATGTGCATAACCTACAGCAGGATGATTCTGTAATCAACAGTATGCAAAACCACTTTGGTAAAGAAAAATTTTAAATATATGCTCAATGACAGTTTTCTTGATACTACATTTTCCTGACCTTCGTTCACAAAATCCTTTTCACCATGTAAACATGAAGTCAAATGTGAATGAATTCAGAAGCTAGCTTGGAGGCAGTTGGGAAGCTGGCCTTGTGTGCCCCTGGCTCCTGTGAATTTCAATCAGACTCCTAGTATTAATTGCACATTAGCCAGGTTTCTGTTCCAATATATTTAATCTCCAGCCAGTGCATTTGCTATGGGGAGCATAGCTGTACATTTGCTTTGGGGAAGAAAGTGAAGCCGAGGTTCAGAAATGAGGCTGTTGAACCCCAAAGTAACTGAAGGAACAAAGATAACATCAGTATTAACCAGAAAGGAGAGTGAAGGATGGGTAGGATTAAGAAAAAAAGAAAACATCCTACAAGAGGAGCCAGTTAGTCAATAGCCAATGTCTCAAGCTTAATTGTTCCTAAAAATTGTTCAACAAATAATTTAAAAAATAAGAAATAAACGGAGGAGAGGTATCTGGGTAATTCCTGCCTCACGTGAGATACCCTGGGCACCTGATTTTCCTCAAATGCTGAGTAGCATCCTTCCCTTGGAGATGACTAAGAGAGGTGTCTATGCACTGTCTATGGCTCCTTCAGGGCCAGAAAACAGGCACTGCAGCACTTGCATCCCCAGGGAAATCTCACTTGCTAGGCTCGCATCAACCATTTTTAATTCACACATTATCATCCCTGTGGTGTAGCCCATATTTTGCATAATAGCCTGGTGGTTAGAGGTCTCCTGCCAGAAAGAGGGCACCTGGGCTGTAGCTTGAGGCAGCTGGGATCCTACACCACCCCGCTACCCAGGAGTCCTGTGGGCAGGGAACACTGGTGTATTTCTGGCAAGAGTATTTTCTGCTCCTTAATGAACTGCAGGGAGGGGGAAAGCAGGGTCGCTTTGTGGAGAGGCACGAGGTCAGAAGGAAAGTGAGCAGATGAATACCTAAAGCTCTGGCTTGGTGGCAGCACACTCAGCCGAGAGCAAGTAGGTCTAAAATTTCAGTCCGTGCCCTGAGGAGTGGATATGTATTTCCCATGACAACTGAAGACTGCCTTGAAATTAACCCCTCTGGAGATGGAGGTTGGTCTCACATGGTCGTATAATTTCATGAACCTGTTTTGAGTTTCAATCTCAATTCCACAAAAGTGTTGCACGGGAGACAGATGGAGCCTGACATGTGCCTCTCACTATTGTCTGCTCCAGTATATCAGTCCACATCGCCAGTGGATCCTTTTCTACTGGATCCATATCAGCATCTTGCTGAACCCCAGTTCACTGGGTGCAGTACATCGAGGTCAGTCTTCCAAATTCTGCTCCTAGGGCATGGTTCAGAGGGTGAACCTGTTCTTACAAGGACTGCATTCTTCCAGTAGCTTCATGGGGCTACTAATTAAAATATTTCTTGCACTCTTCGCCAAGTCCTGTAGTCTCCAACTGCGGGGGCAGAAGCTCAAAAGAAAGGCCTGAATGGTCAACCCAGAGCCACATCCTGTAGCTTGTTTCTAGTAGAATCAAGAAAAGCATGCTTAAGAAAGATGGTAGAGTATACCATTTCGGCTATGGATCTTCCTGAAATCATTTGGGATTACATGTCCCTAGTAAACATCAGTTTATTTCTTTTTCATAGTACTTTCTCAATCTCCTTTGAACATTTATAAATTCTTCTATTTCCAGGAGAAATTCTTATTCTGCTGAAAAAAAAAAAACATATTGAGATCTTTAAGTAAACTAACTCATGCTTCCTGTTCCCTCTCATCTTGCCAGAGAGGTGTATTTTTTACACAGAAGAATGAAGCAAAATCTGCTGTGTATGGGGAATGCAAGTAGCAACCTTCATTTTTACTTGCTCCTTCTGATGTGAACCTTAAGGTACACTATAATGATGTAAACTGTCACAGACAGCAATATCAAATCTAGGATTATGATATAAAACAAGCAAAAAAAAATTATAGCTATCTGTGGAATTTTGCTGTGTAAATTGAGTGAATTTTCAGAGGATGCTGGCATTTCTCCCCCTCTCCCTAGTCACCATCAACTGGTGTTGTGCATTATGTCTTTTTTTAACTGCATTATGTTTTATCTCCAGCACGGCAAGTCACAGCTTTGCAGAGATCCCTTATCTTTAGACTGGGACTGCATTCCTCCATCTTCTCATCACACATCTGTTAAAATGTTGTAAAATCTGCAGTCATCTTTGGATTGAAAGTGTGTTAGCATGTAAAGTATTAAACAGGAATATAGTTGTTACTTCAATTCTGCTGAGATTTGCCTTCGTCTCCCTAGGATTTTACCACATATTCACTTACATGCTGAGAATACATCTTTTTTTCCTGGTATGGCAATAGAAACACTGCTGCTGCCTGAAATATCATTCATTGTAGCTGGACTCTCACAGCTATAAACGTGGGAAGAAACTGCTTGTTTGCCTTTTTTTTTTTTCCTAGAGAAGATAAACTGTGAGAAGCCAGCGTGATATATTCAAAAAGATGTACAAATTCAAAAAGATGTACAGATTCAAAAAGATGTCCAAGTAGCATCACACCAGAATGAAAGGCACAGAGGCACTCTCAAGAAATTGAGAGAGAGAGAAAGAATAAATTAGCAAAAAATGAGAAGTTATAAGAAAAAAAATCAGCTTTTTAAAGTTTTATTTTATGATGCAGATCATTATAAGAACATGAGAACTGCTGTATCACCTGGATCAAAGTCCCAATTAGTCCAATATCTTGCCTCCAAAAATAACCAGGAGTGACTGCCTAAGAAGAGTATAACTATAATACAACAGGACCCAGCTGATAAAACTTCTCAGACACCAGTGATTTCCTGAACTGAGGTCTATCTGGTGGGCCTGTGTAGACTTTTCTCCCATTCTTTTGTCCATTCATTTATTAAGCAATGACATTTTTAGCACATACAACATTCTCTGACGTGTTTCATAGCCAAAAAGCATCTGTTTCATCTGTTTTGAAGCTACTACTTGCTAGACTTGGTGCTTCCTAGTCATTCTGTTAGAGATTATAAACATATTCTCTTTTCCCGTATCACTATGATTTTACATCTTTTAGATGATACCTCTCACTCCCAAAAATTCACCACTTGCTTTAGTGCCTCATAGGGATTATTAATAAAGGAAATTTTTATTTTTTTTTTTTACCAGAACTGGAAGTGGTTTAAGAAGGGTGATTTACTGACTAGCTCCAACTACATCTTACTCCCCAAACCAGTCTATGATTCTATGATTGGAAATGGCTGGTTGGCCAAGCACAGGTCTCTTACCCCAGTCCCACATCAGCACATGGCTGGGCGTGTGGAGCCCTGGTCACCACCAACACAGAGTTCCCACTACCACCACCATGGTCATCCTAACAGTTGGGTCTGGATCAAAAGTTGCAGAGTGTGGAACAAGATATTTAAGATAAGCACATTAACTGTGTTGCATTTTGTACAAAACTGAGAGAAGGGTGATTTGTTCCTCCCTCTCAGGTTCAGAGACCACAGGTCGCTGATGTTGAGTGGTCCCAGCAGCCATGTCCTCATTTATGGACTGTCAAAATAGCTCAGTCACTTTGGAAAGATTGCCTTGATCTTGTGAGATTTCACCACATGCTGGAGATAAATGATATGATGTTTGTCCCCGTGAGCTTCTTTATTCTGAGTTGCCATGGCACATTGTTGAATCTGGCAAATAGAAACCTTCTGCTTCATTTGTGCCTCATATCTCAGACCTGATGTATTGTCCCCTGACTCGGAGCTTAGATCTTTCCAGATGGAGAAAAATTAGGAACAACGTACATATTGCAAAGATCTTATAAGAAGGATGTGCTTTTATTGACTGAATAATACCACAAGGTTCAAAAGAAAAACTTTGTAAGTACAAACCTATTCAATCTATTTCTTTCCAAACACTTTGGGCTATTCAGCATTATTGTGGCTATTGCAACCAGCAAAGTAGCCACTAGTTGCACCATTCAGCACTGACAGAGAAGAAAAATTAACTTAGAGTACAAGCCCTGCTGAAATCATTTCACTTCCTTGTATGTGTTACTTACATGTGTGTTAAGTTCAGAATGATAGAGAGACTGTAATAAATATCATCTGACATGTATTGCTCATACATAATATAACTTTTCAATGGCTTAAAATATGCTTTAAATTCTGTATGCTGTCCCCTCCCCATTATCTATTAAGAATTTTTTCTCATTTATCTCATTTTTTCTATCTCCTCTTTTTAATTTAGTCTAAAAGTAGACTGAAATCAGAATCACTCCAAAATCCATTCAAAGAGTTAAATGCAATAATTTCATTATTAAAAAGGTGGTATGTAACTATCAGGCCAAGCAGTCTAACTTATGTTAAATGACAGGTCAAAGAAAGTTCACTCCTAATAATGCAAATCACAAATCAGTGTCTCAGAAACAGCATATATGAAATGATGTCTGAAACATCAATAACAGCTTTTTGTGTGTGTGTGGTTTTTTTTTTCGTTTTTTTTTTTTTTTCCCTTTATAATTATTATTAGCTTGGTAATAGTCGTTAGTGACCTATCTCTTTCTGCTGATTTAGTAAAGTGCACCTAATAACAAGCAGGGGTCAAACGTACAAACCAAATGACACCGCATTCCCTAGATACATTGTACAGTTTCTAATGATGTAATAAATGCCTTGCAGTGTTTTTGTCTTACCCACCAAAATTAAACCTATTAGAGTAAAATATGCCAACTGAAAACATTATAAATCTCGCCTGGAATATAAAACAAATCTCTATAAACAATGCTAGAATGACAAACTATCTCTTGTACTAGAGAGGCTTAATATTTAAAGTAGCTTTTATTTCAGTTCTTGGTTAAAAATCAAGCCTTCAGAAATAGTGTATATTTATTATATAAACAGAAAGAAGGAGATAAAGCAATATCACATTAGGGTCTCTTTTTTTTTTTTTTTTCAAGGAATTAATTTTGATTTTAACAAAAATAGCTTTTTAAAAGAATCCATCTCTTTTTGTTAGAATAAAAAAGTATTCTGTAATTTTAGACATCATATGGACATTTTAGCACAGAAGAGCTGACCTAGTCTTAGACAAAGACAGTTGGTCCACAGTCCAGTGCAAAAAAAAAAAAAAAAAAAAAAAAGTTTATATCTATCTCTGTATTAACAGTACCCATAAAATCAGTTAGTCTCTTACTTAACCACGCTGGAACCCACTCAAGCCACTGAGTTTAAAACAGCAGTATTATTATTCTTTGATGTCTACAGATTAGCAGCACAAAGCTGGTCTCCAAGCACTTACTCTCTATAAAGAAACACAAATGTTTGGCCTTTGGGCTGTAAATATTGTGTCACCATTGATTTTTAACATACAAAGTGTATTTTCCTGAATGTCAAGTATTCTCAAAGTGCAGGGACTCCCATGAGCATGGAGTGTCAGGAATTAAAGACAGTTTAAAAGCAGGAGCTACAAGCAAGGAAAGAAGAAAGTAATAGCAAGAAGCAAGAGAAAGAATAAATGAAAGAATAACTAATATGAACTTAGCCAAATATTATATCATCATTTATCTCCCAGATGAAAATGTCACCTGGGGAGGATTGTGCCTTATTATCAATAAAGAGAAAGCTGAACTGTGATATTATCAATAAACCTTTTCTTCCTACATAAGATAGTTTTCTTTAAGGATTTATGTATCCCATGCACTAGAGGAGTTTTCTTCCTAGCTTAGTAATATGATTGATTTGGGGATCAGACACCCTGGTGGTTCACAAACAGTGAAAATGTCAATACCTGAATGAAAATGTAGCTCTGACAATTAGCTCTTACTGCCTTATAGCATTCCAGTATTTGCTCTTCTGCATTGTATCATCTGCTTTGATACACCTGCACCAAACTGATCTCCAGTATAAGGCGGTTCAGAGCAGGACCCTAACTTAGCCAAGGTGCAGGGACTGGGAGCAATGAAGTCTTCCTGCTCTCCTGACCTACTTTAAGGACAGAGAGGTGTTCTGCATCACCTCCAGTGATGCCTGTCTCCTGCCACACACTACATGGGGATGGCTAGAGGTGAACTTAGCTGCAAATCCCTTGATTACCTGGGATGAATCTCAGCTGGGAAGCACCTCACTCACACATAGAAAATCTGAGAGGGATTCAGCTTACTGTATGCAATACCTTTTACAATGTAGCCTCAGGCAGTGCAACTCTGCAATGTCCTTTACATAGGCTGGTGGTAAATCACCAGCCTATCCAATAATGAATAAGAGAAATACTCCTTGAAAGTGATTATTCAGAGCAGTCCCATCTCCATATCTTATTTCTATAGCCAATGCAGACCGCTAAGGTTCCTGAGATGGCAATGCAGAAGTGTGTTAGGTCAGGTTCCTCCTCTGACTCTTCCACTACTCCCAGGCACTTGTGTGAAGTCAGAACTTTGCACAGGAAATTCAATCCAGACTGGAGCAGAGACGCTGCCTTTCCTCTCTGGAAAATATCTTCAAGAAGCTGTACTATAAAAGTTTCAGTGGCTAACACCCTGTTAGCTTTTATCCTTCCTGATCCCATTTGCCATGATCAGTGTGATTTGAAGGATATTACACACCAGATTCAGAGTTTCCTTTGAACTGTTTTCTCATTTATTGTGTTTACTAGGTGTTTCTTTTGCAACTTCAAAAAAAGTCTGGCATCCATCTCAATTTTATCTGCCTAAGAACAGTCAGGTTGCAGGCAGACATTGTCTCAGACATTTACATGAATATTGACTATTTAATGCAAGGCATTCTTTAAATATACAGGCATATATGCCAGTTCCTCATGCAAGTTGAAGAACTCTGAGTTCTGAGACATTTAAGAAACATTAAAGATATCTTTTTGATAAAGGCGACCTCTTGAGAGATGGTGAGAATTTCCAGCTCCTGATTCTAAACCACTCATCTCACCTCAGACACACACGGTCAGGGTCTGGAAAACCTGCCTTAGAGACCAAAAATACTCCATCTCATCATTTTGTTTATCAAGGTGAAGCTTAAGAAGTGATTTGACATGTGAAAGTGCAAGCACGGCGAGATTTCTGATAACAGGTTCTTTATATGTAGACAAAAGCATAACAGTTTCTCATAAATAGAAGTAGGTAAGTTCAGGAGTAAAAGCAGGATTTGGTCTAATTAACTAAAGCATTCCAGTGTACTGCATGTATGTATAGCATTCCAGTGATCACATGTGAGGTCTCAAGTAAACTGATCCTCCTCGAGGAATTGACCCTACCTGAAGGATAGATTCTGCTTCAAAAAACGAATCCTATCCATCTAAGTTAGGTGCCTAATTGAGGTATTTTAAAGTCTAAATAAAGCAATTACTGTTTGAGAACAATTAGGAGAGTCCTTCAGATTTTCTAAGAAACAATCTTTTTTTTTTTTTTTAATTTAGTGTATATTTAAGAACTTAAATTAATAAAGCTGCTTTATTAAAACACCAAAACATTTAGGAAAAAAATAGGAAGAGAAGATCTCCTCCAAAGTGTTTATTTTATTAATCAGTTGGATTAACTCTGGGATAACAGCTACAGATAACATTTTAATTAGCTTTGGAAAATGAATTCAGGACTGCATTCTTCAGCTAGACAAAATCTCAGCTGTAAGGTGGGATGGAAGGATACCAAGAGGACATTCCACATCCTGTGGTGAGTAGGAGAAGAAGCAAGATGCTGATTCTTCTGGACGTAAAACATTTGTGAAGAAAAGTGAAAAAGTAGTAATCTAACTGTTAAGATGTGTGTATTGTGTCAAGTCACACAATATGAGCCCTTAGGTCCTGCTGATTGATTTCAGAGTAAAGTGTAAGGTACATTTGAAGCACTAAACAGGACCCATTTACTTCTGAGACATTCTTCCTCCATTAAGTGCCTCCAAAGCTGTTTTAAACAAAATCCTCTCTGTTTTAAAAACAACTACCCTGTAGAGACCATAATCTTCCAATGGGACCTACCTCCTCTCTTGATCAGAGCTCCTTTCTCTCTTCATTACATACAAGTGGGTGGGGAATCATCCTCTGGCCTTTGCAAGTGGACTGGCTGCTGCTTAAATTCTCTGTTCGTGGCATATGGCTTCTGATTAGTACAGATGGTTTCAAAATAGGTACTGTGGATTAAACCAATAGAAAATAAAGCCTACCTATTTGTCAAAAAGGAATTATGGTGGTTTTAAATCATATACCCTCAACAAGGGAGAATTATGTTTTTTAAACAAATGAAAGCAATATGACAACACTCACACACTGCTCCTAAAAAATCCCGGGATCTTGTGAAGAATTCAAAGGTTAAAGTACAACCACTCATTTCCGGAAAATTGTTTAACCTTATACTCTAACATTAAACTTGCTTTTTTTCTCTTCTCTATCTCTATTTCTTACACTTTGAAAGAAAATACCTATATCTTATTGTACACTGGAAAATATGCCAATAGTTCACATAGTGCAGGGGTAGTTTAGAAAATCGAAAATACAGCTATTGATTGTCTCAAACTAATCATCAATTAGATATTGAACTTTATAACTGGCAGAATGTATAAGGTTTTTCTATCCTTGAATAGCTGTTCATTTTTGTCTATGAATAATACATCTTGCTACAGTAGTGCAGTCAGATACTGGTATAATTAGATACATTTCTGAGGTCTGCCTATGGTTCATGCATCAAACACTGATCCTTCAGGCTGCCTTGTATAGGTCTATAGGCTTGGGACGCTAAAGAAATGAACACAGTCATGCTAACAGTGCCCTCACTCCAGTTACAGATGTAAGATGACAGCGACGGCTCCAAGGCATACTAATTACAAAGTATTTAGCAGTCAGTGTCTAGCACACACCTGCCAGAAGCAGAAATGGGGGAAATGTGATATCCCTGTTTCTTATGTTACACAGAGCCCAGCTGGAAGTTAAGTTCTTAAGAGGCCAATGACTGTACAAACCATATGTTATCACAGTTCAATCACGTCTGTAGCTTTCCTCATTTTAATGTATATTTGGCAATACTAGATAATGTGACATCTTCAGACTAATCAGGTGGATATCTTAACCACTGGGAATATTAAGGTAATACGGTGCCACAGATAACATCCACTGTATTGTTTGCTTCACACTTGTATTTCTGCATAATGGCTCCAGCTCCTAACCTGTTCTGACTACAAACTTTGCCAGGAGGCAGCCCGTTTAATTCAGACACAGATTTTGTTATTTCAGCTTATGTCTACCATGGATCTTAATGTTTTGGGTCCACATAGCTCCTAGAAAAAAAGGCTCTGTCTGTGAGTGCAATTTTTGCTGTATATATCTACTCATCCACTAAAGGAAAACATACAGAAATTGGTTGGAAAAGTCAAACAAACAAACAAAACAATTAGATCTGTCCACTTTTTTTTTTTAATGTCTAGAAACAGAATAATATCATCTTTAAAAAATACATACTTGTTCTAAATCTTTCTAAAGAAAACAGAGAAAAGGACCAGAAGGAAAAAAGGATGAGCATGCCCATTTACAGATGCTCTACAATGTAATTATCGAAAAAGGGAAATAAAACAAAAGTTTTGTGGCACAGCATTTCATTGCTGCTGATTAAATTCCCTATCCAAACTTTGTTTAAGAGAAGCCAGGCACTCTAAAACTGGGGGGAAAAAAATATAATTAATTAATTAATTAATTAAGTTTTATATTTTTACCCTGACACCAGTGAGGAAGAAATCAGATTTATCAGAATCAGGGAAATGCTTTGCCTTTTACGACATAATATTCTCTTACATCTGTCAAAATCAGTGTTTTCTACTGTGGTATTTTCACCTGGCGGCTCAGACCCCTCAGCCACAGGGCTAACAGAGCTGTCCAACATCACTCAGTGGCACAGTTGAACCCCATGTTCTGACTATACGTTGTAGGCTTTGTCCTCTGGTTCTCAAAAAGTGCATTAATACAAATCCATATGATAGAGGAGTGAAGGCAAAAAACACTTGAGAGTAACTGAAGAGAAAGATTTAGAATCAGAGAAGCAACAAGCCACATCAGCATGATTTTCTGGGCTCAGGAAACCCCTTATTTATAGACAACAGCAGGATCATTAGCACTCTGAGGCAAAAGGAGTTTACCAGAAGAGAAAAAAAAAAATCCTGAGTGTTTTGTCTACACATTTCTTACTTCAGATATAAGATCTTTGGGAAGGGGTTTTACCATGTATATACAGAAATTTCTGCTATTAAATAAAAAATGCAATGAAATTGCTTTCAGCTGAAACCTTGAAGAGAACATTTTTAATGAACAAAGAAACTGCAAAAGATTTTATGATTTTGCTCTTACTCTCTCCTTATCCTTGCAATTTCATCACTCTTTCTTGCTTTTGATTTTGCCAATGAAGAAGCAGAAGAAAGAGAAAATAAAATAAAAACACAAAATCTCTTTTATGACCAAATACCTGAAGTTCTTGCATGTAACTCTCCTTTAACAAAAATGCCCATGATCATTTTTATTTTAGCTAGAAAAAGAAAAAAGAAAAACATTTCAAACAACCTTCTTTTATGAAACACGGATGTCCACATTACCGTGAAAGATATTCGCAACTCTTTCAGTTTGGCTGTTGTGTTTATAAGTCAGTTTCAACTGACTGAGAGTAAAGGAGAAAAGTGTCCCATTCCTTCTCTTTCCACTATTCTCTGCCTCCTCACCCAGCTCAGACAAAATGACGTTGTTGGTTGGTTGAGATGGTTGATGGTTGTTTTTGAGAAAGGATTGAATAAAGACTTCATGATTTCACAGATTGTGTGACCTTATCCTTTTGGCTAGAAGCATGTTTTTCAACAATTTAGATTATATGTATTTTTCTGTTTAATTGGTGGCGAATTCAGGACTTTGTTACCGCTATCCTTCTGTTCTTCAGGTGCAGATAACCATGGCAAAAGAACAGCTAAACCAGATAGGTGAAAACTAGAAAAGCTGATAAAAGAGCAGTCACATATCAGAAAGTTACAACATTTTCCAAGGAAGAAGAGCTTATGAAAAACACCTTCTGACTTCAGAAATTGTCATTTTACTGCAAAGTTTGTGTGTTCATCCAAATCACAGCAGTTAGACTAACATTTCCCATGGAAGACTTTTGCTGTAGATGTCAGCATACTGCCAAATGTCTTTATTCTCATTAGCCCAAGTATCTCCTTAACCCTTTTCTCACCAGGATACTGCTAGCTGTATTGTCAGACAACTATAGACCTGACTATAACTTGGGTGTATGGTTGGTCCCCTCTTCCTCTTTCATGATCCCGTGGGCATTGCTTGCTAGTGATGGAAAGGCAAATTCATCATTTTTTTCTCTGTGGTTGACATTTTGCATTTAACTGTGTCTGCCTGGGAACTTGCTCAGCCACTGATTTGCTGGAATACAATATTATAGGGTAATTCCAGTGCATGACAGTTGGCAGGGTGGAGTTCAGCACTTTTCCCTAAAAGCAGGAGTTGAGCTGCTTAGAGAAACTGAGCAATTTCTTATCCAAATGGCCTACTAAAGATTTGGACTTCTTAAATTAATTTCTCCTTTTCCAAGGGATGTCCTTGCTTTGAAACTGCTTTATAGATGGAACAATAAAAGCAACAAGAAGTTAGCTTACCACTAGATATTCCCTCTTCTCGTATGGATTTAAGTCTATTATTCACACTATATTCAGCTTAAACCAAATTCTAATTAAACACTAGATTGTGCATTGCAGTTCACTGTTTTGCATGAAGAATCCCATTTGCTCACACAGAGTAGAATACATATATAAATGTGTAATTACTCACTGATAATATTTTATATAAATCTGCACAGTTATAATGAAGAAAAAAAAAAAAAGTCACCCCAATGAGGTTTTGTTTTTCTGTTACACATAAAGCACTACAGAACAGAACAATATCAGAAAAGTCAACAGCTCATCTTGCTGACCAAGGAGCAGGAAAGATGAGAATTATATATATATTATATATATATTTATATATATAATTATATATATAAAAATTACCTGCCTGTGTAGCCACCTGAGAGACTGCCCACAAGAAGCAATCATTTCTGCATCCAAGATCTCCTTGTGGCACTGAAAGAAGAAGGCACCTGAGGCACCTTAGCCACTCGGATCTACTCAGCCACCTTTCAACTCAGCCAGACACCTGGATGTCATTGGTCATGCCAGCCACTTACTCAAATCACAACAGTCATCTTAGTTAACAATAAAGCATAGAGTAAACTCTGTAGATTTGCTAGAGCTTAAGTTAAAATGCCCATAAAGAGAAACCACGGATTCAAAGTGGTTCAAATTTTTTTCAGTTATTAAAGCAAAACAATCCTTCAACACTCAAAAAAAAAAAAAAAAAGGATTTTTCTTTGTAAAACTGACATTTATTATAAATGTTTCTTGAGTATACACTGACGTGTTTTATTTTTATAAAACAAAATATCAGGCTTTGCTTCACATTTATTATTAATGCAAGATACACGAATCTCTCTTAAAATTGTTGTAGCAGATGATATTTGTAGGTGCAATTGTTTTGTTTAGAAGACATTATTTCAAGAAAGAGAGAGAGAGAGAATGTCTCCCTTCCACTCCATGAGATGATATCTCAACAGGGAGCTGGACACATACCTATATTTCATAATACCTGTTCACCTGTAAACTCTGTCCCATAATGCTCTGCATCCAGTGCCACAAAGCTGCATTTACTCACATATTCCTGTCTTCAGACTCAAGTTTTTCTATATGGATGAGGCACATTATATACATCCCCATTATGGGAGCGTCTGAGGGCAATAATCTTTACTTGAGATCAGAGGTTAAAACACACACTGGAGTGTGCTCTGGGTGACTGGCTAAATGTGCTGCTGGTGATGGTATAGCATATCTGAAAAGAAAGGCGGTCTGGTGGAGTTGAGATGCCAGTGCTGTTTATGGAAATGCAAAGTGTTAAGCTCTTCAGAAAATCTGTCTAGAGGAATGTAAGTCCTAAAACAGAAGCCAACCTCTGTTGGAAAAACACCCTTGAAGGATACTGACTTACGGACTTCTGAAATTTGGCCTACAGCTAGAGAGGTACTTGAGATACAGGGCCAGTGAATTTGAATTGCCACTGTCTTATTGGATGCATTATGAAATATGTTTGAAACTTTTTTTTTCTTTTAAGCAAGTTCATTTTGTCTGGGAGTTGTTTTAATTTCTGAAGGACGATGCCATGTTTGTCCTTTGCACAGGCATTTGAGCTTGGACCTCTGCAAGTACAGCATGAATGGGTTTGCTGGGAAGATCTTGAAAACTTCACCAGTCCTCTCTGTCCCTTGTCTGAAAAGCCCAGAAATACCACCCTTATTATATGGGCTCCCAAGGGCAGTGGTCACGGCACCAAGCCTGCTAGAGTTCAAGAAGAATGCTCTCAGACATCTGATTTGATTTTTGTGTGGTGCTGTGTGGAGCCAAGAGTTGGACTCGATGATCCTTGTGCATCCCTTCCAACTCAGGATATTCTATGATTCTATTAGGACCTACAGGTATCTTAGTTGAGTTGAGTTGCCTTACTCTCTTATGTATTAATGAAGAAAAATAGGCACTTCTAGGGGATCTTTCACATCTTAAGCTGCATGTTTTTCTTCACTTACCATACAGCTGATTACTCCTAACTCATGTAGTCTTAAAAAAAAACAAACAAACAAAAAAACAAAACAAAACAACAAAAAAAAATAGGTAGTTACATAGCTGGTTTGAATCTGAATCAAAGAATCAAACAACTCTGGAGAGAGTTTGGGAGAGACGCTGGAAGAGCTCTGTGTGAGGGAGAACATCTGAAGAAATCAATAGTTACTGGGTGATATATAAAGAAAATTTAAGATATTTGTTTTCTCTTCACTGCCTACTTATTCATAGGAGTTATATTTATATACCTCATTCTTCACTTAAAAGTAAATATTTGTTGCAATTATGAGGATGTTTTGGTAGATATCTCTTACTTTTCTGATCTAAAAAAAACAAGTGTTCTTCAAGACGGATTAGAAGGGCAAAGTGTTAATATTTTATTTTGATTATTTTTATATCTAAACATATATTGACACCTTTAGATGTTCTCTATGTTACAAAATACTAACAATGGGAGCTAACATTTAAGCCCTACAACTAGAAAAGACAATGAAGCAACACACCAGGAGTTGCCACTTATCTCTTACCAGATAGATCAGCAAACAAAAACCCAAACATACAAAAAAAAAAAAATCAACTGTGATGATATCATACACATAATGGATGGAGAGACTGATGTGGAAGCAGCCATAAACATGCATTCATGAAATCTTTTAAGGTAAGAGGCAATGCAGTCTGTCATGTCTTGAAAGAGAAGTTAACTATCCCTCCTGATGATTCAGACATTGAACAGACGACAGGAATTCATAAGAACACATATAAAACTCATTGAAATCTGTGGGTACTTTGCCTGCATCTGAACACCAGGACTGAGAGAGCAGAAGAAAAACATATGTGATAAGACAGAGGGAATTTTTCAAGGAAAGGTAATGGTAGAAACTGCCAACACTCTGCTCTTAGCTGCTATTTTTTTAGAAAGAGACTTTTAAACTGAAACATATCTGTGTGAAAAAGTCTCCTGAAAGCCATATTCAAACTGCAGTGGGTAGACAGCTAATTTTCCAGGTAATATTATCTGAACTGTAGGAGATACTAACATGATACAGGATCACAAAAGACAGCACGTGACCACACTATTAGTTTCAGTGAGTTCAGTACCATTGACAGACAACACATTAAGTAATGAGTTTCCAGGAGAAAAGTCTGGTCAAGGTGCCTCCACCAATTTCTGTAACTAAGCATTTTATACATTAAAGTGTCATTGGGGTCCAAACAGTGAAATTATAACTAGAAAACATGAGCTTAGTGCCTAAAACTGGGCATCATTAGCTGGACAAGATAGAAAAAGAGTGAACTAAGCAAGTTAGTGAAAAAATATATTTGTACAGTGTGTTTTCTGATTTGTGCTGCCAAATCAAGTACGTAGCATCTCTTGGGTATGTGTTACAGCCTCTGAAGATTTCTCAGCAGTATTGCATGTGAAAAATGCAATAAGCACATGTTCCAGTTAAAATATGCAGGCATAAATTAATATATTCTCCAGTATAGGTCATATAGGAAATGTATTTTGTTAAAATTTGCACTACCAATGCTATTAAGAGGCATCTATTAAAAAACAACAGGCATCTGAAAAGACTGCCTCCTGTCTCTGGATGTTTGTGAGTCGGTAGATATGAAGTACTAAGGAACATAATGCAAATAGAGACAATGAACTCTGTAAATGACTGATTATGTTAATCTAGTGACAAAAGTTTCAAAAAGTTAAAGAAATAAACAGGATGAAGATTTCACTTTTTTATGTGCTCTGAATTCATCTTTAGTACTAGAGAAACTGTGAAGCAGTGTGTAACTGTACAGACAGCTGCATCGTATACTCTTGCAGTTTAGAGTAAATATAAGAGGAAAAATGACTTTTAAAACAGACAATGATAAAGAATGCAGCAGTATTGGTTTAGTTTGTGGTTTTTTTTGCTTTTTTTTCCAAAATATCTTCAAGATTCCTAAGGAATCAATTTGGCTGCTCAGTTCAGTTTGAACCCCCAGAAAATAAATAAATAATTAAAGACTTCTGAAAATGTTAATAAATTTAACATTTATTAACTAAATTTAAAATTTAGTTTAGGCTAAAATTTATTTTGCTAATTGCTGGAATAATCAATAACTAATTTTCATTCTAAATTAGGTCCTTCATGCGTCTTAAATAACCCAACAGAAGACCATTTACATCTCAATAACAACCCCTAACAATGTTATGTCATTAAAATCCAAACTAAATCTCAATAATGTAGGTTAGTGACCAGTAAAGGACTTATTACCTGGGTCAAGTCCTTTGGGGCTGTGGTGGGCCAACTGGCAAAAGCCTTGCTTGTGTGTGGCTTTTACTGCAAAATATGAGTGTGGCATCCCATAGGAATGATCCCATTATTTGGTGTTATGTCATTTTCTAAATGGTTATACATTACACCCATTTCAGGAGCCTGTAGCAGATTCATAATACGAAGATCAACCAAGCAGAACAAACCAAAACAAAACAAGAAACAAAACAAAACAAAAGAGACATCAGAATAATATGCAGTACAGAGCTTTAAAAATAAACAAATAAATATGTCTTTGAAAGCTTACTTGTAGCATCACCTTGCTTTCATTAAAATGTTTCAGTGTAGGATGGTAATTAGCAGAAATGGGAAGCAAAAGTATATTAGCCTTATGTACTAGCTAGGAACAGAGAAAGGCATAACTATTTTAAGATGCATTTTTAACAGTGCTTTTGTGATACCAACACACTTGCTGATGATATTGAAATTTTTATGTTAATTAAACAACCCCTAACCACTCAGTACATCTCAGATATATACACTTTGTAATTACCTCCATTATTGAAATAGCTAGTTTGATTTATCCTTGCCACAGTAACATTCTAGCTTCTGTTATTTTTGTCTTTAGAAAAACATAGGTCCCAGTGAGGGAATATAAAACTATTACTGTAAATTAAATATTAAAGCTAACTTATTTTTGCATAAGAACACTGTCAAATAATGGTGATAACTGTTCCTAAGAAATGAACTTTTTTTTGCCTTTTTTGGAACACAAATTAAAATCTAATTTTCACTTCTTTTGTAAATTTCATATAGTTAGTATGTATAGTTTTACTGATGGCAGTAGCTTAACAGGGAGCTATTATAGTCTTAGCTTAGCGATTAAGAAATACAACATTTGTTGAAGAGCTAGGCCTTTTAGTCTAGAATGGATTATCACTTGATCCTTCCTTAAGCATTTTTATACAGGAGTGCATTATCCTTGGAGCCACCCTGGGCTCCATGCCTCATTAACCTGGGTGTTAGATAAATCAAAGGCAGCCTCAGAGACAAAGATAAGCAAACTGCAGGCCAGCAAGACGATGATGTATGGATCCAGGAGGCTAATAGGAAAGTATTGACAGGAAAATGGTATGCTTATCCTGCAATCACTGCATATTGCAATGAGAGCTCCCAAAAGCAGATGGGATACACTTCAGGGAATGCAGGAGTAGGAGATAGTTAGGCAGAAATGGATCCTTGCATCTTAAATTCTAACAAGAACTTTGTTTCTGTGCAGCAGCACTTCAAGCACAGCCAGGAGAGGTTAATACCCAGGCAATGGCAAACTCTAAAAAGTGAATTCATTGCAGGGGTAAACATTATTATTATTTTAAGATTGTAATATAACCAGCAAAGCTGAATTTCGCATATGTCAAACACTAAAACAAACACGCTTTGCAGAGACAATACACAGAACAACAATTACATATGCTCTGAAAAAGCATTTAGTATTAAGAATACCCTATAAAGCCTTCTGCGGAAAACAATGTTTCAGATGTTGATACTTTTCTGATGAGGAAGGCAGCATGCTCGACAAAAATTCTTGCCAAACAGGGCACGTTCTGAGATTTCCCCTTGTACTTATTTTCCCTTCTATTCCCAGGGTAACATTTTCCAGAAAACCTAAGTGGCTTGTAAGCCTTAACCACAAAGCATCGCTCAGGTCCAGTAAGGTAAGTGGTCCACTTTCATTATTGGGAACTGATGAGAAGTTTCACAAGACCTCTTTTTTTTTTTTTTTTTCTTTTGGTGTTTCTTTTCCAAGACTTAGTTCACTAGATTAATTTTAGAGGATTTTTCTTTTTCTTAGCAGAGACTTGATTAAAAAATAACCAAATTAAGGGAAAGATGATATAGTTTTGGATCAATCTCAATACGATCATATAGCTCCTGGAAAAGAAAGTTGGGTTTGACGTGATTCGTTCTCCATTTTACTTAGTTTTGTTGCTTGTAGGATATATTCTCTTAAATGTACATGCAACTCTTTCAGAATATGTGGTGTCCTTATAAATCATTACCCCATTTTACAATCATAATTTACTGTGCTGTACTTGGAATATCAGACTATTAGCTTTAAATTAATATTCCTGTTGACTCCATTAGGAGCAGGATCAAACCCCAAGCCTACATACTGAACAAAGTTGGTCTGATTTTCCACAGTATCTTCCTTAATGGGGACAAGGGACAGGATGAAGAGAAACAGCAGCATTCTCGTAAAAATAAATAGCCTAAAGTTGTAGTTAAGCTAAATTTGATATACAAAATGGGAGGATATTTTAGGTAGCCTGGTTCAATAACCAGACTTTCTGATGCCCAAAGATAGCTGGTGCTCAAAAATTGAATGTGCGATTAAGGAAGGTGCTGTTTGCAGAGCTCCATGTCTCTTGCAGTATAGAGAAGGGACATATGTAGGAAATGGATTAAGTGTCCATAGGAGGGGTTTCACGATCTCATGGTTCACACCCTGAGCAGCGCACCAGAAAGCTGTGTTCTTTCTCTGCTTCCATCACAGAGACGCTGAGCACATCTCAGAACAATTTTTCTCCATTTCCTACCTTTTCACTAGGTACCTTCCCAAGGCACCTTGAGTCACAACATGGTCACTCCAGGTGAACTGATGGAAAGATGTGCATCTCTGAGGGTAGCTATCAATTTCTTGTTTCTGGTTGCTCACCAGAACATGCATGCAACTTGTTGCATTGAAATGCTTAACAAGGGGAAAATTAAAAGGTGAAAAAGGTGCTCCTATGCCATTAGCAGCATTATATATATCATCATAGTGAATGAAGTCAGATTTGTATTTGGCACTTCTAAGTGAAACCTCAAATTAATGGGAGCTTATACGCTATTCCTTTGGTATGTTGCAACAGTTTCCCTTTCTTTATACTCATCCTTCATGTTTCTGCCTTTCTAGCTTCTGCCTACTTACCCCCAGCTCCCCTTCTAAAACCTCACATGGCTCCGTGGACTCCTACCTCCTCCTCACTCACAATTCAAGTGCTCCCTCCTCTCTTCATACAATCTTGGCATCACTAGGTAAAAGTATGAAAACAAAAGTGAGCAAAATTCTCCGTATTTGCTAATATTGCTCGGCTGAGAAAACAGCCAAAAAGGAAAAGCTTTGCTGAGGGGCTCAGGGAGCTCTGTGGAGGCAAAGCTTCTTAGTCTGCCTGCTATCAGTTCACAGAATCACAGAATCACAGAATTGTATGGGTTGGAAGGGACCTCAAGAGATCATCAGGTCCAACCCCCCTGCCAAAGCAGGTTCCCTAGAGCAGGTTGCCCTTTGCAATTTTCATCCAGAAGAATACTAGTTGTGTTTTCTGCTCTATAATGTAGCTGCATTCTTCCACATGACAAAGTGCTGCATAATGCCTTCTATGAAGTTCAGTCTTGGACTCCATAATGCCTTCTATGAAGGTTTATGAAGTTCCATGAAGTTCAGTTGTCTCAAGTGGGGATACGATGAGTTATTAAAGGACTAGATATTAAAGGAGCACAACAGCTCCTACTGCTTTTCTCTGACACACTAACTTCTGATCATTTTTGGAAAAATGACTGACATATTGAGTTGATTACTCAGAAGTCATGTTCTTCAGAAAATCTGGCATCAATGTGAATTCTAGTTAACAATACATTTTGGGAAGATATTTCTTGAGCTTTACATTACAAATCATTCTTATGCCAAGAATTAACGTGAAAATACATGATAACAAAAGAGAATTTCCTAAAATGTAGTTAATGATATTGTTACATTAGGCAATGTAAAACCACAAATGTTCACCTCAGGTGAGACACGTGGACCATTTGTCTGAGGTAGATACATTTGGAAATTGAGCCAACCTTCAAATGTATTGGAGATGTTTGACATAAACTCTCTTTATTACGTATGCTTTAGAAATCCTCCAGTCAATCCTTTACAATAGTGACAGTGATGCAACTCATACCCCTTTCAAAAGAACACACAATAAATTAAAACACAATCTCACTTAACAATTTGTTCTGTTCTCAGTCAGCATGAACCAATTCCTTGGTGAGTTTTCTAAAATACCAGTTTTTTGTTTTCATCACTGACAGCAAAAAAGTGGCAAGTGCATTTTGCTGCTCAGCTGGTAACTAGACAATTTTGCAAGGCTTATTTATGTATTATATACATAGATATATACGCATGTATTTATATATATTTGTAGCAGTAATTCCCCAGTGTGAACAGGGCATTTGAAGTATTTTCACCCTGAAAATAAAAATACATAAAAAAATAAAGCAGAACAAAACAACCCGAGCACAGCCAGAATGCTGTGCATTTTCCAGCTGCCTCCCTGGTTTTGATTTGTTTGCATGGCTTTATCTGGTCTACAACGTTAGCCCAGGGAGCAGCTTGATTAATGCCCACTCCGAGTGGTACAAGGAGCATCGGTGGGCAGGTAGTTATTCAGAAGAGCTGCAGGTGCTCGGCTGAGGCACCGGTGGTGCCAGCGCCTTTAACAGCTCTCTGGGGCTCTGCCCGTTATCTGCCTGCCCCCGCGGCCAGCAGCTGTGCTTCCCGATGGCCTGATGGACTGGCTGGTGTACCTGGGGACGCGGGCAGGGTGCATCCATTACTCATTTGTGACAATAACCAATCGAGGAAGATGTAGAACTCAATTCCAGCAGAAAGACCTATAATGTCGGAGTCAGGAGGTTATCGCTGTGGGACTTGCACCTTGCTCCCTGCCCGTCTTATCGAGGGCTTTACAGCCTCTGCTGGAGCAGCATCTTGCAAAGCTGAGGGCTGCAGATCTGGGGCCCAGATTAACATGCATCTTCCTAAATGCTACAACATTTAATTAAAAAGTAGATGTTACTCAAATTGTTACTGGCTCAGAAGATGGCTTTGGTAAACAGGAGGCAAGAGCTAAAGATTCTTGCCACAGAAGGAGGAGACAATTTCCTTAAATCTTGTCTGCAGAAAATGAGGTGTGCTTATGTTTCTCTCTATTCTCATTTCACAGTCCAGCAAAACTTTGTACAAGGGCACAGTGCAATCACAAATCCAATTCATAGTGCCTGCTAATATAGGTGAGACTATCATTAAGGACAACATAAAGACCCCAAAACTTGAAAAACAACGTGGGACATTGCTCCTGATAAAGCACAGATGTTTTTGATAGCTGTGTATTCATATTGAAATGTTCTGAGACAGATTCTGTCTTTTAGAGAGAAATTAGTAAGAAAAGCTTAAGAAAGACCATTAGAGTATGTGCAATGTAAGAACTATTCCAAAACTCACTTGATTTAGAGCCCCTTCTCTAAATAACTTGGTCCTAGGAAAAGCCAGGTAGAGTTTTAGGTACCTTAATTGCTTGAAATAATTCAAACTTGTGAAAGACCAGATAGAAATAGTACTCATTTATCATTAATGCCTTAAATTATATTTAGGAAGGTCCTTTAATCAGTCATACAGACCACAGAAACTGACAGTTTTTCAGAAAACTGTGCCTAACTGAAAATGGAAAGAAACAGATTTAAAAATGGTTTCATCAAAGATAGAAAGTGCTGGCTTAAATGTGTAAAACTACTAATTACATAAATACTGGTATATGAAGTCACCACCTGCATCACCAGTATAAAGTAAAAGAATTTAATTTTCTTCCCATGGAAGAACATATCCTATTCACTGAGGGATAAATCATTTAGTCTAATAAAACATGTCTTTCAAAAAACAATCTGCAATCTTTTCTACACTCTCTAATAAAACCTATAGCATACTTTTAAACTGGGATAAAGCAGGAGGTTCAATCACAGAATATTTAGGCATAAAGCTGACAATCAATTTTATGCATCTATCTCCATTTATATCTACTTTCTGTTGAAGAATGTTTTATGATATATGAGTAGCATTTTAGCATAGCTTTTCTCTGTACTTTTCCCAGGTTTATTAACATATTTTAACCTTTTTTTCAACACTTCCAATGTGGACTTTAGAAAATATTAAATATTCAATAGCATCAAAAGCCCTGTAAATTTAGGATGAGAATAGAGATAGCTGTAAAGAACCTTCTACTCCATAACCCTAGAATAAAATCAGCCAAAGCAAAATCTTGCTGCATCAGAAGAAGAAAATCAGAAGAAGCAAGGCTACGTTATATCAGATGTAGAATCATTAGAGAGATATTTAGGGCAGGGTGAAAATAGTATCCATGAGATGTTGAGGGGCAAAGAGAAGGACAGAAATTAGAAACTGGAAACGAGCTGAGCAAAACAAGAGTTCTGGTTACAGAAAAGCAGTATTTGCATGAAGAGAAAGACACATGAAATTGAAGGAAAGATAAAAGAGGGATATCAGTGCATAGTTATTCAGTGAACACCAGTACAGATGTATAGATGGGCTATTTCACACAGGCTCAAGAGCCAAGACACCATGATACTAAACAGAAGAAAGTGAAGTAAGACCTTTCAGGTGACTGACAATCAAAGCATTTTCTTCCTTTCAGAAAGGGTCATATCAACCACCCTAAAACCGTATTTGAAGAACCACAGAGAGCTTCAGAAGGTGGTAATTTACCTAAAGATGAAACTTAGGGAAAGGCAATCATTCCTGTTCTCAGCCAAGAAATCAAGCTTCTTTACAGCATCAGCACCTGGGTACCTTCAACTCCTCTATTGGCAACTGGAGAATAGGAAAGAAATGACCCATTTCATGTGAAATGTTGACCTTCAAAATTTCAGGAAATTTCAAGTTATTGGAAAAACATCATAGCCTATATACAACAGAATCTATCTAGGAAGCAACAGAGCCCATACAACATAAAATTACAAGTGTCTGGGTCATGGACTCAAGCACCGGTCCGTGATTCTCCATAGTGTACATCTGTTGTTGCATTTTGAGTCATGGCCATGGCCTGGGCCCACCAGTGTGTTGCCTGGGCACATTTCAGGGAATGGCAATGGCCAAAGACTACTCTCTTTATCTGCTGTGGATCAGGCCACTCTGTGGCCTGATCTCCAGAACTGGTACTCCCAGGGGCATTTTAGAACAATAAGCACAACGCAGTTAGAAAGTTTATTTTAAAGAATTGCATTCCTATGTTCAGTGTTATCTAGATGGGAACATCTCAGACTATGATACAGATTAATTAACTTCAACTAGGATAGCAACACACTTTTCTAAATTAGGTTTCAGTGTTCTGAACAAAGGGTGAATGTACAATAATACCTTTAACGTTTTTTTAGGTCAGCCATAGATTTCATTATGTAAACATCCAAACCACAATTTAGAGATAAGACAAATGATTTCAGACCCACATATTTAGATCCAGTCAGCTCACCCTGTTTTTTAATGCAGTGCTTCATGGACATTTGAAATCAGTATACAACAACTTCACATTGCTTTGCTTTCCATTCTCTTTATGATCAGCTGTTTACAATCGGTCACTACTCATGACCAGAACACTCACGACTGTAAAAAGATCTACCCAATTCAGCAGCTCTAATGAGCAATATTACACCAGTGAAAAGGAAAATGTCTGCACTGAGACTGCTTATTGTAGGTTCTAAAATTAAGCTTGTGATTATCCTTCTTCTTCAACTATAAATGAAATCATGATAAGAAATGCTCTTTATAACTCTGCAATGAAATGGCTCACTAGACCTGACTAATAACTTACAAAAGTAGATCTGGACAGTGCCTTGCATGTATATCACAATCAGTCTGCTTTGAAATAAGTGGTCTATAATGCCAGCCTATTTAACATCAGACCAACGGTAACATGTTAAACCATATCAGCTGTAATGATATTTGACCTGTCAGTGATGTTCTGGGGTTTGAATTTCATTTCTTTTTATGATTTTGAAGTGTCTTATGTTTTCTGATGTTATTCCCTTCATTTTGAAGATCAGGAGAATTGAATGGCACCACAGCTGAATAACTTCTTCAAAACTTCACAGAGAAATAAGCAAGTGAATAACTCTAATCCTGTAAGGAAATCAGTAGGAAAAAAATGCAAGCCTAATATTTTATGGGAGAGTGTGCCTTTGGAAATAATGTATTTCCACTAAGAATAGTAAGAAGAGAGAAAGAAATAAATGAAAAAAGGGAGAAAGAGAAAGAGAGAGAGAGAGAGAGAAAGAAAGAGAGAGAGAAAGAGAGAAAGAGAGAGAAAGAAAGAAAGAAAGAAAGAAAGAAAGAAAGAAAGAAAAAGAAAGAAAAAGAAAGAAAGAAAGAAAGAAAGAGAAAGAGAAAGAAAGAAAGAGAAAGAGAAAGAGAAAGAAAGAAAGAAAGAAAGAAAGAAAGAAAGAAAGAAAGAAAGAAAGAGAAAGAAAGAAAGTTATTACCTATCTATGCTTATTATATAGGACATTTTTTGACTAAAAAGAGTTCTCATTTCCATGTATACCAGGAATTACTCGCACAGTGCATATTGTGCATTTTGTATACAGTCTTAGTTTCCATGACAACAGAAAGCACTTAAACTAAGACTACATGCAAGCTTTGACCATAATCCACTGATTTACACAGAAGCACAATCTGACAGTAAAATTTAAAGTTGTTTTTTTTTAAACAAAACAAAACAAAACATATATACACTGACACGTAAGGGAGCATAAAAGCTCCATTACAGCCTCCCTTAGATACATCTCTATCCTGTCTGTATCCAAACCTCACGAAGGTTACTGTCTTCTTGGAGACAGAATAAAAAATATAGCTAAATTTTAGTACCACTACATTTGATGGAAAGAACACAGAACTTCAAATGAAACATGAAAATCCATTCCCAGAATAATTTGCAGTCCAAGGAGATATTCTGGAAGATAATTCAGTAGAAACCGGCAAAAAACGTACAAAAGTTTTCAGACACCCATCATCTTTAAGCGGAGTGATGCCAATAAAATATTCAGCAGTACTGAAAATAAAATTCACCTTAATTTCTGCAGTACAAAAGGTTCCACTTAAAATCAAGAAGTTGTAGTTTGCATGGACAGTGTAATTTTACTTGGAGTTAGACTCTGTTACCACCAAAGGAAAAGTGAAGGCAAAGTCAAATGAGAATAAAAATAAGAAGAGCTATTTATTATGTCTCAAACAGCTTAAGAAACACACAGAAGAAGAAAGTCTTAGCCTCTTTGGGTCTCTGATCTTCTATGTTAGATTATGTTAAGTAGATGGATTGACACCATATCTCCAATAAAAATATACGGGATTGAACATCTGAACTTTAAAATCAACAGTTTAAACTTACATTAAACTAAACTAAAGTTCAATTTGGCAGTTTAAAAAGAAAGTTTTAAACCAGAAGGGAAGGTTAAGCCTTGATTTTTCCAGGAATTTCCACTGTGAAAGAGATAGGAAATTGTAGTTTTGAGAGCTTATCTTTTGAAAAGCATTTTTTATATATTTTATGTTACTGAAGAATGATCTGAATAGTAAAATGAAATATTAAAACATAAAGAAAATAAAATTCAGTGGAAATTAACAGAAAAATATAAAATATAGCTTCTTTTGAAACAAATATTACATTAGTATACAAACAAAAAGGTAAAGAATGTCTTTCAAGTAAAGCCTAAATGGACTTTCCCATTACTATTATTATTATTATTATTATTATTATTATTATTATTAAATAGTTCTTGCTGTTTTTCAGAACAAAACATCACTGGAAACAACCGACTTCTATGGAATGGTTCAATGAATTCAACATTTTTCAGCAAACTTATTCTCTCCTATAGCTCTTTCATTGGAGTCATATTGTTGATATTTTAGTATCATGATAATTTACAAGGTTTTGACTGAATTTTAGTAAGTAATTAGACCTCAGCCCAAGTCTTTTCTCAGGCAGAATTCCCACTGAAGCTAGCAGGAACTCTGTTTAAAGTTACACTAGAAGTTTGATCCAACATACTAAAGTTTTACAGATTCCATGGACTTTGCAAAAGGGTCCTAGTAAAACCTAACTAAAAAAATTACTTGGTTTGTTGCAGTTAAATGTCTTTATAATGCTTACAAGGTGGAGAAGCTGCTCAGTTTGAAGGTAAGTAGTTTTTGAAACAAATAAGAGTAAGAGAATGCCAATAAGCTAAATGACTACTACATTTTTGTAAAAATAAATTTGTGCCCTGCATAGCTCTGGTCCTTTGTAGATCAGTAGGTAGCATGCATCTTAACTTCATTTAAACCTGCTCATACAAAGGCTCAGAGAGACCTGCAAAGTGCAATTCTGTATGGAGAAATAATGACATAATTCTATGTGTTTTTCCGGTGTTTTTTTCAATATGTTTGCCTGCCAATGTTTCACCCTCCCTTTCTTTCCATTATATCACTTGTAGCGGAGATGAAGCAGCCTTGGTTTCCAGTGAAATGGACGGATAGCAGCAGGTCCACAGGAAGAATTCAGGATGCTTGCCGTAAACTATCTACCACATACAGCAAACCAGGATTTTTTCCAGGATTTTTCAGAGCCAACGCAAGCCTGCATCATACAGTGAAACATTTGTCTTGAACACCCTATGGTGATTTTAATGGAAGAAGTTTTGAACAAGTGCATGGAACTCCCCTCTCCTTTTTATTTTACCTATTTTTATTCTGAGTTTTGTAAGAGGAACTTAACATTTTTTTCTGAACTTTTTCTGGCCTATCCACTTTAAATGCATGGGGGTGCATGCTCAGCATCACTGAAGAGCACAGAGTCCATTTTATGGATCCTTTTGATATGATTTAATCTACAGCATGCTTCTGGTGAAACCTTACTCTGTGTACCATGTTTGATTTCAGTTTCAATGACACAAACACAATATTCGCATAGAGATTGTTCAAAGACTTAGTGAAGAGTAAATCTTGTATTTTCACTGGTTAGATTTGTGGATTTTGAAGGTCATGCATTTTACTTTTTATGACAACATTTTTCAATTGTAAAAAACAGCATAAATCAATAGGAAATAATAATATTAATCATGATTTAATTTTACTGTTAAATAAATTAATGGTAAAATGTAAAATAGCATACTTTCAAAACGTATTTGTGTAAGAAAATCTCTACAGACTCTTGAATATGTAATATATCCTGGAATATGCAAACTACTGATTTCACATTTTAAAATACAATTACAAAGAAAAAAAGTTTTTGTTTCATGAAGAGCAAAACATTTGTTTTCCATGAGGTTGCTTTACTGGCTGACAAGTTTATTGAATGGATATATTCTTCAATCCTACACAGATTTATGCCTATGTTAACATTTAAGCAGAGAAATACATTCATTGAGTACAACACAGGCTGGAACTCCTGATACTTTGAAGAGCAAGAAAAGCTCTGTGTTTTTTTTGTTTTGTTTTGTTTTGTTTTGTTTTTTCCAAAAGTGTGTAACCCTTGTGGTTTTTTACTAAGACAATATATGTGCCTGAACCTGCAGACAATCTCCGAAAACACTAAGCAGTACTGTGCACCAGGCATTTGGATGGTCTATCCAATATAAAATCCCTGTGGGAACTAAACCAACAAGAACATTTTTTAACTTTTTTCCCCTCACTGAGCTGTGTTTGAAGCAAGAAACAAGCAGAAGATGAGAAAAAAAAAAAAAAAAAAGACCATGGCCTACCCATGGCTTTACTGTGCTGCTTGTTGTCCTATTTTTTTTTTTTTTCATCTTGAGATGTGCAGAATGGAACCCCCAAGCTAATTCGGGGGTGGGGATCTAAAACCACGACTAATAGCTCACATCACATTGTATCTAGACCCTCAGATTTCCTTCCTGTGAGCTGGAGCACTGCAAATATGCAAAAATATAGTTAAACAAATGTTTGCACTAACATATGAAAGGAGTTTTAGGCAGAAAAGAGAAATATAGATGCACACTATGTGCCAGCAGCCTCTGCAGAGTTACTGTGGTGCAGGATTTAAAATTCTCTGCATACAAACAGTTAATCACCACAAGCATTTAAAATGTCAATGGAAAAAGAAATGGTTTCCAAGAGCATATAACTGCCCAGATAGCTTTCATCAGCCCAGCCACATGAAAGACCCAGAGGCAACTGCAAAGCCACCATCAACACTAGTGCCTGTGGAGTCCTCTCTGGTGCCAGATCCTGCTGCTTCGGCTATAAACAATATCTCCTATAGCGTTACATCTAGGATCTCTGGCTGCCAATCAAACAGGAAGAGAAGGAGAAGGAAGAACTGTCTAATGCACTTGAGTAAATGTACCATCTCCATTAAGAGCTATATTTTATACCTTTGTGGAGTGAGTGGTTTTGCAAAAGGACTAACCTCCAAAATGTTAAAAACTCATTGCAGAGAAAATGTAGTGGTGGCTTGGATGCTTAATTTTTATGAATATAAATATTTTTATAGACTTCAGTCTCCCCACAAACCATTAGGCTAATGGACAAAAGGCAATTGTTCTTAAGTAACTTTATGGTCAGGCATTTTTGCATGTTTGTGTCAATTTGGGTGATGCTCCTAGTGAGCAACAAACACCAGTAGGTGTTTGCAATACACATCTGTTTTCCTCATTGGTCCTGACACAGGTGCTCCCATTGAGAGCAGAGTTTATATGCTGAAAACGGTCAAGGGAAGTTTCAGGCTGCACACATTGCTCTTGCCCATAGCAGTGTCATAATTTTGCACCTGGGTCTGAAATAGTTCATTTTTTTTCTCTGAGCTTGATGCTCAGACTAGGAACATCTACTTTTGGTGCCCAATTCTGACTGGTTTCTGGTCTGTGTGTTCACTTAGACTCACGTGATGGCTCAAATTTTCACAAGACTCAACCCAATCATTCTATTTGTGTTCATTGTCAACTCCAGACACAATAGCAAAAAGGCAGACTAGAGTTAAGGCCCCATTCTGCAAACAGCAACAGTCTGGTTTTTATTATGGTGCACGTTTAGTACAGCAGCAGTGATGTCACTTCTGCAAGTCAAGTTGAATAAAAAAGGTGTGACAAACTGCAGTTCTGGATAGCTAGTCTGTAATTACCCTGTATTTATTTAGACACGTCAGCAATAGCATTTGCATCAGGAGCTAATTGCCCCATCACTTTTATGCTAATGATTGAGTGCAAGCCCAGAAGAGCAAGCAAAAGAAAGAAAAAAAAAGACAAAAATACAGAAAGACGGGCAAAAAGAAAGACTGAAAAACGGAAAGATGGAAAGACAGACAGACAGACAGAAAGACAAAGACAGACAGAAAGACAGACAGAAAGACAAAAAAAAAGACAGAGAAAGACAGAAAGAGAGGAGAGGAGAGGAGAGGAGAGGAGAGGAGAGGAGAGGAGAGGAGAGGAGAGGAGAGGAGAGGAGAGGAGAGGAGAGGAGAGGAGAGGAGAGGAGAGGAGAGGAGAGGAGAGGAGAGGAGAGGAGAGGAGAGGAGAGGAGAGGAGAGGAGAGGAAAGGAAAGGAAAGGAAAGGAAAGGAAAGGAAAGGAAAGGAAAGGAAAGGAAAGGAAAGGAAAGGAAAGGAAAGGAAAGGAAAGGAAAGGAAAGGAAAGGAAAGGAAAGGAAAGGAAAGGAAAGGAAAGGAAAGGAAAGGAAAGGAAAGGAAAGGAAAGGAAAGGAAAGGAAAGGAAAGGAAAGGAAAGGAAAGGAAAGGAAAGGAAGAATATATATATTATATATTATATTATATACATATATTATATATATATATTTCTTAGTTATGATACTAATAATAGGAAATGTATATCGGTAAATTGTATCAGCAATGAGTTAATGCTCATCTCTGATTTCTGAGGTCCTGTCAATTCTGTGCTGAGGTGACATTACCTCAAAAGAGAAAGAAATTTACTGTAGAGTTGTAAGTGAGATGAAATTCAGATTCAGCATGTCCCATATTATTTGTGTATAAAATAGGTATTTCACAGTTCAAAACTAAGCACAATCTAATACTAAAATAGCACATGTGATTAATACTTGATAATGCAAAAAAAAACTTAACTGTGCCTAAAGAAGATTATACTGTGAAACATTTGTTTTATTTTTATCAATTAGCTTAATCTTTGATTTGAATTCTACACCCTCTGGCATCAAGAAGATGCTTGCTTTTTTTTTGCCTTTTTTTTTTCTTCTTTAAACAAAAGGATTATTCTTCTTCAAAAGGGGATTGTCTAGTTCTTTTATTGTTTTATGTCACACAGGGGAAAAATGCTTTTGAGGCATTACCTCTGAATTTAGCAGGGATGAGAGTTTACTGCTATATAATCATTAGTCAATGCAGTAGCTGAAACCTTAAACAAAAGAAAACAAACTACAAACAGGCAAGCATCCCCTAAAGGCACATCAGAACACCAGAGAGAGGAACCATGGATTTCAAACACGGCTGCCCAAGCATGTGCTAAATATTGCCACTCCTGACTTTAAAAAGTACACCAAGGAATACAACATCACCTTCTAGTCTTTGAAACAATACTGGGAAACAAGAGAAAAAGAATCGAAGGGTTTTGGCAAATGTACTTCACTTCTACGCTTTTTTATTTTGAGACTTCATGAAAATTATATTTCCAACCTAATAAAATCCTTCAGTATAAAGGAACTTTATCATAAAGCTATTAGAAAGATATCATTAAACCTCAAATGTCTTCTTTCATGATACATGCTGCACCATAACAAGCAAACTGCCTGATCCCTATGAACTGTCTCAGACAATTACTGCTTATACTGTGGTCGTGAGCCACAGGAAAGCTTTAGAAAAGATTTTTACCATGGCTGTTCAATTGCATGTACAAACAATCGCCAGGGCCACATTTGCTTTAATATGGGTGATCACCAGCCTGGGGTAACTATAACTACTTGGAAGGAGCTAATTAGAGAACTATATTTCATCCTGATATATGGCCAAATGCTACACAAATAATACATACAGTGAAATGCATCTAATTTACGCTAGATGTGAAAAAGGAAGGCGATGTGTTGAGCACAAATGAGTAGCATTAAATGTATTCTATTTTCTTAATTCCTTTCCACTGGCATATTAACTATGAATGCAGAATATACTGTTGGTGTTATTCAGGACAGTGATTGCTTCATTAATTTAAGTATTTGCCAACCCAGAATAAATTGTAGGTCAGTGATTTGAATACAGTCTACATCAGTAACAATTGGAGGTTGGATCCAGCCCCCTCATTTTGGCATCTGTAGGGTTTCAAGCAGGAGTCCAAAACACACCATCTGATGATTGTTCAGTGATCTATATAGTATGAGCTCCTCTATAAAGATAGGTGCCCAGCATGCAAAAGCTTTAATCTGTAAGTAATTGACTGAAAAAAATGACTCTGTCACGCTCCATCTAGCCAAAAGAACTGCCCATCCATTGAAGGATGCTGGTGTAGGGAAGTGCTCTCTGATATCGTATTCTGTATGCTTTTTGAGCACAAGACTCCAAAACTGCTGCTGTAGTTTGCAAGAATGAAATTCACCACTTGTCTATTAGTAGTGACAAGACAATTTGCTTGAGTCACTGGGAAAACAGAGAAGACAGGCAGCACTCACTGGTGTTCATGGGAGTCATATGCAGAACTAAAAATTGACTCTAGGAAAAAATGATGGATATAAGGTGTTGAGAAAGAAAATGAGCCAGGAAAGGATGAGAGTTACAGAAAGAATGAGCCAGGAAAGGATGAGAGTTACAGAAAGAATAGATATCAGTAGTCTTTAGCCAGAGTTTTCCTGTGTTTGGTCTTAGGCTGTTTTTCTGAAGACACGGAACAGCAAATGTGGAAGGGCAGATAGAAGCTGGATGAGTTTTGTTTTGTTTTGTTTTGTTTTGTTTTGCAGGGCCAGCTCTATAAGGTAAAGCAGACATAAGGAAAAGAAATTTGTGAGATTTTTTCCTATATTTTATTCTCCAGGTTGATTCTTCCTGAAGAAAGCATAATCTCATGGAATGATCTCTCGACTCACCTCCAAAACCCACAGCCACAAGAAATCAACAGAAGCAAAGGAGGCTTCCCTCGGAAATGGATTTTTTGCCCAGTGTCACAGCAGTGTGACCACATGAGAACAGCTGTGCCAAGACCTCTTTTCCACCACTGCCCCTGCAGCCCCTCTCAAGTCAGACACATCTTGTACCTGCAACAGTTTCACCCTTTCTGTACTGGGACATGGTTTCAGTGGGGCAGCAGACTGAGAGGGAAAGATCTGCCCATCTCTTCCATGCTTAAAAGGCACAGAACTGTCAAAGGCCTCATCATTAGATAATGACAGAAAAGGTATAACCTACCTGGAAGTTGGTCGACACCCCTCCCAGTACTAATAAGGAGCAAGTTCTTCATTCTACAGTCAGATTGCAATATAATGTTTAGGTCTAAGCTAGCTGTTATTAAAACCACTATCCTTGAAAAAAAAAATGTACTTTTTAAAGGTGTTTTGAAAGTCTAATTTGCTGGAAATGTCCTGAAGATAACACAAGCCACATGCTATGCTACAGTACTTGGAAAACAGACATTTTATTCGATAATGATGTGGGATGAGAGATATTTCATCTTTCATACATTTATTTGACAATGATGAATTTAATTCATTCTATCACATTGAATGATACATTTATATTCAGTATGTAGTTTAAAATTTCATAAATGATTAAAGTCCTTGCTGTTTTAATTATAATATGAAGAGAGCAGCTAGAACTTATTTGCAAAGAATAATGTGCAAGTCGATAAATTTGGTGAGTACTCCTGACAACATATAAATGATGACTTTAGTTGTAGGACTACCTGTGGAAGACGACTCAATAACAACAGCCCTTGTGTTTCTCTTCCAGCACGGTGAAGCTGGAGTCACATTCCCTTCCAAAGTGCAAGACAGTCTTTTCCCTGTATGCTAGAATGGTTGTGGTTTTAAAGTGAAGACATGCTATGGCAACAAAAACAACAAGCACCTCCTCTCGGCACCTGGTAGCAAACAATCTGCAGAGCTTTACAAGCTGTCCCGTACATCCTGCACTAATGGAAAAGGTCAGCTTGCCAAGCAGAGGGCTCCAGACAGCTATCATCCACCAAGTCACAAGCCATAATTTACTCCACCCATTTAAAGACTCCTAGAAGAATCAATAAGGGCTCTGAACCCACAAGGCAGGCAGCTTTTGGCCTAGACTTATGCTACACTGACATTAGTTTAGCTTTCTTCAGACACAGACACAGACACAGATTTCTAGATTGGAAGAGACCTCAAGATCATCGAGTCCAACCTCCGACCTAACACTAAGTACTCCACTAAACCATATCGCTAAGAATCTTCAGCTCACTCGCCATCAGACTGAACCACAGAAACCACCCCTAGTTAACGCAAGTACACCAAGTGACTGACCAAAAGCATAAAGGAAAGATTTCACTGACTCCTTTTGGCTTGGGATGATGCCCATGTGCAAGGGGATCATCCAAGCATCCAGGTGCGATGTCAATACCTGTCTACAATGAACTGAACCCATGCCAGTAGCACACAAGTCAGACGTGACTTGTGTTTTCTCTTCACTGTACTTTGGCTCAGGCATTGCACAGGTATCAAAAGAATATTTGGATAAACCCACGCAACTGAACATACGTTCTTCTGGTCCATTCAGACTTGTTTAAAAAAACGTTGAGGCATGGACCTTCACTCACTTTTCCTACCAGCACTCACAATGTGAAATAGTGGGGCTCCCACTACTTTTCTACTACTATTCTCCTCATGTTCTTTTTGACCTAAGAAACTTACATAAAGTCATGACACTAGAAGTATTTAATTTATAAAGAAAAATATTCATAACTTTTTCAAGCTGAAAATAGTATAAAAACTATGTGAAGTGTTATTTTCCTCTAATCCTAATTAAAAAAAAAAAAAAAAGCTAAGGCAATTTTGCTCAAATTTTGTTGAAAGAGAAGAAAAATGCCTCCAGGCTGAGGAGTCACATGCCAAAGTACAGCCCAAAGCAGACTAAACCAAAGGAATTAGAAAGTCTTCTGGAAAAGGAGAGTGTATAATGGAAAAAATGACAGACCTTTAACTGTAGTAGTGCTGCTGGGTGCCACTATAATTAACTGAAACGTACAATCTCCTAGGGTTAATAAGACACCTGTCTTGAAACTAGCAGTCATATTGGTTTTCCAAGCCTGCCACAATACTTAAAGTCTTGATGAAGTTCTTACTGTGCCAAAGGAACTTACTAACAAAGCCACTGAGTCAATTTAACCTAGTGAAACTGGACCCTGTAGACTGGGTTATCAGAGTTTTGTGTTGAGATAATTACAGCACTAAAGAGAGCATATGGGCTGTCAAGGCTGGCACATGGCCTGCGCCAGCTGTTACCTGGGTGCTTTGGAAAATCTACTGAACAGCATTTTGGACACAGAACAGCTATATGTAAGTTTTCCAAGATATCTGGTGGGAGTTCCTCATAATAAATTTATTTTTTATATAGGAGAGGATTACACCTAGTAATGTAACCACAAGAAGTATGACCTTAAACTTCAAAGCGAAAATGCCAGGGAAAAACAATCTTATATTAAAGTGAAGTGTGCCAATAGCAAGCCTCACCTCTTAAAAAAGTGAACTATCTAAAAGACTAGATATTGTATATCCCAATTTAAAAGCAGTACTCAGGTACGCCTATTTAAAAGCTTTTCCAGAAGCAATAGCTCTTTCAAAAATAATTAGCATGCCTTTTACTACTCTGAGTCAATGGGACTTCTCTTATTATTCCTGGTATTGCTACTCCATAAAAAATGTCTTCCAAATGCAATGTCATAGCTAATCAATAATCATTACTAACAACAATTATTATTGATTAACTGTGACGCTCTTACAGGACCTGCATTTATGAGATAATATTACCAAGGAAAGTGTTTCAAATAGGATGTATCCAATGAGTTAGAGAAAAATATGAAGAGGAATCAAACAGAAACGTGTCCATATCTGCTGCAGAGAACAACAACTGCAGCAACACACACCAACATTTGATAACATGAGGAATGGAAATTAAGATTATTGCATCCACGTGGATTATAGTAAATATAATCAACTATTTAGATAAATATACTTAATTACCCAAACTGAATTTTCTATGATGCAAGGTCATTCTTACTAAGCCTGTTATATCTGTGGTGTCTGTAATCTGGAAGAATGACTTGGAGACATGAAAACCAAAAAGTTGTGGGACAGCCAAAACCTAATTTCCAGAAGATAACCGGATACATCAGAGTTCTGGAAGTAAAAGTGTTTGCCATAACTATGGCTGGGGTTAGTGGCACTGCAACAGCTCTGCGACCCACCTACAAGATCCCAAACCCTATTTTTTCAAGCCAAATTATACTTAGGAAGCAGAGAATTAATAAATTCCCAGCTTCAGTTTTAAGCCACCTTATCATGCAAAAACACAGATTCGTTTCTGTGACATCATTACCTTCATGGGCCTAATGCAAGTATATCACTATTTGTTTTACATCAGTCAATTTCATGCCTTTATGAATCTCTTGAGAAATTACTGTATGGAAAGTTTTTAAGATCTACTATCCTTTAAAATATGTCACTTCAGTAAGAACACTGTTAACCCATATTTTGTCTTTTTCTGACTCAAAAATATATCAGCATCTTTGCTCTTGAAGGTGGGTTTGTAAGAAGTTTGTTCGATTAATAATTTTGTGCATGCTGAAATTCTTAACTTACCTTTGTTGATCTGCATCTACTTGAAAGCATAACTAATGCATAGAAAAGCTCAAGTACTAACAATACTGGTATCATATTTTTTTTTCAAGGCAAAATCTGCCTTTTTTTAGCTCTTAAAACTCTATTTGATTGAAAATGACTATTTTAGAGTTGAAAAATTTAGTTATTAGATTTAAATTTTTAAAACCCTATCCCTTAAAAACATTTAGGAAATCCAGTTGTATTACATCAAAGTAAGTGCATTACCACATTATATTTTGCAAGCTTTAGCAAATAAAAAATCCCCCAGAAGAATCTTAATTCTTATCTATGGAAAACATTAAACTGCTAAGCGCTAACAACTGGAATTAGTCCTTAAATCTCTAATGAGAATAATAAAACATGAGTGCAGTTTGTGCTGTAACTTGATAAGGCCTGAATTTACTTGCTGTTAGTAAAAGTTCCTGATCCAGCAGTATGGCATTTTACTCCCTGAGGTACAGGAAACAATATCTGTCCTTTAGGAGCATCCTCTGTGGTAAGCACTTCTTATCGGAGCTATCAAAGGACTAAGATGGCAGTGTAATATCTAGTAACAGCAGCTTTATGAGCAGATCCATTACTGATTTAAATCAATCTAAAGCAGGTAGTTCTGTTTAACCCGTTCAGAACAAAGCTGACCTCCTAGCAAAATAATTTGTTCTGAAAGTAACGCAAACTCTTTCTGTGCTACTAGATGTGATGCACATCTAATCTGAGCAGCGGCAGCAGCAGCAGAAGGGAGGAGGACACACTAAAAAGCTGTAAGCCAAAAAATGTTCCTTATACTAGAAGCTTGTTACTTTACGATACAACACTTTTCAAGGATATTAAATTGTATTTTTGCAAATACTGATTTAATCTTCAGATGTTATGTACTTATGAGGATACTTTGATTCTTTGCGGCGGAAAATGGAATTGTAACTTTTCTTGAACTTCCAAAAGTGAAATGAAAATATTAACTCATCAGTCAGCAGTTCAGCAAGCCACAGGTATTTAAATTCTAGGTGTTTTCACTTTATATTAATGGAGATTCCCACAAAATTAAAAATATACATATATTGAAAAGTGTGATTTACATTTTTTCATGTGCAATGGAAAATAAGAAATTTAAAAATGGTTTAAATACATTGCAAATGTAATTTATTTAAATGATTATTTGCTAATTTTGCCAGTAATTAGGTAACAGAGGTCTCTAAGCATTACTTTTTGATTAGTGTTTAGAAAGATTAAAAAAAAAAAACTTACTGCACTCAGTTTGACACAGCTATGAAATGTCAATCGGATCCCAGGCATAAGTGGCCCACAAGATGAAAAAGGCATTTTGATCTGTCAGAAGAGTGCATAAACAATATATATGAGAGACACCCTCTTACTAGTAACTTCAGTTCAAGCATTTGTATTAAATGGTTGTCTTCATGATAACTTTGGGCCTGATCCTGCTCTTTCCAAAGTCAGTAGTAGTTAAATAATTGATTGCTACAATCTATCCCCTGTGTCTTAGAAGTTAATGGGATCGAAGTGACATATAATCATCATACGTAATTTGAGGCTCTCTAACTCCTTGGATTCCCTAGTGACTTATTTTGGAGACACTTCTTTTATCCCTGGACTGTCCCCCAGAATAGTAATAAAAAAAGAAATTCAGATTCTACTAAACAACAAGACTGTTTCTCCTCCTAAAGAGCAATTTTCTCAGAGCTCATTTAGAGCCTGACCTTGTAATCCTTCCACAACCCTTCCCCAGTGACCCAAACTATGCACATACTTTTCCACCTTTGGTCTAAATCCATTCCCCTGCCAGAAGTCAAGAAAAATCTAGGCTATGGTAAACACAAGCCAGATAAGTCAGCATTTCTGTTTGTGTCTGTTAAAAAGGTTCACAAACCAAATGAAAATTCTTACACGTTTGTACTATGTTAATTACCGCAATTTAGTATTCTCCACAACTGCAAAAGGTTACACTCTTATTCATTCTTTGGTTTAAACATTTCCTATTAAGCTGCTTAATTTTAGTTCACTAAGTGCCTTCACACTACTTTATGCAAACGTGAACTCTTTGAGATAACCAAATCAGCATGAATTTTGTATTAGAAATATATTGCAACATTAATAAAACAAAACAGTGTATTTTCTTATGATAATATGGTTTAAAGAAATAGGTTTATTTTCTAGTTTCATACCATACAGCTGTCAATCTATTCATTTTCTTCTGCCTTTATTGGTAGCTATATCTTTCTTATTATATAATAATTTTGATCCTCCAAACTATTTTGCTTGAGCATTAGAAAATATCCAAGTGCTAAAGCGAGGGATGGTGCCCAAAAATATGCTACTGAACTTCTCTGACAAAACTGGAAACTGCTCTGTAACAGGATCAATTTTTTGCATCCACAGACTATTGCTTTTTAAAGCTATTATGGTAGTAAAATATTAAAACAGGCAGAGATATTTCCAGTTCTGCAGAAAGAGATGAACTTAAAAAGCTTTACCTTCGGTACCTTTTCAAAAACTCTTAGGCAAAAAAAAAAATTTTTTTCTTCTGATACAATAATAGAATTTATGCTTTTTATATCACATATGGTTTTAACACTTGCAAAGTTTCTGTCAAAATGAAAGCTAAAAACAGGCCCAGAGCAATGCAGTACAGTTTTTAAGAGTATGTCAAATTATCTTAAATAGCCATTTTTTAAATAAAATATGAAATCTTGAAGCAGACAGCAAAGAATTGTATTGAGTGTAAAAATCTTTCATTTAGACATAAATTTAAAGAACTCATATCCATGAATCTTAAGAAACCCGGGAATATTGTTTCCTAATTGCCATGGGATGTATATGCCAGTAGTATGAATGACTTTCACATGTCAGTTTTAACAAAAGTTCCTCTAAATGTATTTCTTTAAACACACTGTCATTCGTAAGTCTGCGGAACTACAGGAACAGATGAACAGTAGTATTTGTACATGCTTTTTCTTCATGCTGCAAATGTAATTCTACATTTCAAGGTTACCAAGAGAGAGTAAGGCATTATCATTGTTTTTTCAGTCTGATTGTCCCATTTAGGTGATGTACATGCTCTGAGCAAATTAATTGGTTTGCATTTTGTTTATATTTATTAACTGAGATTAGGAAAGGCAGTAAAATACTATATCAAAGCATTATGGAGAAAGCAACTAAAATCAATCTTTCTAGTGTGTCACAGACAGCACTTATTTTAATCTAAAATATGTTCTTTGCTGCCTTTGGTCTATTCCGGTAGATAATAGCTTGTACCAAATATAGGGCTACAGACTCCTCTATTTGAAAATAAAAACTAGAAACAATAATAAAAGACATATCAAACTTCCATTAATAGAAGAACAAAAGAAAAACAAAACCTACAGTCTGTTAGATTTCTGTTTTTCGAGCTACCAAGATTTTATTTCTGTATTTAAAAATCATCAATGCATTATTTCCACACGGCTACTGCCAGAATTTATTCGTTACGTCCTATCATTCAGACATTGATTTGGGGGCAAACCCTGCAATAACAAGAAATTCAGAAGGGCCTTGTAAAGAGAAAGTCAAAATTATTAAGTAATACAGTGCACTATGACTGTGTAAATAAGGCAGCTGCACAAAACACACCTCAGTCAGACAACTGTGCAAGAAAAGCATAGCCCGATTATCATTTCTTAGACTTAAAAATTATTTTTAAATTGACATGCTTGCATGTATCCAATACTGCTTCGGTCTCCCCCAGTTTCTGAAAGTTCAGAATCTAAACCATTTCTGCACCATCAGCAGCTAATTATTATTTTTTAAGCAAAGTAATACTGCATCTCCCACATAGGAAGGAAGATAAGCAACAATATCGTGCAGGCTCCAAGTTAAATCTGGTTCAGACAGCGTAATAATGATGTCATTAAGGCTCCGAGCTGAATGGGAATCAGACAGTACTGTAGTACAGCTGCAGACATAAATCTGAAAGAACTTTTTTGGCTACATTCTCAGACTTACCTTGAAAGATATTTAGGAGCTCCAGCAATGTGAGTTGAAAGAAATGTTCTCAAAGGGAGGTTTGCAGACTGAAGAACCTATGTAGGCCTTGTAGGCACTTTCTTCTGTGACAGGAAGGAACATTTTGTTAAATGAATAAACTAAGAGAAATAATTTCAGAAAAAGTGCAAACCAGAAAACAAATAAAGCTTAATACTACCACAAATAAATGAGACTAAGGCAATTGTGGGACTGCTCAAAGCCTTTTTGCCTTGCTGAATGAAAGCAATCCCTAAGACTGAATGGGTAATGAGATCCTGGCTCCTGAGATTTTAGCTTTCTTAATCATGTTCATAATTAATTCAAGAACATTGATAATTTCATTACATTCTTTTTGTCTTATCAATAAATGATGTGCCTGCACTTTTGGTCCTGTGTACAGGGAGAAAGGAGATGCTTTGGGTAATATTGCACCAGGAATCATGTATGTATATATGTAGATATGTATATATATTATCTATATGACCCAAAATAGTGATGTGGTAGTTATTATCCTTAACCAGGCCTCTATTATCAGAATATGATGACAAGCAGTTACAAATAATTAATAAGCTTTTTATGCAGAAATGCAAAACCCTTTAAAGAAAAATATGCTGCAAACAGAATTCCTGTCTAAAAGATATGTATCCAGAATACAATATATTTTCAGAGAGATTTAAAAATGGATTTTACATGAACTCAAATTACAAATGTATTTTTAAAACATCTCTAGATTCTCTTTTAAAATATCATTTTAAAAAGTCCAAGTTCAGCCCCTCTTTCTATTTGTAGAGATATGCCCTTCTGTTTGTCCTTCCAAACCCATTTCCAGTATCAGCTTACATCTAACACCATGCTGTACTCACCCACTCAGCTGAAACTGTCTGGGGCTTTTTGCATTTTTTTTTTCTTCTTTTTTTTTTAATGAAGACTGAAAGCTCTTGCCTTATCTATCAGTCAGTCAAAAGGGAAGCTTCCCTTCAGGGTTTTCTACTTGCTCTGTGGAATATTCAACAAAGCAACAGATACGGTTTGCTCCCTTTTTTATTTTTGTTGATTTAGAAGAATCACTGTTTTCAGACAGCAGGGTCTGTAAAAGCAAAAGTTTCTGACCAGAGCCAAAAGCTGCTGTGTTATTTGCTCTCACTTGCACCTTATTTCACTTTGACATCAGTAAAACCATTGGTGGAGAAAATGACCCTCTGTAAGAAAGGGCACCATAAACAGGTCCCAAATAGTGTAATAAACAACTGCGACAATGTTCAGAACACAGGCTACACTTAGAAAGCATCTACCACACTGAGGCAACCACTGCTCTCTAAGTAATAATGTTTTACAAGTAATAAAACCAAGCATGGGTTATGAACAAGTTAAAAGCCAACTTAAGGACATATATTTTCTCCACCAAATGTTCTAATTTCCCCAGCTTCATGGTGATGTTACTCTACTAAACGTCTGCCTGGTCCAACAAACCCCACAAGTGGCTTTTAGCGAGTACAGCATGTGCGAGGCCAGTTCCATTCTAAATATCACCCAATAAAGAAAGACCATAGATGTAGGTGTGGATAAAGGGTTTCCATTCTGAACATGCTTATCAGGACTACAGGGAAAAAACAGCCTAAATTTCATACATATGTAATGTTTAGTGGCCAAAACTAAGCATGTATTGTTTATTCTGCTAAGAAAAAAGAGTCTGAGCACCAATCCCTGGACCAAGGTCACAAGGCACCAGCTGCCTCCAGCCCATATTGCATATAGCTAGCACCTTCAAACAGATGTGTCTGGGCAGAACTTATCCAGGGAATCAAAAATACAGCAAGGGAACATGCTAGCAAACAGTGGGGTGGACAAGCAGGGTGTCACACTCAGCCTGGTCTCCTAGCCTTCACTTAATTTTATGCCTCTGCATATAAAAATACCTAGAAGTGACAAAAAAAAAATGGTGGCAAATAAAGAGGGTATCCCTAGGATTTCAGCAGCTGAGGAGAATTGTCAGGAAGTTTTGTTTTGCTAGGGAGGTTCCACAAGGAATGGGGAAGGTAGCATAAAGCATCTCTTATGGTATGAAAGGGAATCTTTTCCTCTTCGAGCTGTAAGCAGTGCTACATGAGGTTAAAGAGAGGCAAACTGAGGTAATCACAACACATATTATTTAGTCTGCTTGAAGTGTTTAATTGAAAAGACACAGGGCCCGAGCCGCCCTTTGCAGCATCCCTCCTGGATTGCCGCTGTCCCTTGGGGTGGTAAAAGCAAATCCAAATTGACTTAGGCAACCCAAACATTCCTGCTCCCAGTGGAGATGAGGGTCAATGCAAGTCTTCAAAAGAGATTTATCCCAGTGCTCCTGAGCCTCAGAATGCCACGGCCATAAACTAGAACTCAGCCTGTGCCCAGATGATCTGAATTGCCTCCCGCGGGGGCTCATCTCCTCACTGGCTGTACTCTCAGTTCAGGCATTTTAAGCAAACACCTGGAGTTAGGTGGGATGCAGCCAAAATACCATTCCTGACTGCACTGGAATGAAGGTCACTGAATGCATCCCATCCAGCAAAAAACACCCTCCCTTCAAACCTGCTATTTTTAAAGGACAGACATCCAGGAAGGTAGGCTCAGATCCTGGATTTCGATTCAGGTGTTCTTGCTGTAGGTCAATGAAATGCCTTCATATTACGAATCCAAACCTTGTTGCTGAGACCAGCAACCATAATCCCTCTCAAATTTAGGGCAACATTTCTTTGAAGCAATCCAGAACTATAAATAATCTAGAAATCTCTTTGAACTTGATCGGAACTTTTGCTGCAAGAGCTACTGACAAGATGGCATGCATCTCTAAGTAGCACGTCAAGTTTTTGGATAGGATAGTCTCAAAAATGGAGCAGTTTATGTGCTTGAAATCCCTGATCCTCATTTATTAAGCAGTTTAAATATAGCTTTAGCCTACCCTTGCTTTGTTCCTAATTCTTAAAATGAGAATAGTATGTCTTGAATTTGGAAATCTCTTATCAGAACACAAAACTTAAAATCTAAAAGATTCAGAGAGCCATACAAAAATCCATGAGGAGAATCAACTGCCCAGTTACTGACTGGTATCAACATTTTTTCAATGATAAGACATCTATAAAATTGGACAATCTTCCCATTCAAGTTTATAGAAGTATATTTTAAAATTAAATACATTCATAGAAGTGTGGGCAAAATTATATGGATTTTGTAGGATGAACTGACTATGAGAGAATAAAGTCCAAAAAGAAACACAGAATCACTTAGCAAGGCAATCTGTTGCCTGTGACAGTGATGTATGAGACATGGGTGATATATATACTGGGTGGCTTTATCAGTAAATCATTGAGTTATTTACTTCCCTGAGGAACTGGACCTCTCCCTGGAAGAGACTACACTGTGAGATGCACGAGTGGGGAATTACTATTGGCAAAGCAGTCAATTTTGATTTGTTCCCACCCAGGTTTCATAAAATGTAATTTAATAAATAATACACCACAGATATAGTTCTTCTAAATATTAGTGCTTGCAAAACAGTAGAATCCAGATCTTCCTGTTGTTTTCCTCATTAACTTAAAAGAAAATTCTCCATAAAATGGGCTAGTTTAAAACAAAGTGTTTAGCCAATACAACCCCTTGAGATGTACTGGGTAAATCCTTTATTTAAATACTTTAATGCTTTTAAACTAATGAAAAAAAAAAAACTTCTTAAATACTTTATTTGTTAAATACTTGAAAATAAATTTAAAGTCTTTTCTTCTTAATATTCATTTATTGAAGAATATATATATATATATATATAAAAGAACCTCTGTACCTGAAAAAATATTACAGCACTTCTGTTTTCTATACATCGTGTGTTAGGGGTAGAAGAGAATCTCCACTGTCTGCAAGGAACAATTGCAAGGCCATAGCAATTTTGAGCTTCTGCTACCAGCCTTTGGTATAAGGCCATCCACAGGGACTCTCAAGGACAGCAATGAACATGATGCTCCCCACAACCTCTCAGCAGGCAGAGCGGCAGTCAAAGCATGCCTTACATCCTCCTGAGCTGCTGCTGAGCTGCTTGGACATGAGGCATGCATGCACTCTGCCCCTGGGCTTCAGCTCCATGCTTCCAGATTCACTGCCTCAACATGCAGCAAGCCTGGCTTGAAAGGGAGCTCACAGGGCTGTCCTGGTGCTCAGCGTGACACTGTTGCAGAAGTCCCCTAGCTTCTTATCTTACCCTTGCTTGGTTTTAACAAACCTCCAGCGAAAGCCACATAGACTGAAAAACTACGAAATATGTACCTGGTGAAACTGCAAAAATAAATAAATAAATAAATAAATACATTATTGACACAAAACCTATAAATATTGCTATTTACTGCATTAAAAATCAGCAAAAGAGTTCAAATGCTGTAAACAGTTGGAGTGCAGAAAATGGCTAAATAGTATAGAGTGTTATAGGAAGTGTTTCCATTAACATTAATATGTTTTTCAGAAAAGCTTTGCACAAATAATAATATCAGACGCTAATTTTCAGTGCAATAAAAGCATTGACAACTTTATCATTGTTAATGCTAGGAATATGGCAATTGTGATGCATAGCATATTTTGGCTTATGCAAACAAAATATTTTTTCTTGTTTAATTCCCCCAAAGTATGGCCATTCATTGGAATCACACCCCACCACCAGTGCCATACAGTGAATTAGCTTTTTACTGATTTGAGGCTGCTACCCATATACGAATATATTTTTGCTGTCGTTATTATGTGAAAGCTGTGGAGATTCACAGACTAAAGGCTATGCATTCCTAATGCTACATGCCAGGATTTTCAAATAAGAAGTTACAAGCACAGTGAACTTAACTAAGTCATGAAACTATGACCTGATATTAAAGCATGGTTTACTCTCTGAGACATCAATAAGAATTAGTGCAGTGGGGAGGGGAAGAGTAAGTCTTGGGTCCAGCAAAGGATTTTACTTTGTCGGGGAATGTGTGATGTTTCAAAGGAAGAAAAAGCTTAAGGGACACTTGCTAATTGAAAAAGGGGGAGACAATGAGCAAGTTGCATTTATTTTCAAAACGACAACTACAAGGATTCACCCATATCTTTATTGTCATTTCTAAAAGGTTGGGTGAAAAGACATGAGGGAATCTGTGGAAAGAGTTGCTGTAAGCAAGTAACACCATAGTAAGGAGAGCTAGTACAGAACTGGACTATTTTTGAGCTACATGTAATACTGCCTTGTAACATTTCCCATCAAATACTATAATACTCGCATCAATAGTGTCTTTGACCATCCCTAGCATGCAAGAATATGACAGCTATACAGACTAATCACTCTATTTCCCTTCTGATCCTACCCTAAAGTTTGGACTGTGGTTTGCTTCTGCTTAATGTAAAGGCCATTCCTATGGCAGACAAATATCACAGCACTGGATTTGGATGAATCCAATTTTGGGACTAGGACCAAATGTGCGATGTGACAGTAAATCGTATGCTCATTTAAATGTGTGTTCATATACATTCGTCCACACTTAATCTTGATATCCATACCAGCTCAGAACTGGGCAGGGCTGAGTTGGTTCATGTCCCATAAAGGCTCTGTGAATGAGGGAAGAGAAGAGGATGCTGTTTACCCCAACTTTAGAAAGGCCTTTGCCACAGTGTAGTGTCCTTGTAGATGTCACAGAGATATGGGCTCCAGCAATGCTGGCAAAGTGACTAGTCAGGCTCGAATATTAGTGTCCAGCAGTACAATGTCCAAGAGGTGACTGGTTACAGGCAGCCTTCCTCAAGGCTTCATGGCTGGCCCTGTAACATCTCTGTTAGCAGCCCAGATGATGAGGTGGAATACCTCATCAGCAAGTTCATGAATGACCTCAAAATGGAAGGCATAGTCAATATGCTGGAGGACAGACATTCAGAGGGTCTCAACAGGCTAAAGAAAGGATCTGAGAGAAATCACACAAGGTTCAGCAAATAAACAAAATGCAAAGTCTTGTACCTGTGACAGACCTGTACTGATGGCTGACAAACTAGAAAATGCTTGGGGAAAGATAACCCAGTGATTTTGGAAGGAAATAAGTTGAGCTTCAGTCAGCACTGAGCTCTTGCAGAGAAGAAAACCAACTGCATAGTGAACTGCGTTGGTAAAAGCGTAGCCAGCAAGCCAAGGAAAGTGATTATTCCCCACCGTTACACTTTTCTGATTGCATCTGGAGTAATGTGCAGTTTTGGACTCCCCAGTACAAGAGAAATAATGAACCAAGCACAATGAGGGGCCACAACAGTTAAGGCCTTGGAGTTCACAACATAATGAAGAGGCTGAAAGAGTTTGTTCAGGCTAGAAAAGAGGAAGGGGAAATCTTATTGCTGTCTTCAACTATTTGCCTACTAGGAGGCTATAGAGAAAATGGATTGACCAGGCTCTTCTTGGCGAACACAGCAAAAGAACAAGAGGAAAGAGACCCAAGTTTCAGGGGGGGAAATGCTGGACAAATGTAATGAAAATATTCTACACAATGACAGTAGTCAAATGTAGGAACAGGTTGCTGGAGAGGCTGTGGGATCTCCAGCCATGGAGGTGATCAGAACTGACTGGCCACAGTGACAGCCGCAGCCACAGCCAGCCTGCTCTGCCTGAACTGCTGAGTGGGGAGTTAGACCAAAGCATCTCCTCCACAGCAGATTACACTGCTGTTTTGTGAGTAGGAGGGTTAAAGAACACGACAACATATTGCAGACACAAGACTATAGCATAATCAGAAACTGCTTAAACCATGAAGTATGCAGTCCTACATTTCCCACGCTCTAAACTTCAGAGGTGGTGAAATGGTGTGACCAGTTACTTCTTCATAGCATTCTGTCTGTGCAACTCCTATCACTGACATTATTTTCATTAAACACTTTAAACTTCATTTAGAGAGCAAATATAAATTGCATCAAAGCTTTAAAACAGTCACCAAATTTCCTCTCTGCTTAAATAGATTCTTAATGAATGCTAAATCAATCATTATAACACCATAAGATATTAAGTTGTTATATACCAGTTTTGTTCTTGCTATGACCTGCTCAAATGACATTTCCTTGAAGTGTTTTTAATAACAAAATCAATCATTAATTTCCAAGTCACAGCAGCCACAGTCGTCAAAGGTGAAGTGAAAATATTTTGAAGACCCTCTTTACATAACAATTAATTTATGAAGACTTAATTATCATAAACAGTTGACCTAATCTCACAAGTCTGTATACTCCTTTTCACTGTTCACTACGACGGATTCAACTCTTATCTGATAGATCTATTAACAGTTTTAACTATTATTAACAGTAGGAACATTGGGTACTTATTCTGCTTTTTCATATAATATATAGTGGAAGTCCAGTCATACCCATCACATACAGACATGTCACATGTATCAATATAAAAGTGATGCATTTAAGTCACACATACATGAGCCAGGGGGATATAATAGATGAAGAACTTAATATTTTTTAAGCACAGGCAATTTTTAAGCATGCAATGATATATGTCAATACAACTTTTTCAAGGAGCAGGTGTGTAAGTATCTGCATTGACAGTGACAAAATACAGAAGGTGAGATTGGTCAACACTGAGAAGAAGTACAGAAATGAAGAGGATGAAAGTATAAGAAATACAAGATTACCAGAAGGGTAATTAGAAACACTGGAGAGAGGAAAATGTATTTGTTGCAGAAATAGCAGAAACCAGAAAGATCTACAATAGAGCTTGAAATAGATGCCATAATCACAGAAGATATTAAGCATTTGCATTAAAAAAAAAAAAAAGTATGATGTAGCTAGAATTGTAGTCTTCAGTTAAATACTCATGAAACTGGAAGCTGCATTTAGAGTAATTTACATTTTAAAAGAAAAAAAAAACATTAAAGGTCATAGGAAAGAACAAATTGCAAATGCAGTTTCATAACTTTGCTCAAAATAATAAAGTGAGCTGCTTTTGATTGAATTTGAATTGACAGCAAAAAAAAATTCTCATTTACTGTTATTTGATGCTTCATTGAGTGACTTGTGGTTCGTTACCAGCTTTTGCAATTGACATACCACTCTGCAACAAAATAACAGGCAGGTGACACATGCTATGAAATATGCGTTTCACCAAGAACCTGTTTTCGACATCTTGAAAATCCTTGCTAGCATTTATGCTTGAAATTAAAGCAAATATTGAATATTTATGTTAATATGCTTAGATTAAATCCAATTTTCGTAATTGTGCTAACACTGTGGAATATGCAGTTATTCACGTACTTTATGTGCTGATAAATCTGAAACTACAGTAGATGTATAATTACGCCATCAGTGATATCTGTTTCTGGTGCCCATTACTCAGATACTGTGCTATCTGTAGATAGCACAAAGCTGTAGAGCTTTATGCTTGAAAGTACCACCAAAGCAGCAATCTGTTTTTCTCACAAGTTACTGACTCAGTTTAAATCAAAAAATCTCTGCCATTAAACAACTGCATTTATAATTTCAAGGAGCAGCTTTTCACTTTTACCTGTGCTGTATCAACTGACTTTGAGGGAGCTCCCTGAACTAAGTTTGTGGACAACTATGAGAACAACTCTGTTCAGTCCCCATATATTTAAGTTCCTAATACTGACAGAAGTGCTGATCTCCACATGCATATTAGTACAATTTGCTCAAATCTCTTCTCATGTTAGCCAGTTGTCTTGATAATTCCCCCTCCAGGACAGAAAGAAAGAAAATTGTTTAGGTAGGAAATCAGACTGTGTATTGTTCAGCAAACAGTTGGTTCCAATCCTTACTCAGAGGCAGAGTTCAGATACAATAAAGGAAGATGGGGAACAGGGACTGGCAGGGTGGGGGGTGGGGGGATAAGAACTGGAGTGAAGAATTTTTTGATTCATTGCCATATCAGGAAAAAATAAATTAATACTTCAGAGTTTTTGACTAATTAAAAACATTAAAAGTATGCCATGTGAGCCTCTTCTTTAATAAAAACAAGCATATTTAAAAATTGTTCTGATGAAGAGTTTTGAATTATTTTCAAAATGGAGGAGTTAGCCAGGCACCCAGCTGGAACCACCTGGAATGTCCCCTAGAGAGGCAGTAGCTTCTGGGCTCTGCTTTGAGATTTTCTGGGAACATACCTAAGACCTCTGGGGGACCCCTAGGAACCCTTCAAGGAGCATCAGGGTGCTGGTGCTGCCCCAAAAGAATAACCACAGGAAACTCTAGATCTGGGACACTGTGGAGAAACTACCAAGGTCTGTCTAGGCCTTGGAGCCAGGGATTGGGAGCCCTGTTGGATTTTCTCCTCTTTCTGTCAGTGAGGGTGAAGTGTGTGAGAAGGACTGGATGGATGGGGTGGTTTTACTCTGCTGGGCAGCTAAACTCCACCACAAACCACAAACACTCTCCCACTCCCCGTCCTCAGAACAAATAAAGTATGATGGGGAAAAAAGAAAAAAGAAAAAAAAAGGAAAAAAAAAAGGCTCACAGGTTGAGATAACGATAATTTAATTAAAGGGAAAAGAAAGAGGAAAAAAAAAATCAATTTACGTCAGCTGCCCTAGTGATGTCCTCTCCCCACCCTCCCTTTGCCCACCCCCAGCCTACTGGCTTTGGGGGGGTTTGGAGGGAGTCTGGATGCTGTGCCAACATTGCTCAGCAATAGACAAAACACTGGTGTGATACCAATGCTGTTCTAGCTACAAGTGCAAAGCACAGCAATGTGTGGGCTGCTGTGGGAAAAGTCAACTCCATCAGAGTCAGACCCAGTACAATGGATCTTGTAGATCAACAACTTGTTGCAAAATTGGTATTGACAACAGGATATTTCGCTTTTCTGAACATGGGACCCTCTCTGAGGACTGAGGAACCCAGTCTTGGGATCTCTAGTAAGGGAGGGGATCCAATTGAACAAGCAGAGCAAAAGCATGTTTTCCAGTATGCTGTCCAGCCTGATGAGGAGAGCTTCAAACTAGGAACAACATAGATGGGAGATGACAACAATCAAGTGAGGAAGTGGTGGACTGGGATGGCAAGCAAATGGTGTTGTGGACCAAAGAGACTTCACAATCACCAAAACAGGGCTGAAGCATCACGACTTCATGCATATGCACATAAATGAGTGAGTGATGACACGAAAGTATCATGGGGAAAGCTCTTGTGCCTTTTCTGGGAAATCGGTACAACTGGGTGTCTGAAGTATGCGCGTGCTAGTGCACACAGCAATGGATATTCATTATCTTGACTTTAGCAAGGTTTTTCACACTGTCTCCTCAAACTGATGAAGTACAGGCATCTACAGATAAGTAGACAGTGAGATGGACAAAGTGGTGATCAGTGGCACAAAAAACAGCTAAAGGCCAAGTCACTAATGGTATACCCCCATGTCAACAGTGGAATCAGTACTGTTCAATGTCCTCATTAATGACTTGGATGATGAGATAAGAGTGCACTCTGAATGCATTTGCAGATGACACAAAAACTAGTACTCAAAACCCAACTAGAAACAGCCCTGAGCAACCTTTCTTTTCTCTGTTTTTTCATTTCTTAGAGGTGAGGAAGATGGACACTACATACGGAGGTGATTGTCTCTCCTCATTGACTACAGAGAGCATACAAGATGGTTTACTCAGGTTTTAGATAACTAGAATGATATTCCTTACATACTTACCATGCAGGCATCTTATGGCAGATGCTGTTGCTGCAATTGCTTGTATAGTCAACAGAGAGAAACAGGCACTGTAGTTCTGTGATTCATCATATCCTGAAGCAGACATATACATTCAGCTATCTGATATACTCCGTAGAAGTATTTTTCCTTTTTTCTTATGACAATTGCTCAGATACAGGGACCTAAAATGTAAGTTTACTTTTGATCGAATGTTGGTTATAGAATCATAGAATGGTTTGGGTTGGAAGGACCTTTAAAGATCATCTAGTCCAAGCACCCTGCCATGGGCAAGGACATCTGTCACTAAACCAGGTTGCTCAAAGCCCCATCCAACCCGACCTCACACACTTCCAGGGATGGGGCATCCACAATTTTTCTGGATAAACTGTTCAAGTGCCTCACCACCCTGAGTGAAGTATTTACTTCTTGTATATAATCTAAATCTACCCTCTTTCAGTTTAAAACCATTACCCCAATTAACCATTACCCCATTTAGATATGAAGGAGCATTAAAAAAAAAGGGGGGGGGGGGGGGGGACTTAATTTCTTTTTAGCTAAGATACAGATGCAGTTGTCAGTCCAGAACAACCTACTTAAGGCATCACAGAACATCTAACCTGATTCTGAGCACCTAGAACTAACAGCTTGTGTTCATTTTTCAGACAACAAAGAGCTGTACATCCTTGGTGTGGTTCTTCAGAGAACACAAGTTACAGAAAGAATGTTTGACAGTGCAACCACCAAAGTCACTTTTTCAAAGCAGGACTAAGGTGACTAAATACTTCTGAAAGTTAATAATGATGTGTCATCCTAAATTGTACTCTGACTGTGCCTACAAAAGCCAACTATGAATCAAGCTGTTACTACGTTCAGTGCAGTGCAAAGAAAACATGATAGGAAAGCACTGATACTCTTTTTATAAAAGCCAGCAAATGGTGCACCTCTTACAATTAGTTCTAGAAATTTATGCCTGGATCAAATTAAATAGTTCTTCCCTTTCTTTTGCTACTTATAATCATTGCTGCATAAGTTCATGCTGTTTTGTTCTCTATCCTGAAACAAAAACAAATCTATGAAGAACGGTTCCACAAGGAACACTACTGTAATTCTTTACTCTGTTGCTGGTATTAACAAGATTTTTTTTAAGCAACAAACTTCTTTCTGGTAAAACTGCTACTAAAATAAAAATATAAACAATTATTGCAAATATATAGTCACAACAAACATTAAATTTATCTTTTAAACAGGTTTATTACTTTACTACATATTTGAATAAAGATTTGTCTTCTATAGCTTTGGCACAAGATCAGATTTATATAGTTTATAGTAACAATTATTTTTCTCCATCAGCTACCCAGAATGGAGCTGTTTAGGAGGTGTACTTTGTCAGATGTTATTCTGACAAAAATAATCTGTTCAAGTATATTTAGATCTTTTAATAAAAATATAGGCTCCAGTATTGTTTATGGCTTGTTCACAAAAGCCTCTAATTTATCAAGCCATTTTACTGTACATCACAGAAAGCAAATGTAAGAGAGAGGTCTCACCTACCTTCATATTGCTGCTCTTCACTTACATTACTTGTGGAAAATTCAATAATCTTAGTATCAGTGACATAGCCAATACAATGAAATACACACGAACATAGCTTCAAAATTTTAAGGGATGTCACTGCCCAGAGCTGTTAGAAGCTTTAGGAACAAAAAGACACTCTTCAAGCATGACCAGCTTGCACTGAAAGTAACCAGTCCTGAGACTGGTATGAAGTTTCGCACTCCCTTCCGAAGCTATATGCGTAACATTTTCTTTCTAAGATCTTACTATGTCAGTGTCACCAATCAAAGTTTAGCACCCTTGAAATTCATGAATTTCACAACTGTATGGTCATCATTCTGTCTATTATAATTTTTGCCATTAAAAATCATTTTACCTATGTGGTACTGCAGCATGGGAGTGAAAACTGAAATGTGTGTTAGTTATACGTAGCATACGGGATGTGATAGGTATTCATTGGTATTCTTTCTACATTATTATTGTTATACGTACATATTTCTCTTGCTTTTCCTGAAGAGAAGACTGGTCATATAATGCATGGATCAAGTGAGTTAGGTAACAACCAACGGGCCTTGGCCAAGCCACTCTGGAAGCAAAGGGAACCTTGCCATCAACTTCACAAGGTTGCAGGTGAAAAAACAGCCTTTATTTGCATTTTTGCACACCTGATGGCAGTAAAAACAAGCTCTTTTTTGTGCCTTCCTTTAAAAATGTTTAAAACCAGCTGAGGAAGTAGCTGTTAACACAACTGCCAGCATAGTTAGGAACCTCAGCTTCTAATTCCTAGCTTTCAATTTGTTTTATCCAAAGTTTACCCAAAGTGAGAGTGTTTGGGTTAAATATCTCCTGCACTGGAGAACTCCCCTCTCGACCGTTGCTCAGGAAGCACAGGGGATGAAAAGATGTCTGTTTGGCAGCTGGTTCATTCTGTCTGCCAACCAAGTATCAAAAGAGTAGTATGCCACAGAATAGAAACTGGTACTGCATCAGCGGTGCAGTAGCTAGAACATCCATGACTGAGAAAATACTCTTGGCTTATAATTCTTAGCAAGCTTCACACTTCATACATTGATTGCAGTTATTATGTAAAGAAAACTTAATTTTCTAGAGTAACTCCTGATTTAAATATTTTGACCCTTTCACAGGTTCGGCAGGTCAGTGTCATTCAATTTATGTCTTGTCAATGTACCTCTTTTTCTTTCGTGAAGTCTTCCTCTCTAAGTTCTGTCAAACTTATCCTTTTTTTCTCTCGCTTTCTAATCCAAAACCATTCTGTCCATAACAGTCATCTGCCAAATCAATTAGCATAATTTACTCATTCAGTTTTCCTAGTAAATTATTATTGTTTTTTCTTCTGCTCCTCACTCTATGAATCTTGATTAGTTTTCTTATTTCCCCTCTTCATTCAACATCCTATTTGTGTAACAAACTTCATACTCTTTCCTTTCTCCCCTTCTTTTATGCTTCCAGTCTTTATGTCATACTTCAACACTCATTTCTTTCCATTTAGTTTCATGATTTCTGAAGTACTGCTATTTTAACTGATTCTGTCTTGTTATTTAGACAGGCATTTGACACACAGAGTAGAAAATTGTTCAGCAACTTGCTCTTCCATAAACCACTTCTACTGGAAATTGATATCTTTAAAGCATTTCAAACACCATTGTTTACAGATTATTGACCTAACCTTATATGCTTTAGCAGGTGTGACTTCCTCATCACAGATAATTAACTTCTCCTTTGGGTAAAATGAATGGCAGGTGTACAAAATATTGCAATGTAAGACTGTTAACATTCTATGACATACTATTCATTAGGAAAAGAAAAAAATAAATAAATAAATACGACCTGTTAGTGTGGCCTCCTTGAGGAAGAAAAATTTGTTTTGCAATTAAAGGCTCTAAAACATTCCAACTATACACAGAAAGCAGAAGAGTTATGCCTATTTTTGAAGATCTCAACCTGCTCTTTAAAGCTAACCTAATATCTTCCTAAGGCTTGGACTCCTTTCTAGCATGCAATCCAGTCAGAATATAGGTAGATGTTTTCCAAATCATTACTTGCAGAGAAAATCCACTAGTCTATGTAGTTCGACCCTCTCTCTACAAAATAGCAAGCACTGTGAATGTCTTTTGAATGATGCACTTCCTTTATACTCTCACTTGAATGGTAGGGCAAGTTAGACTTGCAAAACGATTGAACCCCTTGACCATCGTGTGGGTAACAGTCCTTTCTATTTCTTTGTTTTTATACTACAACTCCTCTCTTTGACAAAATTGTTACAGTTATCTTAAAAAAAATAAATGGATGGAACTGTCAATTTCTTGATATTAGTGGACTACATTATTTCCAAGAAGAGGACTGACATTGTGTTGTTCCTCTTTCCTTTGGCTACCACCAACATTAGATGCATTATATCATATGGGTTGGAACATTCACCTTTTATCCAGGTCTAGCCTTGGAGAGCAGGATAGCTAAGTTTATATCTACGCTAGAAAACGAAGTTGGCCAGCATCTATTTTCTGGACATGACTGAAAAGCACAGTGCATATATACCAAAAATCATCTTTCTCTTCCTTCTTCCGAAACACCTACTGGGAACCATTGCTGTCTCAATCTATATTTCCCAAACAACACTCAAGCATTATTTGGGAGAGAGCTAGTTCGCCTCAAATTATGTCTATTAACCAATGGCTAATTGCAGGTGAGTGCATGCCAACGTTGGAGTCTGTGATTTGGCTCTGTTCAGCTTACTGATGCAGATGTAGCTGACATGACTAAAACTGGGAGGGCATGGGCCTTACTCTGCACATCACTCACACTAAGAAGCATAGCTGGAGCTACTGGAGGATCCCCTGTCTCAAAACAGGAAAGAGTGGCCTGCAGCTCCCAGGAGAGTGAATAAGATGTAAAACTTTTCTTCTTAGAGCTCACTCCTCTCTAAAGATAGGCAGTGCAAGCATACCGGAATGACTGTAAGTAATGGGCTATTAATTCTCATCTGTGAAATGAGACCATATGATATCATTTTTTACAGTGATGATAAAATGGAAGCATTAATTATTTCTATGCCAGTTAGGAAGTAGCTTATGTTATGGACAAATGATTCTGAACTGTTCTCTACACAGGCAAGCGTGCACAAATAGTACATCTGGACAAAACAGAAATCAAGTATGCCTATTTCTCAGAAAACAAAGCATCTAGAGATTGCCACAGGATGTGCAAACTGTACAGTCTGACACACCACCCACAGTTTTTTATAGAATGGAAATCTATTCAAATTAAGAAAAGGACAATGTAAGTCAATCCTGAGTAAATGATGTCCAGAATCCTTATTGGCTGAGTTTTTCTTTAAACAAGAAAAACATGTCACTACTGGTTAACTCTGCATGACATTTAGTTTCAGTGAGAACTGGGAAGACCTCTTTTAGGTGTGTACGTACATATGTATGCACATACACAGTAGATGTATCAATAAAGACACAAATTAAATATACACATACATACCCATGAAGATATATATTTCCAATTGTGCACAAAGGGGAACAGTTTTCAAAATAATTTTTAAAAGAAATGTATTTAACTATTTTACATCTCAACTGAATGCATTAATAAATTAGAACCACATTATGAGATTGGACTTTACATACTGCCTGAGAATACCTTAGTAATACAGTGGATAGAAAGATGAACATTTTCAAAGGGGATTCAGTTTCCTATCCCAGCTGCACCCGTGTCTTCAACACCATGGTGGGCTGACCTTGTCTGGCTGCCTGATGCCCAACATGCTGCTCTCTCACTACCCCTTCTCAACTGGACAGGGGAAGAAAATAGGGTGAGAAACCCCAGGGGTCAAAATAAAGACAGATCACTTACAGATCACATCATGGGCAAAACAGACTCACCTTGAAGAAAAATAATTTATTGCCAATTAAAAACAGAACAGGACAGTAAGAAATCAAGACAAAAACTAAAACACCTTCCTCCCCCTCACCAGCTGAAATTCACTCCAACTCCTCTACCTCCTCCCAGAACGAGCAGCACAGAGGGTTTGGCAAATGTGGAGGCTGCAGCCAGTTCATAACAGTTCATTTCTGAATGAACTGCTCCTCCTTGTCCTGGAGTAGGAGCCACACTCCTGCAGGGATCGCCTTTGGGCCACATTTCCTGCCCAAAAGCCTGCTCCTGCATGGGGTCCCACATGAGCGACTGTGTGGATATGTGCTCCACCATGGTCCTACCCATGGACTGCAGGAGGGCAACCTGCTCCGGGAAGGTCTTCTCCACAGGCTGCCAGGGAATGTCTGCTCTGGCACCTGGAACACCTCCCCTAAATTCTTCTTCTCCAGCCTTGGTGTTCAAAGGGCTGTTTAACATGTTTTTCCTCATGGCCTGAGCAGTGTTTTGCCCGTTCTTATGTACGTTTTACCCAAGGTGCCACCACAGTGGCTGCTGGGCCCAGCTGTGCCCTGTGGTGGGGCCACTGGAGCCAGCTGGAACCAACTGTGTCCGGCATGGGGCAGCCCCGGTCTCTCCTCACAGAGGAGTCCCCACTGCCAGCACCTGGCCGTGGACACTCAATACAGACTCAAACCTTAGAGTGCCATGGATCACTCTCTGCAGAAGCTTTTTTCTGGACACAATGGCAGACTAGTTGACTAGTTACAGTAAAATCAGAGGAGGCCCACAGCAGCACATCATGGAAGAATTATTTAAATATTTAACATAGTATAGCTGCTTTGTGAGAAGGCAAACTTTTGCCTCCATTTACAAATATATATATATGTATATTTATTTATTTTTAAAGCCTAATCTGAGAGAATTGCCAATAGGTATTGATGGGAAGGTATCTGGAGACTCCAAACAAGAAGTCCTGGCAGCACGTGGATGAAGAACTGTCACAGGATTCTCCCAAGGCAGTTGTATCTGCCTGAAGGATGTGTGCTGGAATGAAATCTTGATAGGTCTTTTTTATCAGAAGATAATCTGAAATCTCGATATACAAGAACTGAAAATAATTGTCCAAATATGTGAAAATTTCTGTCTGGTTCAAAAAAGATCTTAAATCGTAGAATTTCATACAGTATCCATGGCTCAAATACTTTAATTGCAATCAACAGACTGCATCAATTATTTCCTATAAATGCTGGAGCTAAAGTTCAGAAAATAACTACTAGATAATTGAACATGTACCTCCTTTGTCACTGCAGAAAAGAGTAACACTTTTTCAGCACAAAGCATGCTTGCAGACTATTGCACACAAACACACTTAGACAGCTCAGATATGTACAGTTTGGTGGCAATGTAATTTTAGGAGTGGGAGACTAGATGACAGCATTAAGGGATTGCTGCTGTGCAACCCCAAAGAAGCTGCTTATCTTCCCACCTATTTTCTGTCCTGATATTCTCCTGTTAAAATCTCACTTTCCCAGGAAGAGATAATCTTTTGTCAGTATTATCCAAAATCAGGTACAATATGGTCTCTTCCAGTTAAGACCACCAGATACAATTGTGACACAAATAGCAAATAATAGTATCTAAAGTATTCTATAACATTATACTTATAACATTATAATTCCTCCCCTGAAATGCAATGTTCCCACCACCATTCACAGTCTACAATTTTATTCTCTATATCCATCTAATGTATTGTTTATTTTCTACCTAGTTACCTGTCTGTCAATCAAGGTTGTATCCTAATCTTACAAATATTATTTTCATTCTCTTATTTTTAAGTCATGTCTGTAATTGTCACTTTTCAATTTCTATTTTTTTTCAAAGTAGAGGTTCCCCTCCAAACAAAGAAACAAAGTTGTATTAACCAATGGGAGTGACTTATCTGTATGTATTTCCACCATTATTTCATAGGACATTCTGAAGCATCCATCTTCACAGCACTGTTCTGTCCTGTTTGAAGGATTGCGGCAGTCTGTATGCAAAGGATGAAAGCAATGTCAGGATTATCTGTGAAACTCCAGCCATCTCAAGCAATGTCCTGTGTTTTCTATCTACTAAATACTAAGATCCTTATTAGACCTTGTTTTGCTGTCTAAAATGTTTTCCTCAAACATGATAATTTTAAATTTAGGGTCACAGTACTTTGTGATGTGTGGGACAAGCAAACTCCATCAGTAAACAATTTGCAATTGCCATTTCTTGATTTTGAATACATGTAATGGTTAACTGCTTGCTTCTCGTTTCTTCTGTTGTTTCACCATAAAAATATAAGTAGATGCAGTTTCTGACCTTCCCCCCCTTCCTCACACCACCACCTGCCAATGAAGACATTCCACAGCATAAATAATTAATGCTGTCATCTTAATTCCTAGGCTGCTACCAAGAAGCGTGTCCTCTTCACAGTTTCCTTTCTGTTTCCTCAGTCATTGCTGCATCCATAATGAAGTGCAACATTAATGTAACATTAAAGTTGCAAATTTAAACACACAGAAGGGTGGAAGTGGAAGCATTGCCACTCACAAAAATGCCAAGTCCAGTATTTCTGACACTTAGCAAAGGTAAGATATTGAAAATAAAACAAAACAAAACAAAACTGCTAGCTAGCAGGAAAAGGAAGTTGACTCCATACATTATAAAGACTCATTCATTATCCATGCTAAAGACGCTCAGTCTCTCTTGTGATTTCTGCTGTATCGTTGGCAACTGTACTGAAAAAGTTGCTTCCCAGCTTGCCTCCAAGTCCTCCAAGCCTCAGAGGCAGGATGCACAAATATTCACTTTCTTCTGCAATGACAAGATAGGCTGATATAAAGCAGTTTCAGATTTTTCAGAGGAAACAAGTTAATGATGGGTGTCACATCATTAGCTCAAATCCAACATCGGTAAAATTGTATTAAAGACTGTGTTGGAATCTTTAACATCAGACTTGTTCTCTGATGGATTTTGTTTTCTAAGCAAGTGCTTACTCAGATGTGCTCCACAGCTTTACAGAGGAATTGTAGTACTGTTACACCATACTGCTGTGTTGGTTGGGTTGCAAATTAACAAGAGCATTGCCTGTAATACTGAACACAGACATTAGAATTATTGGCGCTGGCAGAACAAGCCAGACATGACACAGAGTATGGGGATGGTACCTACTATCACTTTTAGAATCACCTATAGGAAGCTTAAATATGCAGCCTATTTTATTGATTGCCAGAAAGGAGTAACTTGAAGAATCATTGAGATGCAATATTGGCAGTCTCCAAATTTCAGAAACTATCATCTCTTTGTTCAAGATGTGAGGGGATGGCCAGTCATCAGTTTGCAATATTGAAATGGAAATTATTGCTTTGGCTTGATTCAGTTGCCTTCCATAGGCACCTGAAGCCATCTGAGGTGCCCTAGGGCATCCTACCTGGACTTCTGCTACTACCACTGTTCTCCCATAATTCCTGTGTTATATGTCCCAGCCCCATCTAAGTGTTTGAGATACTTTAGGGCATTTAAAATGGCCTGAGCAACCTTTGTATAGGTTTGAGCCCTTAACAATAGAATACAGTTAACCTCATCTAAAACAAGTATTTAGTCTAACCTATTTTTTCAGTTCTCAAGTCTGTTATCAGCAGAGAAGTACAGGCATCCTCCAAGGTTCTTCATTCCTTACTGCAGTAGATGTCCAAGATGATTGAGACAAACTGTCTTTAATAATTTAAATTTGTTTTACTCTGTCCAGGAATACAAGACTTATAACAAGTAACTATTCACTTATTTCTCTAATAAATGCAATTTCAAGTATTTTCCTAGAGATAAGCATATTAGAATTACCTTGTGTTTTATCCTAAATATTATTTCAAATAAGGTATATAGAATCCTGAAGTTACTAAAGTCTTCAAACACTATTTTGACTTCTATTGTATTTAGTACCTTGTAAAGTTTTCAGCTTTCAATGGAACAAAGCACTTTTTTCCCCTTAATATTCAAAAATTTTTTTTCAGAATGTGGAAACAAGTAAAATTTACAGTTCTGAGAAGGAGTATCATGAGGCCTCCTCTTGAGTTACATCTCCCAATTCAAATTTAGTGGTGCACACAGATGGGCCTGTCTTTAAATTAAAGATTAATTTATAGAGAATGTGGTAAAGATTAACTTCTAGAGAATGTGGTTTTCTAAGGCTGCAGTTTTCAGCCTTTTTACCATACTGAAAATCCCAGTGGAGGTTCCAACCCATATATAAGAAATTTAAGTAAAGCACCAATAGCAGCATTTTCTTATTTAATTTAGCATGCGTTCATATTTGTTGGTGGAATCCTAAAGACAGACTGTTGGTTAAATATGACAGGTTACTAGCATACACTTTTAAAATATAGAACGGTAACAACATTTTCCAGATCTACATTTTAAATTTAATTAATTTAAATGATAAATGACCAACCCCTTCACTGGGGACTGGAACACAAAATGTGTGAAGCCACAGCCTACCAGACAGCAATGCCCATTAAATAGATTTGGTTTGCTGTGTGGTTGTCTTTTTCTAAATTAGGATTTCTTAAAACTCTGAATAATATTTTAATATTTTTTATCTATAATCAGATGAGATGAACCCTACCCACCATTTTGTCTGAATCATTATACATGTAAAAATAATTGGAAACCTCATCACAAGATTCAGAAATATATAAGAAACACTACAAATAAATTTAACTTCATAGCATACCCTGTGTTATCTGAATAATTCATTTTCAAGTTGAGAGCATGCCCAAACTCATATTGTTATTCTAAATGAGTAACACTGTGAATCTTATCAGAATAAAGTGATCAAAATTTACTTACAGAGACCTTCACAATCTTTGGGAACTCAAGAAGCATATTTCAGAGGAAAAGTCCCTCTGATAAGGGAAAAAGTTTCTTACTGGAAGTTCTAATGAAAACTATTGATGGGTGAGTGGCCTTCAAGTCCTCCATCACTTTCGTTTGAGCATAACAAAACTGGAAATGGAAAGAAAAATAAATTGATCACAAAAGTAATGTAGACAGGAAAGATAATCTTGTCCCAGAACAAATGGTTCTGCCATAACTATCAATTTCACATTGGCACCTGTACCTTCTTAATGGACTGATGGATGCAATACATAACGGCCCACAGAAGTTATATACAGTGTCTCTTCAAATTTTGATTATGACATCCCAACATCCGCTGTTGAAGCTTTTGTGTACCTCCAGCTTCTCGAATGCTAATAAGTTAAGTACCTCTAATTTCATGACGGACAAAGAGGTCAGAGGCACCACATCACTCCGTGGTAATTCAGCAGTAGAAGAATAAATACAGCACAGGGGAAAAAAAAAAATGTATGCATTCACTGCCAGTACCCTGGACAGTGTAAAAAATAGTACAGTACAAAACAAATATAAACATGTTATTTAAAGTCATAGAATAAATAAAGAAAGAAACAAATGAATGAATAAAGGAATGGAGGCTAAACCAGATTTCCATAGTAAAGAAAGACTACTGAAAGAAAGACTTAACTGTGTTCATGCATGCAAGAAGACTGGAGCTCAAATATGTGACAGCTACAATGAAAGTACTTGACACTTATGTCACTCATTTTTAGGACAATGTCTGACACATCTGCTCTAATACTCAGCCTTCACTACACAGGCAATCTATACTGTATTATAATGAGTCTTGGACCATCACATCAGGCTCGCCAAGGACTGGTTCCTTCTAACAACAAAGGGATTTAAGGGAGGGCTTGGTTTTAACAAATACTGTGAAAGTGCATTGGACACCACTAGCAAAAAGGGATGCATATCCTTCACTGCCTAGTGAACTTGTTCAAATCTCTCCCCAAGCTTTGTCTCTAAGTCAAATACACAGAAGATCCTATTCACCTGAAGAAGGTCAAGATTTCACCATGTAAATACTGGATTGAAATACAAATCAGGACTTCGCTGTTATGCAAAGGGATTTCTCAGTATATACTGACCAAGTCCTGACACTTTGACAAAGTAAAGAGTTACACACCAATTAATTTCTGAATATGTTTAAATCATGAGGTCTGATGAAATTCACAAATTTCCTTCACTCCCCAAAGTAGTTTAATATCATCCTTAAATTATTTCCATTTTGCTTTTTTAGCATAACCCTTGACAATGACAAAATCTCTTGTATTATATCCTACAAGCATGCTTAATAATCATTTGGTAATTTACTCAGAAATGTTTGCTTCTTACAGGTCATGCATTACTTGTGTACAATAAAATAAAGAAAGTTGATTTTAAGCATGCTTATTTTAAGGGTATGTTTTCCACAGGACAGATTCACAAAATGTTGGCTGTCACTTTCACTAGGAAAGATGAAAAACAGTCATCACAAAAGGGGGAAAAAAAGGTCAAAGCTCAAATTTCTTCCACATACACTTTCACCTATTCATCTGGTAGTTTTGCTCTTCAAGAAAAATGAAAGACATCAAATCTTTCCTCCAAATCAACTGAAACACTACAAGTCACACATGGCTACTGTTGTTCACATGAAGGATTCCTTGTTTTCAGCTGATAAAAGCTAAATGGTTTGTATCCATACATTTGTTAGAAGAGCATGAAAAAGTCAGCAAGTGGATCTGCTGGAGCTGTAAGAGAAGGAAAACAAGAAACTCTAACTAGCATGATGTAAAAGCCACAGGTGCAAACATTTCAGATACCAGAAACAGCATACAAAAACAAAACAAACAAACAAGTAAAAGTCAAGGGTGTCGGTAGCAGCTCCAGACTAAATATGGGTATTTATAAGGGAATAATGAGCAGGATTTTGTTGCTGCAGCATAAGTATGTAGGACCATTTGAGACACCAGCACACGAGTGACAGATGTGTTACTGGACTTTTGAGATTTCAATGCTCTCATTTTGGCAAGGTGGTTTACCACAGGTTATCTCAGATAGCAACTGTATCTCACCCTAGGTGTCTAAGATGTCATCATAGCCCACCTAAGTCCATCCCAGTTTGGAGAAACACAGTACCTCTATAATTTTATTTGAATAAATACATTCTCTTAGTGCGTGGCTATGTCTTACTTCAAAAAGGTTGCTTGTACACTGAAAGTTTCCAAGGCCACAAGCTACCAAGACCCAACACATCTTAGGAGCCAAGGCCTTCTCACCTGCTAATGAAAGAAATCTTACAGACGAGATTTAGCAGAGTCACTTGCCGATATATTTCATATCAAGGCAGGGTAGCTGGTGTGGGGACTCATAAATAGTACCGCTGCTTGGAAGATGCCTCCTACTAATCATATCTTCATTCGTATCTTGCATTCATATCTTCACAGGAAAAAATGCTGGAGTACTACAGTAAACCCACACCCAGTTTAGTCCAGGGTTCTGAGTTCTGAGTTCTCTGATGACCCCACATTGCAAAAGTACTATTTTGCTCCTGGGACCTTGTTAGGAATGAACCATCTAATACTCTTCAAAACAGAAAACAAGTGGAGTTTGGGGGATAGACCACTGTCAGGAGCATGACTAAAAGGCAATACAGAGGAGACTGATCTAAATTTGACTCCCTCAACCCTGCGCTTGCCTGCTATGCTGAAAAAAAAAAAAAGAAAAAAAAAAGTAAACATACCACTTTTTCCATAGGCTAAGGATTATTCCCTAAGGCAGATTCATCAGGCAGTGCAGATTTAGCCTTAAACACTAACCCCAAGGGAGAAATGCACAGCTTTCTTCAACTGTTTGTCATTCCACCTGGATTTTTCATTGTATAAAATATAGGAAAAAGCCAAATATATTGCATTGTCTTTCTAAATGTCACACTTAACCCATGTGTGACAAATGAAAAAAAAAGTCTCTAAGGAAGGTATTAGGCAAACTGTCATTGCTGAGTTGTAGATTGTGTTCTGACTAGCAATATTCAAAGCAAGAACTGCTGTTGAATGAAGTTGAGGAACCTGAAGAATACAGGGCAAAACTAACTGATAGCAGGAGAATTATGGAAACAGAAAATGCTGCAACTTGAGGGGTAAATCTATCTCAAAAGATTATAATTCAGAAAGATGAGAGCCAATATTTGGCACCTGAAAGGAGGAGTTCAGGGTAGGAAAAGGAAGGAAAGGAGGAATGTAGTTCAGGCCCATTCTCTGACTTTCAGGAGAACCAAGGAAAAAACACATCACATCAGTGGCTTCTCTATCTTGCAAATTAACACCCTTTACCTTACCGATTTCTTTTTACCTTGTCCTGCTGCATGCAACCATGCATCAACTGTTGTGAAATAGAAGTCATTGTCAGCTCAGGAGCAGTAAATGTCTGGATTCACAGAGACACATAGAACCAACATGATCTCACTTTGTGTCTCTTTCCTTTTCACAAAGGGTGGTTTCTCCAATGCTGCTTTAGATCGTGGAGGAGAGAAGGAGAAACATCATGTGGTGTCATTAGAGTTGTTTTAAGACTCTACAAGACAATCAACCAACATAGTGTAATAAACACAGTTCTCGTATGTTTATTTTTGTTCTTGTAACCCCTTCTATTATTACAACTGCAAATTATAGTTAAAAGTCCACCGTATGGTATATATTAATTCCACTCTAATTTGTCACAGTTGCCATTGGTTTGAAAAGAGTTTCCTTGTACTAAGAGTTTATTTTACAATCATTAATTAAGGATTGGAAAAGAAATCATACAATGTTTAAGGAAAAAAAAAAAAACACAAACAGTGGTCATCATCCTGGAATACATTAGCAAAGTCTGAGCTAAATTAGAGAGCTGATAAATATATTAGCACAGCACCAATAGTGCATAATGAAATCTTTTAAGGAACATAGGGAAAAGGAATAAAGTTATTAAAAATAAATGTCTTTTTCTACAATGCTACATGCAAGGGGTCTCCACAGTATTAAAGCATATAAAAATAATGGAGAACAAAATTGAGCTGTGAGCTCTGAGATTTTCTGCATTTGCTTATTTTTAATGTAGAATTCAGGCAGGTGTCTAAGGCGCTATACTACAGTTTTATGTATATATGAAGCAGTAAGTTTCAGTAACTTGAAATTAATTTAGATTAAAATTAAAGTTTAGCTCCAAATGGAATTGAGTTATGAAATAGTCCTGTCAAAAATGAATGGAGATCTAAATTTTAAATGTCTATTGGCTAACAGAATAGTGGAATATCGGTTAAAGACTGTGATTTGAATCCCACACTTACTAAAGAGCATATAAAACCAAGCCTTTAAGAAGAAGTATCTGGCCCATATAAGCCATCATTTCATCTTGTTACCAAGTTGGTAATATTTACTTTCATACATTATTTTATAAGTACAAATTGCTTTCAAAACGACACCATACAAATCTTAATCTGACTTTTATGTTAATGTTTCTGAAAAATGTCAAAAAATGAAATATATATTTTTAGATACTACTAATGCTTTCAAGCCATATTTGCTTTCTTTATTTAAAAACAAACAAGCAAAAAAAACCCTTCAGTTTCATTATGTCAGTACTCTCCAAATCATTTGGATATTTTATTAAAATATACATCAATAAGAAATGTTAAAAATCAGAAGTGACATTATTTTGGAGGGTGAATTGCTAATAAAGCAACACAGATTTTCATCCTGTGTGAAACAGCTGGACCATGACGAGATCACATTAGCACTAATTAAAATGATATTTTTTGTGCAGTTTTTGTTAATCCAGCTTCATTGGACTCAAAAGGATTTTTGAAATCTGTAATAAAGACTATTATGTAATCTTATTCTGGCTCTCTTGCATCAGGTTACTGTGTGAAATTTCACTACAATAAACCATATTTTCTTAAAACTCTCACTCAGTAAAATCAATATTTAGTTTTTTACTATTATAGCTCTTTTTTCCCAATATATGATCCTCATTTAATTAAAAAAAATTAAAGCTCTAATTTATTTTTGCTTGACGAACAAGAAAAATATCATATTAAAGACAACATTTTGCCATGTTTCTCTTTCTCCCTCACTTTCCCGGGTCCCTGTTGTTCCCAATGTATAATTTGCAAAACATATTGCTTCAATACTTACAATGAGAGAGGCGGCCCAGCTGTGGGAGGGAAAGGACAGCAGTCTCCAATATTACCATAATAATCTGCCTAAGGTCCCATGAGCCCTCTGGAGTATACAATTCTCTATACTGCAGGCCCCAGCTGGAGAATGTTCTCTTGACATGTATGCCAACCTTTGCCTGCAGGCAAAATAAAAAAAGGCAGAAAAGTAATCATGAAAATAAAAAATCTTGTCAAATGTGGTAGGATGCAGTTTCCATGTTTTTTTGCTCACGTAGGCAGTCATTGTGCTAACAAAATGATAGGAGACTTTAAAAGACTGCAGCTGGTATATGTTTAGCTGGAGAGGGGAGAACATCATGTGCCACGTTAATTCTGCAATTCTAACGTTCGGAAAAAAAATGAGCAGTGATATTGTATTACTGTCAATATGCATGACAGCTTTATTTACCTCCTCTTCCAATGGCTGCTCATTACAGGATTTAAGCAGGAAAGTGAAACCCTGACAGTGTTGTGCTAATTGCAAAGGGCCAGATTGTGATCCTCTTTGGGTTGTTTTTTTTTTCTTTTTCTTTTTTTTTTCTTCTTTTTTTTTTTTTTACAGTGATGAAGGCTCTCAGGCAAATAGTCTTGCTGGCTCAGTGGGACTAATTGGGAAGTACATGCCCACCACTGTGAAAGGCATGCAATTGTCTTAGTGAACTTTCCAAGTAAAAATGCATAACTTTAAATGAAATAATGCAATAAGCAGAAAAAAAAGATTGGTTAGAAGATTCATGTATAAGATCAAAAACCAAATGTATGCTTTTGCTCTCCGGTTTCAAAATCAGTTTCTTCCAGAACCCAAGGTCTTTCTTCTGATTGCATTCACATGGATGGAAGTAATAGGAAAACTGTACACAGAGCTCAAATCAAGTCCCACATAGCTGTGGATTTCTAAAAAATAAAAGTGGTCTTCTGTAAAGAGATAAAAAATGTGTGTGTACCCGTTGTGGGTACAAAGCCGTATTTTCAAAACAGTGCTGTCAAAGTATGATTATTTACCTTTTTAACCCTAATTAACACTAACAGATTTCCTTTTACTTTCCCTTGCCATCACAAATACATAGTATTTGATCTCACTTTAACCCTGTGGGTTTTGCAGGTGTACTCAAGGTGGAAAATATATGGTATTAAACCAGTACCCAAACTGAAAGCCTTACCCTCCTGTCTGAATGAGTTTGGAATATAGCGTCCATCAAAGGGAGTCATACATTTCTTTATCTAATGATAAAAAGCTTTTTTGGATAGAGCAGATTTGTGTAGCCATAAACCTGTGTGCAAACGGAGTGAAAATGTCTGTGGAAAGCTAACAGGTCAGAAAATTGCTGGTCTGCAGCTGGAGGCTCAGAGTACACAGGCATGGGAGAGACCCAGAGACGGGCTGCTCCCAGCAAGGGAAGTTTCAATGCAATCGCCATCTTCCTCCTCCCTTCCTAGTGCCCTCCGCCTTCCTACTCCCCACTTTCCTTTACACAATTAATACAGGCAAGTCTGTTAATTTCAAAGTATTTTTCACCTACCTCTGTGTGTGCATGTATATATGTATTTTTTTTGTCTCCAAAATCACTTTGCCTCCTTTCTTCAAGGCATCTAGAAACAACAAGAACATGCATTACCTTAACAATTGCTCTTGAAGGATATGTACAGCAGTGAGTTAAAGAGTTCGATTTGTTGTCTGAAAGTGGAAGTCATTACTTACGCTGGGTGGACTTGGGAGAGACCCTGTCTGTCTGGCACATGAGTGAGATCATTCTTTAAGTCTGCAGGCTCACAGGCCAAGTGGAGCTTAATTGAAGACGCTAGAGAATTTAAAATGAGGAGAAAATGAAAACAAAATAAAATATATATTAAAACTACTGGGCCAAGATTACACAGCATAGAGAGTATTCCATGTGGATGTAAGAGAAAGAAGGAAGCATGGCCAAAGCGTATTTATACAGACTTTAACAATGCTCCCTCACAAAATTACTGGAACTGAAGAATGGGACTCTTCGGAAAGATGGAGCTTTTGGAGTCCAAGGCACTACTAGCCTTTAAGAGAAGTTTTTATGTAGTGCAGCTCTGGATATAGGTGTCTAAACTGTATACCTGCATTTCATTATGGACACCCCAGTCCATGAATAAATAAGATCCACATCTTACCATGGAATTAGTAGGAAACCCAGTTACTGTCATTGTGGCTGAGTAAGGTATATAACCTTGCTATCAGGTTCATCTGTGTTCTTACAAAAATGAATACAGGTTTGGGGTGGCATTCCTTCTCTGTCTTCTTACTTGTGATAACTATTAATGCTTGTTACATGGCTTGTTAACTACTTAGTCCTCTGAAGCCACAGTTCTGTCTGTAAGTTCATCATTCCCTAGTGCATTCTCTGGTGCTGTGGTCAACTTGCACTGCACAGCCCAAATGAGAGCAATTAAACCCAGACTGTACTACTCTCTGCAATAGGGTGGCCCTATCCAGGCTGCTTACTGGGAATCAGCATTGGCATTCCTAAACTCCTAGGTCATCCCCAGTTTGGGAAAGCACTACTCAGCATGGGCCAAAACCACGGGCAGAAAGATTTCCAGTGCTACTTACCAGTACAGAGGTAGCATGAACACATTTTGCTTGTATTTGAAATAAATTTAATCAAAAATTTTCAGGTTAGTGAGACCACCATAAATGCAAAAGAATAGTTACCATCACATAAAGCTACTGTAAAAAGTTCAAAAAAGTAGGCTATAAATGGGTTACAGATCTTTGTGAAACATTTACACTTTATTTGCTGGTTCAACCACTTAAAAATAAATAATGTTTGACATGAAATGTCACTGTGACACAAAAATAAAATGATTTTTCAGAAAATGTAAGAGGAATGTATGCTAGATTAAAAAAGCATGGTTGCTTTTTGTCTGAGACAATTTTATCAGTTCCAACCAGAAAGGTCATATTATTTGGACTTACTTGAATTTGCACTTTCCTTCAACTAGGTCTACTCAGAAATATTAGGCATGGCGTAAGTATTTCAGTTGATAATCAATATAAGTAGGACAGAAGGCCAGGGTCAGATTCCATTAGAGAAAACAACAACAACAAAGTCTAGCAGAAAATGTATTTTGACAACTGTTGCCCTCCCATAATCTCCAAATTAGACAATTAGACAGTTCCATGTCTTTGTCTTGATGGTAGGGATAAAAGTGGGGATTTTGCTAATTAATTTTCTCTTACTTTCCTTACTCAATGGAATGAGATAGACTGGCTCAATCCATTTACATCAGGCACCTATTTTCGCATGGGATGAAATCTGGAAGCTCTTGCGCCTCTCCAAAGAGAGCCTAGTCAGCTAGCTGATTAGACAGCCAAACTTAGGTAAAATGAATGTCATGTTTCTGTTACTTCAAGATGGTTTGGAAAATCCCTATAGGCATGTACTGAGATGTGCCAAGCGCCTTTAAAAATCCAGCTCCTGGTCTCTGCAAAATCCCAACCACCTGTGTAATGTACTCAGTTTACAAGTACTTTCCTGTACTTTACAAACTCCCTTGGCTCACGTCAGCAGAAAATATTTGCAACCAGTCCAAACAGCTCCAACTGCAGATGCTGCTGAGAAGCTGGCTCAGCCATGCAGGAAGAGGTCGGCAGCCAGCACAATACCCTAGGACACTGACAAAAGCAACAGGAAAGCAAAGGATGTATGCACGCAGCCAAGTTATCCTGTAGCCCTGTGATGACGGGAACCAACTGGGCATGCCACAGCAGCTACCAAAGACCTGGTGCTGAAGAAAGGTATGGTGGGTACCTTCCTAAAGAAAGGAGATCAGAGCAGGTGCCCAAATAGAAGGACAACATGAAAATAAATATTTCTGCCCTCCAGTGAGTGAGACAAAATTGCAGATCCATTACATTTCTCAATTCCAGGAGCCTTCAGCACCTATACTCAGCCATAAAACAAAACAAAAATAGTTGCTACTTTGGTGGTAGGGAGTCTTCCAGGTCTCCTTAAAAAGAAAGTAGTAGAGAACTACATATTCGTCTTCCTGGAAAAGTAAAAGCTGTGTATCCTATGTTATTTGTTACAATGCTTATCCCAGATTGGAACTGCTCGCCCATCAAGGGGATATGTGCTGAACACAACACACTATTCAGAGATGTAGCTAGGAAAAAAGGGTTTGTGAGTTGCTGGAGGAGCCACTGAAACCATGACTGCAAAAGAAAAATGATTTACTTCCCTATGGCACTATGATACCAGAGAATTTCAAATAAAACAACCAACCAATCAACATAAAGAAAAAAAAAAAAAAGAAGAGAAGGTGAAGGTCTGGTATAAGAAAATTGTTGAGAAACATCTGAAATACTGACCATAGCATAAACTGGGTGGACCCTTTGTCACAGTACATTGTGGTACTGTTGTACTGTACCCTCAAGGGCATGAAAGCAGAAAGGAGAGAAGAGTTAAAACTGAAAGACCACTGCAAGTCTGATCCAAAACCCATCAGAATATTGGATTTTAATGAGTTTTGATTCAGTACTGGCAAATTTATTCCTGAGTGTGAACAAGAGGTTTGTATGTAAGCAGCACCACTTCCATGAGGAAAACTATACAGGAGGTTTCTAAGAGCAATATGAACCATAGTAAGCAATGCGATGGGCTTTTAAAATTAGTAAACATGCTTAAAAATAAGGTTATTGTTTAAAGTTAGAAAGTTACTGATAGGAGCTTAAAAGAAACTTCATCCACAAAGAGGAAATTAAGTATAAACTGCTAGGAAAAAAAACAAAAAGACATATCAGAGCAACTCAAAAGATGCAGAGATTTTTGTTTGGAAAAAGAGAACTGGGAGTACTGAAAGAAAGCAGGATTATGGTGTTAATAACCAGAGGAAAAGAAAGTTGTGTCAGGCCTCAGTCTATTCTGTTTCTGATTTGTCTAATATCAGTTAATTTTATTCTCTCCTTCTCTATGTTTTCTAGTGCTGTCAACGTGCTGTGCTAAATTCACCTCCTGTTCAAGAAAGAGATCATGATGCTATGACTGAGTTGTTTGCAAAAGGAAAACTGACTGTGATAATTCAGATTAACGTACAGGCATCAGTTTTCCTTGGCAAGCTGTTAACAGAGATGCAAGTCTTTACAGTGGCTCAACTCTGCTACCCAGACTCTCCCCTCTCTGCTTCCCTAGCTCCCAGTGGAAGTGAAGGGGACAGTGCCAGGGCAGGTCATTTTCCTTCTTAGTTGCTGTCCTTGACATCCACTTACAAACCTAAAAACATATTTATTCACTATTTGTTTTGCTGTCATAAATAAAGCTTTCCATCAGATACAAGAATCTCACTTCGAAATACACCAGAAGATTACCTCTGTCTCCGAAAGCTCTTGGGGCCGAGTCTAATTTACTTCTGTAGGGTCAAACAGAGGGGAGAAGATAGTGATGGAAATGTCATTCACTAGAGGGCCAAAACTAATAACATTGCACAGAAATAAAAATGTAAGTCTGACCAAACAGGAAACATAAGAATGTAACTCGTACAACCATAACTCAAAAATAAGAAAGATTATCACATCTGTCTTAAACAAAACAAAACAAAACAAACAAAAAAAAAACACGACAACTTATTTCCTTGTCTGAGAGATACAACTAAAATAGCGGCTGCTCCTAAGCAAGTCATTTTATTTTTATTATTATTATTATTTGGTGGTGGTGGTGCTCAGAAGGCTGATCTGAAAATCTGAGTTTACAGAAGCTATGGATTCAAACCAGGGCTGTTGTCATGTTGGATGCAACAGTGATGCTGAGAAAAAGAAGCCTAATCTATGGTGAAGCAAAGGTTAGGGAACTGTGGCTTCTGCATACATAGAAAGTTGCATCCAGACAGAGACTTGAGCAACCACAGGACAACTTGGGCAGAATTTAAAATCTCTAATACAAGACTAGTTAATCCAGAAATCCAAAATTCAAAACCTAAGCTTAGCAGCTGAAGTATCTCAGCATCAAATTCTGTATAAGTGTGAAGCTCTGCTACTGGGAAAATGCCAGGTCTGAAAGAGAGCCATTGGGATTCATGAACTACATGAGAAAGTGTAAGTGCTGCATGGTTTTCAATTTCCATGCTTTAGAACCCCTTACAAAGCAGTGTGCGAGTAGCATAAGGGAGCTGGTGTCACAGAAAAAAGCATGCTCAGGCTGTTTGCCTTACACTGCTTAAGCCAAAACTTACAGCAAGAAATCAGTCCTGCTAAGGGCACTGCCCATTATTAAGGTCCAGGGACATGTTCTGGCCATATCTCAACTACACACTGGGAGCACTAGGCCACTGCATGCAGCACTCTCATAGTTGTTTTTTTATGCTGCTATTATTACTCTGAGTTCAATTTAAGGAAACCCAGGCTGCTGCCTGGGCAGGATCCAGACTACTCCCCAGTCTGCACAATGAGAGGGACATGAACATTCCCTCATACGCAGAGTTTAAGAAGTAATGCTGCTGAGGATGTGCTTAGTCCCATGGGTGGCAGTAACTGTCATCTAACAGGCCAAAGCTCGTGCCATATCCTCTCCACTCCTCCACACTTTTTGTTCAGAAAGGAAGTTTCTGGACTAGAAACATCAAGTGAGGGAACCTTACCACTGTAGCTGTCCCTTCACTCCTTCTCCATTCTCTAATTCTTCCTGGTTATCTCCTCTGTTGGCCTCCAGGACTTTTGAGAAGAATCATTAGCTTTTTCTTTTTTTTTTTTTTTCCTGGGAAAGATATTTGGACACAGGTAAGTAACAATGCTGCTGTCAGTGATGAACAGGAAGGTATGCATTCTCAGCCAAGGAAAAATCCCGTGGTTATTCTTTGTATGTTACCCATATGTTTGTATCCTTTACTGAAAAAAGGGGCCACGAGGAACCTGCTTTCCTTAAAGACCTGTTTGTGATATTGAAAATACATATATTTAACTACTTTTGTAATGAATCTGAGCTCCTTACATTTATATATCTGCTCTTCAGAGTCAGGAATAATAAATAAATACAATAAATCTATAGATAAATTAATAAAAATTAAAAGTTGTGTTGCTGCAAGACAGATGCCAGCAGCTGTGATACAAGGATGGTTATGTATCAGTGTAAAGCATTTTGAGAACCTATGATACAACAACAGCAACAACAAAACCCCCAGAATGTGACTGCATTATTTATTCAATATAGTATCAGTCTATACTATATGCTGCATTTGCATGTAAAGAATACCTTATACTGAATATACTGAGTTATAGAGGTAGGTGAGATTTGTTCGACCACCTCTTCCACCTTCCTGCCAACACAGTATCATAACCTATTTTAAGCACATTTTTCATGCTTTGCCCAATCTATATTAAAAAGAAACTTAGTAGCTAGGATTCCTTCAGGGATTGTTCCACAGCCCAACAAATCTCACCGTCAGTGTTATCTGATGTTAGCACTCTATTTCGTCCTCTCCACTGCACCCGATTACCCTCAACTCCCTGTTAGACCATCTACTATCCCAACTCTTCTGTTTTCCACCTGGGCAATTGCATCCTTCAAATTCTGTAGATCGCTATGAGTGTCTCCAGTTTTGCTTTGCAGAGCTTTACATCATCAGCTCTCTTTTTTCATATTTTAAAAAAGGTTATAAGTTGGTGATGGTATCAATGTATAAAGGAGTAAAAAAGAAAAATGGAAGTTGGGTTGGAATCTGGAATGCAAGAAAAGATAGACTCGTAGAACAACACAGAAAAAAAAAAAAAAAAAGGAAAAAAAAAAGACCAAGAAGGGTTGAGTGCTGAAAGAAATCTGCCATGGAAAGTAAAAGTTATTAAAAAGTAAAAGGTACCACATCTATTACAATATTTGGACCTGATCCTTAAAAACAACAGTCATATGAATTCAACGGGGTTACATTTAATGTCTGATTCAAGAGTACATGTATGGGCAGTTATTTAACCTGATGGACGGGCTTCCCTCAACATCTAATACAAAATGTTGCATACTGGATTGACCTATGCCGACAAAGAAAATTCTTTGAAATAAATCCTTTGAAAATGATCCATGAGAATTCATTCATGTGACAAATCTAAAATTGCAAACAGTAGTTTAGCCCAAAAGTTTCCAACTGAATAGAAGACTGGCTTTTCAGGACAGTTAGTTTATAGAAAGACTATAAATTGAAATCAGGTAGTGAAAAAACTGTTATAGTCTTTCATAGATTTAAAAAAAAATCAATACAAAATGAAACAAAAGTAAACAGAAGTAGGATGTTAATTTTATTTGCAAATAATGATTAGATCTAGATCCTAAGTACATCTAGAAAATCCTTAAAATCCAATATTTTCAAAATTATTTGTAACTTTTACTATGTTATTCTTCAGATGTCCAGTTAGTCATCCAGGACATAATTTTCAAATATGTTGTGCACTACAGTATCAGTGAAGTTTATTTACATTTGAAGTATCCAGAAATTAGGCAATACATTTGCAATAATGACTTCATGCTTCCCTAAAGACATTCTTTTGAATTGGTAGATTATCTGAATTAGCTTGAGAGTTTGTTGGGTTTGCTGAATGTTGTCAACAGAAATAAGCAGTCCTTTGTCCATACGGCTTTGATAGCTTCAGCTGAAGGTTTTCGTTAAAGAAAATGCTGGTGAAAAGCACCACTTGTTTATTAAGCATTTTCATGTGCTTGTTCAAGCAAGAAGTCTAACAACAGAAAATAACAATAAAGTTCTGTAAATGGGATAGTGCCTATCAGCCCCCATCCTGTTCATCCTGAGGGGTGACCTCAGGAGAGGCTGTCATTCACCATTTCTGATGGACATGTTATGATTTTATGCCCAAGTCATGATTCTATCAACCAGTGTTTTCATTACAAATATGGATTCCCAGTCAGGCCACAATTTGATGTGGAATAGCCCTTATTAATTCATACAGGCCAAAAATTAAAGCTGTCTGCTGACGGATCACTGCCAGGAAACATACCTTTTGAACAATCCCTTTCAAACAGTTTCCTTTTGGCTTTTCATATAATTGTGACAGGATCTGGTTAAAAAAAAAAAAAAAAAAGCTTTGAAACAATGCTCACTACAGTATACTTCACCTAGTATTTATCTTTCCAGATTCAGTACCTCTTATTTGATGTAAAAGAATGCAAATGTTATTTTTAAGTTGGAATAAGCTCATCTTTTTATTCTACCATGACATAATGTATAAAAAATCATATCTATCCTTATATAAGTATAGTTTAATATTAGAATGCTAGTACTACTGTTCTAGTATAATACTGTTTTATTCCATTTTCCCTGATGTATTATTACCCGGAGGGATATCTAAAGAAGAACCTCTAGAGTTCCTTGTGAAGCCTTTCCATGAGCTATTTTCATATCTTGGGGTCTTGTGTTTTTTGGCGTTTTTTTCAGGAAACTTCATTCATGAGAAATTCTGAGGTTGGAACCCAGCAGAAATCAGCTTGATTATTCTTTGTACTCTTCTTCATACTCATATTGATACCTTGTATCAATATAAGACAATATTAACTAGACACTTACGAATATTTGTCTCCTGTACAAAACCAATATCCATATGACTGTGTAACATTCTAAACATGAAATAGCCACATTCTCATGTTCAATTTGCCTTAAAAAGTCTTCTCACCAAAAGTGGAATTCTATCCACAATTGCCAATGTCCATAATTCATGTGCAAAATTCTTCCTTGTGATAACCTTTTTGTATGTTATAAAGTTAATTTTTAAGTGTCATTTCCCAATCTGCTGGTGCTAGAAATGTCATTTTGTGCCTAAAGGAGACTTTAGCTTTCCAAAGGAACATGTGACTTTCCAAATGAGCATTTCTCACAAACTTTTGCTTTCCAAAGGAATATTTCTCATTTTTTTCATCCTTCCCTGTTAGGAGGTAGAACACTTACAATCATGTAAAGATATATATACATAGAAGAAGGACTATCCAAGGTGGCTTCACAAGTGAGTATTTCAGACAGACTTCAAATGTTGGAAAATATGACTATATGAAATGTGTGCAGTGAAAAACTTGAAAATTAAAGTCTTTCTGCCTTCAGTGGAAAGCTAAATTAATCAAACTTGGGGTTGCTATCTCAATTCACCAGCCCATACAGATGTAATATACAGCAGACCTATCTTTCCTCTGGGAAACATAGCCAGCTGCAAGCATTCATTTCGAAGTACTCTAGGTATACTCAACTCTGTTCACAAAAACTTAAAAGCACATTTATATTAAACTATTTAAATTAGAAGTTACATATTTACAGTGTAACAGCATCGCTCGTACAATGGCATATCATGATATCTGCATCTGCTGGTAGATAGGTAAGAAGGCAGGAAAATAGAAAGGCATTTCAACAGATAGGTATGGTCTCACAACATGACTATTAACATATGGTATTCTTGGCAGCAGAAGTGGTCATTTAATGAAGACCATTGTACATGTAATTTAGGTTTTAACTTTTGTAAACACCACCTAGTTGCTATGGCTGGAGGCTCTGTATAAATCATTAAACAAATATATTCAACAATTTATACAAAGTCAAGAAGCAGGAAATCTCCATTTCCATATTTAAATCAGCCTCTATGTACATAATTTCTTTATTTTATTAACTTGCCAATATATGCACCCCATCTGCATACTGTATTGAAGACAGTTGGGGTTTTTGTATCCTATAGTTACAGAATTTCGTATGGAGCTGTAGGAAAATAAATACAAGTTGTAGTGATGGTTTGTAACCTTTCATTAAATAAGCAGGTCAACAGAGATCCACGACCAGATTAATAAAATTGCTATTTATAAGGGGACAAGTTAAGGCTTCAAGTCACAGTCAGACTGGGTCTTACAGAGCAAGCATATATGGTCCCTTCCAAGCTCACATGGGGCCTCTTCCAAAAATCTCAGGATTGAAAAAGCCAGCCTACAAAGCCTCAAGCACCTGCTTCAAACTTAATGCTAGTAATCACATTAGCATTAGTTGAACTTCTCTTGTGCTTAAACATGTGTAAGTCTTCACAGGATTGGTATCTAAATTCAAATGGTTAGACTTTTATGGAATACAGAAATTGCAGACTGTATAACTCTTAAGAAAAAATGCACTTTCATGGTTGATTTTACTCACCTAAACAATCCAAAGTTCTAATAAAATGCAAACAGAATAATAGTATAAAATTATTCTTATCCCTTATTCTCAGCAGCATCAGTCAACGAGAAGAAAAGACTATGGCCTATCCATATTTAATTATAAAGAAGGTTTCTCTCTGATTAATTGAATCATTAAACATGCACAGATACATTTCACGGTATTAAATATTAGTTACCTTCCAGTATATTAAGAAGTAAAAATCAGAGTGGATTAAATGGGAAGAATTATTCTTAGTGTACATCTTGCAGTGCATAAAACCGCTCACTTGTTTCCCAGGAAACGAAAAGGAAGCACAGATATTCAACACAGAGCAAGGAAATGTGTGCAGTCTGCAGAACAATTAGCAAAAAAAAAAATAATCTTGGCCTCTCTTTAATTTATTTATGGTTTTAGCCATTGTACTGTTTATTCTAGACTTTACAAAAGAACAATTCCAGCATTTCTCATATTTCTGTACTAGCAGTTGTTGTTTCTATTAAAAATACAATAAAAATACTACTTTAGGTATGAGAAGACATGGAAAAAACATATCCAATCAAAATATCTGCATCATATGTTCACAGTTGGGAAGGATTGATCAAAATGCTTTTATTTGAACCCCCCTATTTTCAATTAGCAAATAACTGCATTAACAAATGCTGACCTCAGCTCACAGGTTTATAAATGTACATACACAGAATTTACACCCAAATAATTGATTTGTATCCCATAACTTCATTAAAAGAAAGTATAATGAAGAAAGGGGAAGGGGAAAAAAAGGTAATCAGGTGTCACTCAAAGAAATGACAAGGCTGAGAGAATAGTTTGGAGAGGAGGTTTTAAGCTGCCATGCTGTGCCTTTCACAGCTGCCTACACTTCATGTCATTAATAACCAGTAAATAAGATCTGCAGGTGGTCATATAGGGCACCCTGAGCCAAGAAGCTGTAGCTAAGGCGTCTGTCTCTAAGATGGGTGGCCAGGCTCATTTGCACAAGGCTGCTTATGTTTCCATAAAGAAGTGTAAACCTACTTAGCATAGCTTCAGGGAAGCTGCCACAATACAGAGAATGCTAATTACTGTAACCAACTGGCAATGATGCATCCAAAATTAAATGGCCTGTGACTGAGCAGATGAACAATTTTTATAGCCCTAAGTTCAGGGAACATGGATATTCTGTCAAATTAACAGACAGTCTATTTGGTCTTAATAGGTAAATTGAAGTCTTTTAGAAAAAGACGTTTAGATGTGTTATTAAGTTATCAGTGTGAGTACAGTTCTCCTTCCCGTTTAAAGGCATCCAATTTGAATCTAAAATACCCATAGCCTATTACAGCAAAAATCAAAACAAACAAGAAAAATTCATGGCCGTCATAAACTTTGTTTTCAGGAGCAGATGCAACATGGCCTCTGCTCCTACTCTAGGTTCCTGCTCGTCTCTTTGTACTCAGACAAAATTCCCACTGAAGTCAGAAGAAGCGCTTGAGCACAGAGGCCTCCGGGCACAGGCACTGCAGGCTGCCTCCCCTGAGGTCCTTGGTCTTCAGTTCCAGGGAAATTTGGGGGCTTTTCAGGAGAATATCATAAGATCAAAGTTTTTTCTTGACTCTCTACAATGAGCTTTAACAAGCAAATCAAAGCAAAGGCCAGATATAAGTAGTCCTTGATTTTTGCTGATCACGCTTCACGAATGAATTACCCACATATTTCAGCAGAGATGATACACCAGTCCGACTTTCCTACAAACACTCTCAGCAAATATATGTATTCATCAGCTGCCTTTACTATCCTCTTTTAAGTCATCATAACTCTGTTCCTGAATAACAGAAAATACCTGAGAAAAGGAAAAAGAAAAAAAAAAAGTAAACTATGGAGAAGTTCAAAAAAAAACAAAACACATTTTTTGTTGTCCGAGTGTGATCCTTTTCAAAGGGTGTTCTATAGCAAGTGAGGCTTACAAAGAAAGCAATTGGTGCAGTATACCTGGCAGAATGGTTCATTTACAAATTAATCAGTAAGCAAGTGGTTGGTTTCAGGGAAAGCAGAGTTGTAATCAAGCCTGGCTTCGTCTCCCCCCAGATGATAAACAGATGGACCTAAAACCCAATGAACTTAGGATATGATTACAAAAATGTCACTGAAATCAGGACCTTTAGTTATCTGTCAGAGTTCCTTTTTTTTTTTTTTTTTTGCTTTTTGCTGATCATATTGAATTGAAACACGGATGTCTCTTCATTCCAGCTTCCCAATACAAAGTATGGGATTCACCTCATCTGTCTTAAGACATATTTACAGTGTTTGGTCTACTCACCCTAGGGTCCCTTTACAGTCAATAGAGAAAAACGAGGCACTTTTAGAATATAATTCATCTAATCTACTTAGGATGTTTATCTTAAGAAATGATGCATCATGTCCTAAAAAGCTCTGTTTCTCTGCAGTGACTCTTAGAAGTGTTTGGTAAGATTTGGTCTTACGTCAATGTCTACATCTTTTGGCTGGGTAAAGAGGAATCTACAAAAAACCTCTCATTCATTTTTCAGATACCCCAGATGAAAGCTGCGTACCTTTCATGAAGGGGTTCCTTAAAGAGTGAAAGCACCTGGGAGAAGTCCCCTTCGTGGCCACTGGGACTTGTGCAGCCTCCATCTCTGTCATCTACATGAGCACGGAGAGGCAGGGGGAGCTGCAGGGACGAGCCAACCGAGGAGTGAAGCTGGCAGAACAGCTGCAGCCACCGTTCAAGTGGGAACTGATGGATATTGATAACATTGTCTGAATACCTCCGCTGTTCTCACAGTGGACCCTCTCTTCCCTTCGCTTATTGGCTGTTCTCTCCAATTGCTTCTATCTTTGCTTTTCCATTTTTCCATTTACCTCCTAACATACCCCCCCGGATAGATTTAAAAAACAATAACACAAAGCTTATAAAACTCCAGCAGTTCCTGGATGTATGTTATATCCTTCCCTCCCTTTCTCTCTTGTCTATTTAAGATCTGTACAGCAGTCTATTTCTTAACTGTGTTTTTCCTGAAACTAGCCTCAGAGGCGAAGTCTGCATTTACCTGAGCTGCGGTGTCCCCCGAGCACTCTGAAGTCTCTGAAGTCATGTCTAACAAGCTGTCATGAACTATTAAAAATGGAGTGGAGTATTTTGGTTTAAATCTGATAACATTACCATCAGAGAAAACAAGAAAAATTACTTGTATGCTAAACACCTTTGTAAAGTTTAATTGCAACAAAGAGACAGAGAAACTGGGACTGTAGATTTCAGAGGTAAGTCAAGCAGGAAAGACCTGGGACTGATTTGAGTCCATAGCATCTTGCATATCCTGCTGACAAACGCCTGGTCCTGCAAGGAGCCATATGCAATGCCCTCGTTACCACCATACTCCAGAGGTCTCTAACTCTGAGCCAAGGGTAAATACATGCATCAGTAAAAGGCAAAACAACACTTTTTTGCATTTTTAACAATAAATCTATTTGAAAGCCTTTCAAAGATCAGCTAAACTTACTAAATCAACTTAATCCAATTAATACGAAATTCAGAGAGACAGAAATATCTACTGCATATACTAGCAAGAAAGATATCATTTTTCTCTTACATGTATTATGAAGTTAAAATTATCCCTATGAAACACAGTTTTGCATATTCTGGATTAAAAGAATTCTGTGTATTTAGGCAGATATTGAAAATTAAAAAAAAAAAAATGCATTTCCATAAACTAGTAGCTCATATTCAGCTACAGGATTCATTCTCAGAAGTGCTGAAGTTGTTGAGCAGCGAGTTAGTGACACAATATTTCAGTGCAAAAACTCCAGTTGGACCATTTTGCAGGTGTTGCAGCAAAAATCCAGGAAGAGCTGGGGCGTTGTTACAATCATCTCTCTCTATTGTTTTGCAGCTTTTCTTTATCTTCTTTTCTGCCAGGGAAGACTGTCCAGGATTACTGAGTTTAGTACAAAACTTAACACACTGCTCACATTCACACTAGCATCTGTCAAAACACAGGATAAAGAGACAGCTGGTTCAGACTGCCACACTATTCTAAAAAAGTGCTCAGCAGATATTTACAAGATCTCCTTAGCATCACTTTAATTTGAAGGTATCAGCTGCAACTGGACTCAGAAACACTATTCTGATTTTGCAACATGCAGAGAACAGATAGGGATCTTTTTAAGGATATAAATGGCGTAACTTAACACATCCACCACTTGTAGCACTCCTGTGCTGGACATGACTGTCCACATAGCAGACAATTACATACAAACACTCCTTAATTTGCCACAGTACAAAACAAACAACTTATGTCCAAGATCTTGATGCCTCATGAACAGACAAAGTTAAAAGTGAGTTTGACTTGGCAGCATACAGATGAGGAGAACAGGGGTAGCAAACAGATCAGAGACAGCAAAAACTTATTTATAAGTTAAGATCTTATTTACCAATCTCTTTATGAATAGCCAAAGTTATAAAACAATTGTGTTATTTGGATGGTCTCTGTACATTGCCTCTGACATCAGCCTTATGGGATGACTTTCCTGAAAGGGCACAAAAGCCCTGGGTACAACTGAGATTTAAAAAAAAAGGGGTCTGAGAACTTGCTGTAGACTGATTTCATTTTTATGGGAAAAATTAGTGCTGTGGATATGGCACATATGAACATATGTCATATTTCAGTAGAATATATGATAAATGAATAGTACACTTTGATTGGTGAATAGAACTCTGAAAAGGAATTTGGGATTCAAGGACTTGAACTGTGTGGTTTCCAATCTTAGATACATGAGTGGTCACAAAAATGAAAAAATGATCCCTTCTCCAAATTACACACCAATATCAGCAAAAATAAGGATTGCTGACAGGGGTTCACACAACTCCACTTTGTATGGACACCGAGGAGCCCAGACCCTTCCTTACAGCATTTTTCTTTAAAAATCCTTACAGAGTTCTCTTTATAAATGCAACTGCTACAAAAACAAGTATTGGGTTCACACCCAGGCATGAGAGATGCAGTAGCAGACTCTGCAAGAGCACTTCCAGGTACCTTCCCCATCCTGGAATGGGTCACTGCCTCGTGTATGACCTCAATGACAGGGACTACAGCAGGACCATGGCACACTTGATAGGTGTATCCACAAGCACACCTACTCACATGGCTTGTCTGCAGCTTGGGAGAGGCCAAAGAGCAGAGCAGACACAGCACTGGATGGCCATCAGGAACCCGTTACTACCTGTGATGGACTAAGAGGAATCAGGAACACAGCCACTGAGGGTGGGACAGGAAACTCCAGAGCACCATCTTCTTCCCTTGAAAAAATCCACATTTACTTTCAAATCACTCCTTTTGCCTGAGATGACAGTGGCTTGCAACTTCCAACTAAAGAGGCTTTTTACAGGTGACAGATGCCAGCCAGAAGGCCCTACTGGTACACACTGTGGGTACACAGGACCTTTCAGGATGAGGTGACAAACCTGCCGAAAGGTGGCACAATGTGCGATGACTGCATTGTTAGCTGGCTGCTCAAATTAAATTTTAATAGAACTTTTAAAAATAATTTCAGTGTAAACCACAATGTATGGGAGTAAGCCTAAATTAATAAAAAACTATCTTTCAAGAATGAAAAATAAATGTAATCTGAGATCAATATTTATGAAGCTGTGATTAATTGACTGATGACCAAATGATTACAAACTTCTGTCTGAGGCAGCTACTCAAATGTATTAGCTTTGATGGAAAAAAATTAAAAAAAAATACAAACTGGGTCAATGAAAGAATGCATTCCTAATCAATTTTTAATAGCACTTAAGATTTTATGATTTTTTAAACTTTCCTTTTAATAATTAATCAGAAAAATGAATCTAATTTAAACAAGGTGCTGTAAGGTGTTCTGTATCTGTTTGATGGTGTTCTTAATGAAGAAATTCAATTAGGGCTGACTTTTCATTATAAATCTCTGGTTTTAAGGAATGTTCTGATTGGCTGGTAAACATTCGAGATGGGGAGAATAACTGAGTTGAACCGCACTGCTCAGCACAAGCTACTCATTAAGATTTTACACCGTTAATTCCAGCTTTCTACTGCTTCCAAAAAGAAAGGGAGAAAAAAAAAAAAAAGAGGTTGTGATCTCTATGATCTTTGTAACATTTTTATATCGGAGGGGGACAGATCCTCCACTGCTGGCAGCCACCATGAAGCGTACTACACCACTCTCATAATCACAGTTTAAACCAAACAAAGGCCTGTCGCAATTGCATGTATATTTTCATAGAACAGTTTGGGTTGGAAAGGGCCTTAAAGGTCATCCAGTTGCAAGCCCCCTGCCAAGGACAGGGACACCTTCCACCAAACCAGGTTGCTCAAAGCCCCATCCAACCTTGTTTCGAACGCTTCCAGGGATGGGGCGTCCACAGCTTCTCTGGGCAACCTGTTCCAGTGCCTCACCACCCTCTGAGTAAAGAATTTCCCCTTAACATCTGTCATGGTTTTCCTGAGGTGGGCAGCTGAGTTCCACCATGGCTGCTCTCTCACTCCCCCTTCTCAAAGGGGAAGAGGGAGAAAATACAATGCAAAGGGCTCAAGGGTTGAGATAAGGACGGAGAGATTGCTCAACAATTATCGTGACGGGCAAAACAGACTCAGAGTAGGGAGACAGTAGAATTTATTGCCTATTACTAACAAGCTGGAGAAGTGAGAAACAAAGAAAAGAAACCAAAAACGCCTTCTCCCCATCCACCCTCTTCCACCTCCTCCCCCCAAATGGTGCAGGGGAACAGGGGAATGGGGGCTGTGGCCAGTCCCTAACACTTCGTCTCCACCGCTCCTTCACGGTCACTCTCTGCCCCTGCTCCACGTGGGGTCCCTCCCACGGGATGCCGTCCTTCCTGAACTGATCCTGCAGGGGCTGCCCACAGGCAGGAGCTCTTCAGGAACTGTTCCCACATGGCTCCGTACCACGGTGTCCATCCGTCAGGAGCAAACTGCTCCAGCACAGGTCCCCCACGGGCTGCAGCTCTCCCCAGGCCCCCTGCTCCTGCGTGGGCTCCTCTCCATGGGCTGCAGTTCCGGCCTGGGGCCTGCTCCTGCGGGGGCTCTCCATGGGCCGCAGCCTCCTCCAGGCCACATCCACCTGCTCCACCGGGGGCTCCTCCACAGGCTGCAGCGTGGAGATCTGCTCCATGTGGGACCCATGGGCTGCAGGGGGACAGCCTGCTCCACCAGGGGCCTCTCCACAGGCCGCAGGGGAACTTCTGCTCTGGCGCCTGGAGCACCTCTCCTCCTCCTTCTTCACTGACCTTGGCGCCTGCAAGGCTGTTTCTCACTCCTCTTTCTCTCCCAGCTGCTGTTCCGCAGCTGTTGTGTTTTTTTTTCCCCCTTTCTTAAATATGTTCTCACAGAGGCGCAAACAACATCACTTATTGGCCCAGCTCTGGTCAGCAGTGGGGCCCTTATCTAACATGGGGCAGCTTATGGATTCTTCTCGCAGAAGCCACCCCTATGGCCCCCCTGCTACCAAAACCTTGCCATGTAAACCCACTACAACATCTCATCTAAATCTCCCCTCTTTTAATTTAAAGCTGTTTCCTCTTGTCCTATCACTATTTGCCCACGTAAAAAGTCTATATCATTTTTATAAGCCTCCTTTAAGTATTGAAAGGCTGCAATGAGGTCTTCCAGAGCCTTGTCTTCTCCAGGCTGTCGTTCAGCCCATGTCAGTGCACAAGAGCATTCATCAATCTCTCACTTGGATTCCTGGATAATATGCTGCCTGGTGAGCTCTTCTCACAATACGCCAATGTGCTTGAAAAGTTTGTCCATCTGGGCATATTTGCACCCATGACGCCCACCTACCTCTGCCTTCAGTCCCTAGCGGGTCTTCCAGATTCTGGAGTTCCCTGAACCTGAGGGTCTGGGCAGCTCCTTCAGTCCTCATGAGTTCTGTCTGGGTGTAGGCGCCTTCCTGGGGAGCTTGCAGCCCCTCTGTCTGGGTTTCAGCCTCAGCCCAGCAGCTGAATGAAGCAGGTGGACACCATTTTTGTTTCAAGTAGCAGGCTGTTTCTTTTTGCTCCCAGAATAGAAGAAAGTAGCCTGCCCAATATTTTCTCAGTGATATACTCCATATCACAAACTCTGGCATAAGGAGGAACATTCAGTAGTAGCCAAAGTTTGCAGAATAATGTCCCAATCTTGAAGCTGTTCCCTGTGTGGCCAAACGGAAGCACAGGTCTCCTTAAATCAGTTAAACCTTTGCAGATGGAAGGCTTGGAGAGAGGTTTCTCTTGCATAAAAATTAGATGAAATGCACCCTTCTTCTCTGTTACACTGCCAATTTCACTAAGACTCTGTATCTACTTGTAAATAAAATAAGCACAGAATGCAATGCTCAGACTGTGTACCCATACCTTTTGATAGTTATGGCTCTGCCTGGTGCACCTTTGGGTCATTTCAACCAGCCTTCCACCAGACAGCCACCAGGCACAGCCCAGCAAGCAGCACAAACCTGTTTTTTTGTAGGGAGTGAGCTTAGGCAATGTGGACATGAGCACCACACGGCCCTCAGATCAGAGAGCACCCCCTGACATTTTGCTTTTAGCAGGACAGACCTGGCTTTAGTGCATGTCTACACGGTATTGCAAGGTGGCCATGAGCCTGACCTCTGCCCGGGTCTCAGCTGGGACAGAGTGCCATACTACGTGCAAAAAGGCACCCTCCAGCACAGTGTGGGCAGAGCTCAGCAGAGCTGCCTGAAAAGCCCGCGGATATATCCTTAGGCTAAGACATACAATTACAGGTGTGTCAGAGAGTGCCGGCACAGCATAATACTTCTGGAACTTCTTCTTGCCCTAGGATGTCATTCTAATATAATTCAGTTTGTTCGGATAAAATATTCATCTGAAAAAGAGTCTGACAGGAAATCAACCTCTTACATGTGCCTCAAAAAGAAAAAGGAGCATAGTCTAATCTCCTAGGCATGCAAGTTGCACCAACTGCAGTAATAACCCAGCATTTGTATTTACTCCTTTGGTTCCTTGCTGACACATGGCAAGAAAAATGAGAGTGTTAGAAGGGCAAGATCAAAAAAAGTCTCACTAAGGTCATAAAGAACAGGGTTTTTCTGACTTCACTTTGGGTATCTAAAAGTAAGAAGCCTAAGCTAGTCGCTTCAAGTCCCTTTGTGGACAATGCAGCTTGAGAGTGGGTACATTCTACTTTTAGATGAGATAATATTACTGCAGTTAAACTCAAAAAGAAAACTGCATCTATAAACGTAATTTGTCATCTTTCATGGTTTTGTGTGAAAAAGACTAATTGCACTAAGCTTATCCAAGACCGTCAATGTCAAGCATTATTAAATTGCTAAAGTGACGCTCTTACTCTGCCCCCAGCTCACTTACCCAAAGGGCAGAGATTTACACTCTGGCCTCTGGCGTTCTTTTCATTTCCCTTCTGGTGGCACAACATTTTTCTACAGTCAGAAACAAAACATTGTTTTAAAGAGAAAGATGAAATTCATCTTTGTTTCAAAATGAAAGCTGAATGGGAACTCACAAAGAACAAGAGTAGTCTACTGTACAGATAGAGAAAGTTATGAATTTCCACTGTCCTCTGAATGGCACCAGGAACCAGTGAGGCAGATGCTGCTGCATAGGAGGGCTGTCACTCTGCAGGGCTCATCAATAGTAAAATCCTGAGCAGAGGGGGCCTGTCTTCACCCTTTCTGAAAGTAACTGGTTTTAAGCACAACAGTTTTGAATTTAAGCACCAGAATCACAAGCTTAAATCACTTCTTCACTCTTGGGCAAATTTCACTCTATATTCTCCTAAATCAGGCAAAATCACCTGGGAAGCCCTTTTCTTAAGAGCTAAAGGTCCATCCTCATTTCTTAAAGGCAAGCTCTAACAGACTTCACTGTTGCAGCAGCAGATACTAAGAGGGGATACTCTGGCTTGGTACAGCTTGGCAGCATCCAGACATTTCTACCTCAGCAGAACAAGGGGAAAAAAATAGTGTTTTACATCTATTTGTGCAGGTGTAAACAATGACCTTCAGCTTAGGTTTTCACAACATAAAGACATACATCCAAACATAACCAAATTATTAGAACCAGTACAGATGCATTAGTTACCTCTTATTTACCACATGGGCTAATTAACTGAGACAACACTGTTCACATGCTCACCTGTGCTCCTAGCTATCTCTGCATAACATGTTGGTGGGAAACATACACAGATCTAAAATATAAGTGACTCATGACTTTAATCCAAAAATACCAATGACTTTATTCAGCTTCAGGAGTCAAAAAATTTATAGATGAATCTCAAGTTTAAAAGAATTAATTAGCTCAATTTAGTACTCTGACCAGTTTATGTTGTCCCAAGTTGGTTCCTTCAAAGCTCTCATCAAAGAAACTTTTGTTTTTAATAAGTAATGTTTTCTATTTTTGCTGTTAATTGTCTCAGGGTTTCCAAGATTTCAGGAGCACATGGCTCAATAATTTCACAAACAGAGCCCAAATCCTGGGAGGTCATCAGTGGTTGAGTTCTTGGCTTTCGACCTGTCCTTTTCCACCCTTTCTCTGTACATGTATTAGTACCAGTGGCCAAACACTGATCTCCTACCCATGTGTTTGATCCTTATGCCCAAGAGCCTCAGCAAACACACCAGGCATCCCAGGAAGGTTTTTATCTGTTGCATTCTATTTTGCAGCTGTGTGTGTGTCCCCACCACTCAGTACTACAGTGTTAAGTGGCCTGGACCCTTTAAAGGCTTCACCTCCTGTCGTCGTATTATATTTCTCAGCTCCCCTTAACTGCAGCAGATTGTTACCCCTCCAGCTCCCCTCTTCTCGCTCTCTGTGTTCTCTTTCTCTCCCAGCACTACAGAATTAAATATTTTCCATGCCCCTGAAGAGTCAGTAACATCATCCCATAAATTTCAACTAAACCTCAGGCACTACTAGATCACAAATAATTTGTGAAGTATTTGTTCACTGACTAGGCATCCAACTTCAGCAGAAATCTGCTAAACAAATAAGTTTAACCTCCTTACCCAGAAAATATATTCCTTTTAGCAGCTTATTCAGAGAAATGAGCTCCTTTATGAGCTATTTTCTTTAAGAGAAAATATATACATCTCAACAGATCTTGTCCTCTAACAGGTCACTTTCCGGTTACGTACAATTTTTTTGAAGTGGTGGAAGTTATGCTGTTGAAAGGGTTCCTGCTTCATCCCAGATTCATTTTAAAGGGTTTCACGTGTCAATTGTAAGATGTATTTCCTTGTTTTTGATTTCTCTTTCATGTATTTACCCTTTCTGCTCTTTTTATAGTCAATTTCAATAAAAATCAATATACAAAAGCAGCAAAGACAAACAACAGGGGTTTCTTGCATTCTGGCATGTTTTGCTTGCTGCACAATAAATTCACTTAACTCACACCATGCTCCAGTGGTTCCCTTTAAAGTTCAAAACCCAATAATTTTACACTTTCGAAAATCCTCCAGGCACCCCCCTACCTAATCAACAGGTTGATCATGCCAGGTCTAAAAGTGTCTCCTCACAGGAGATGTCCCGTCAGCCTCTAACAAATAATGGTACATATATTACGTCACTAATTGATTCTTTTTTTAATTGATATTAAATCAGTTTTTCTGAAACTTACTAAAAAGTGATGTATTTTAGCAAGTGAATATTCAACTTTTATCAAGTACAGCTTACTCAAAACTGTCCTTTCCCACCTAGGAATATGTTACCACGAAAGCTGCCAGGCACTGTTGGCACTGCAATGTCAGTACGGATTACTTTGCTCACTTTATTTGCAGTAATTCACCTATATCAAATTGAAATGCACCCGTACAACTCTGCTGTGTCGGTCTAAGATACTTTCCTTGTTAATCATTGCATCCACAACTTTATGCTTGTTTGAATTAGCTGCTCAGCATTCCCAGCATTTATCATGTGGTGCAATGTTAAATCACTCAGGTCTGTAATTTTCAGCATGCTGTGGCACGTTTACAAGAAACTACAGGGGTCCCGGGACTGAGGTCAAGCTAACAGACTCCTACAAGTCCTGTCCCACAAGCACTGCTTCCCAGCTGCTGTCAGGCAGCCTGAAAAGCACAAACCCTGGATTTGGAGGGGCATTGGTGGAAGTAGGGCAGCACACAAGTTTTCATCCATGTAAACCCATCTTCAATGAATTCTCAACAAGCCTCCACTGAGCATCATTAGTCTAGCGTTGCTGCTCTTGCAGGGCTTTCAGAGTCACAGTTTCCTCTTTGCCCTCACAGCCACTGCTGCATGGGCCATGAAAATCCCACCAACTAGCACCCCCTTGAGCAAGGGGTGAAAGGTTTTGGCTGACTGGGCTGTGTGGGAGCTGGTGGCTGACATTGGGCACGAGGTTGTAGAGGCACAGGGCTGATCCTGTAGCACTGGGGAAAATGGCCAGCACCAGCCAGTGCTATGAGTAGTGGGGAAGGGGGGGTTGTGCCCTGGTTAACTGAAATCATAGAAACATCTCGGTTGGAAAAGATCTTCCAGATCACCAAGTCCAACCATCAACCTGAGCTACAGAGTCCCATCACCAAACCATGTCCCTTAGTGCCACATCCATGTCTCTCGAGTACCTCCAGCGATGGAGCTTCCACCACTTCCCAGAGCAGACCATTACGGTGTTTTCCATGTTGGTCAACAGCAGGCTGAACATGAGCCAGCAGGTGGCCAAGAAGGCCAATGGCATCCTGGCCTGCATCAGAGGTTTAAATTAGACATTAGGATAAATTTCTTCATAGAAAGGGTCATGCATTGGAACAAGCCACCCAGGAGAGTGGTGGAGTTCCCATGCCTGCAGGTACGAAACAAGAGATGCATGGACATGGCACTAAGGGACATGGTTTAGTGATGGGACTTGATAGGTCAGGTTGTTGGTGATCTGGTGATCTGAAAGGTCTTTTCTAACCTAGATGATTCTGTGATTCTGAATCTCTCCCTGGTGCAACTTGAGGCCATGTCCTTGCATCCTATCACTTGTCACCTGAGAAAAGATACTGACACCCACCTTGCTGCAACCTTCTTTCACGTAGCTGTAGATAGTGATGAGGTCACCCCTCAGCCTTCTTTTCTCCATACTAAACAACTCCCATTCCCTCATTTGCTGCTCGTAAGTCTTGTTTTCTGGTTCCTTCACCAGCTTTGCTGCTCTTCTCTGGACATGCTCCAGCACCTCGATGTCCTTGTAGTGAGGGCCTCAAACTGAACAGGCCACAACTGGCCAAACTCAAACTCAAACTGGCCACACTATTCCTGATACAAGCCAGGATGCCATTGGCCTCCTTGGCCACCTGGGCACACTGCGGGCTCACTTTCAGCCAGCTGTCGACCAGCACGCCCAACGCGATCCGCAACCCAGCCCCATGTGTGCTATTTCAGAGCAAGAGGGATGTTGGAAAAAAGACGTGGAGGAAGGCATGGGGGAATTAATGGGAGTAAAACAGCTGGCGTTTAAGTGGCACAATGAAGACCATGGACGGAATGGTTTATTGAGGCAAGAGTGGTTTACTGAAGCAAGAAGGGCTAACTGAGGAAAAAAGGGTTACTGAGGCAGGAATGTTTTACTGAGGCAAACAAACACCACTGTAGCCCCACTCCCGCGAGGCGCCTTTACCAAACTCTCCCCACCATCCCCGCTCTCCCCTCACGGGGCCGAGCCGCGGCGCCGCGGGGTATGGCGGTGGTGATGTGTGTATGTGTGGGGGCACTTCCCCCCGTTCCTTTCCCGGGGGGGCGCTTCAAAAGCCTGCGCGCTGCGCTCCGCTCCCCCTCCATTTCCTCCACCATTCCCCTCCCCAGCGCCGGGCGGCGGCGGCTGCTTGGCCTCGCCGGCTTGCCGTAGTGGGGCCGCCTTAGCGCTGCCTGCCTGCCTGCCCGCCTGCCTGCCCGCGGTGACTTCCGTGCGGGCGGCGCCGCCATGTCGCAGCACGGCCCGAGCGTCACGCTGTCCCTCACGCTGCCCATCACCTGCCACATCTGCCTGGGGAAGGTAACGGCCCCGGGGGCGGCCGCTGCCCTCCCTCACCACCCTCCCTCCTTAGCTCCCACCCTGCGAGGGGCCCGGTGGTGGGTGCGGGGCAGGAGGGGCTCGGTGACACCGACCGGGGGGACGAGGGGGAGGCAGGGATCAGCCCCGCAGCGGGGGGCGACGGCGCCGCTTTGGGGGGGGGTAACTGGGAGAGACCCCGGCGGGAGCCTGCTGGGTGCAGGCACCGGTGGGGTTACATCACCCCACCACCCAAAAAAAAAAAAAAAAAAAAAAAGACGAAATTTGGATGTAGTGCTTTTGAGGTGAAGCTTTTTGTTTTTTGAGGGGAGGGGGGTATTCCTCCGTTTGGGAGCTGGGATGTCTCGAGGTTCATGTCTGAGCTCGGTGCTGTGTCGTGAAGGCCAAGCAAAACAAAGAAGAGGTGTAGGACCGAGCGGGTTTTGAAAGTGATGAGCAAAATCGGAGCTGGCTGGAGGAAAAGAAAAGTTTTGATTTCCTTTCTCTGACCCGAGAAGGTGACAGGTGCGTTTCTCGTCTCTGGTATCCACTCCCGGTATTCGCTGGGCGCTGGAAGCCCCCAGAGCCGCCTGTGGGGCTGTCACCAGTTGCTTCTCAAATCTCCTCTCATTCCTCATGGCTCTTCCTTCATGCTTCCTTCCTTTCCAAAGCACACCTCATAAACCAAATCATCGATTACAAAGGCGAAAATAACCTTTGTGTTTGTATCTGTTATTTATCGTCCGTTCTCTTTCTGCCCTAGATGGGCTCGACTCTGAGGTCTTTTTTGCTTGCATGGTCACAAAAGAAGAGGAACGATTGATGTGTCAAGTAGGCATAGCACTGGCAGTGGAAGTGGTTGCACACCTCTGTTTTTCCAGCCTCTTACCTGTGGCAGAGAGTGATGCTTTTTGCAGCCACGAGTACTCATTTGTTGGCTTTCCAATGGGACACAAGCAAACAGGAATGCAGTGCTGTTATCCCGTTTTCAATTTATTTAATACAAATGGAGAGGATAAGTTTATTGTGTCTAATGCAGAGCGGATACTCCTCAACAAGGAGGAGAGCAAAATCAAATCGATAAGGTATTCAGTGTTAAATCTTATCTTGGTGGTTTTCAAAATAATGTCACTACCTCATAGCTTTGCTGTGTAGTCATTTGTGTTTTGCTATAAAGCCAGTGGCTCTTCTCAAGCCACTGCCTCATTCTTCCACTTTTCTTCTGGAATTGACCGGGGACTGTAACTGAGTTTGTACTGGAAGAGATTTCCACACTCTTCTTTCTTGGTATCTTGCACTGAGGTAATTTATTAATGTTATGTAAGTGAATCTAGTGGTGACATCTGTAGTGAAGGTCTTTGAATGCTTCCTTTTTCAGTTACATTGTTTCAATTTTGCCGAAGTTGGCTGCTCTGACTGTCCTTTTAACACGCATCTTTGTCTCCAGCTCGAAGCATCATAGAAAAGCATCAGAAAAAGCTCCTCTTTTCAAGAGTAAGGCTAGAGGGAGTTGCAAAAAGGTATTTAGTAAAATAAGGAAAAAAATCTTGCAGTTTTTACTAACTCGTTGGGGGGGCAGAAAGCAGAACAGAGGATGACGTGTTCTAGTACTTCTGTGTTTTGTAGCGTGGGCTTCAAATTGAATATAAAGCCTACCCTCTTGCTATCTGCAAAACTTGCAGAGGATTGGTTGCAAACCAGAAACTATTCACTGTGCTTAGTGGTAAGCGGATAAAAAGAGGTAGCGAATAGAAACTCATTCAGTAATGTTATCCGCTCGTGTTTAATGAAACAGAGATCTTTGGAGGGGGGGATAAAAAATGTTAGTCCATTTTGTTAGTGTGAACAGTTTTGTAAGCTATGTTTGCAAGATGGGCAAATAACCATGTATCATAAGTGTTAATTGCTTGGATGAATTTCATCTTTGTAACCTGAATGTTCAATTAACATAGTCTGGGCTAATGTCTAACGTAGTTGTGTTCATAATTAGCGAGTAGGTCAGAAGCTGGCTGCATCAGGCCTTCAGGTTGCTTGCTGCAGAGTGACTGAAGGTCTCCTGTTGATTTCAGTGGTGGTGGTTTGTTTTGGCTTGGGCCTGCAGTTCTGTGTGCGCTGAAAGCACCTGCGATATGTCCGGGGATTTGTTCACTGGTATCAGTGTGTCTGCTTTTTCCTTTGCCTGCTCCTCACTTAATGCTTCTTAAAGGCCCAAGAGGCATAGATGTCTGCAGGATCCATGGAGGAACCATGTTATGTGGGGGGATGTTGGAATTAGGAAATTACTCAAATTCACCTAGCTAATCAAGCCTTCCTAAATAAGCTGTAGCCTTTCCAGTTATTATGGTTGATTGAGGAACTGAAAGGGTGCTGTAATTCAAGTAAAATGCTCTTTAGTAATGAATGTGTCATGATCCCCACCCCCAGGCTTGTCACAGGCAGTGGCTCGGGGACTTGGTGAGGGGAAGGGGCCCCCGGCCTCGGTGTTTCCTGACTGACATTTTGGTAGCAGCTCCTGCTGCTGGGGCATGGATGGCTTTGTGTGGATTCTGAGCTAACGCATGTGTAAACCTCAGCCCTGAAGTGAAACGTGTAAATGCGTGTAAATCAGGAGTACTGTCCCCCAGAGAGTAATAAACGTGACTTACTATTTTGCTAGAGATATGGAGTAATGATTCACTTGCAAGAAGTGTATAGCCATGTCAGGGTTGGGGTAACTGAGGGTCTCTTGCTCCCCTGGGAGGAGACCTGCACTCTTGAAATGTCTTTTCCTGTTTGGACTATTTTATGTTATTCTGCTCTGTACCCTATAATAGCCATCCATATAACTATTCTCATATAATGGCTGCTCCTGGGTTAAAAAAAAAAAAAAAAGACCAACTAGAGGAAAAAAAAAGTTATTTTTTTCTTCTAGCTGCTGATGGGAAAGCTGGAAAAAGCTCTTTCTGGTAAAGAAAAGCAGTCAATAACAAGAATGTGTTTTTAATAAATGAAATTGTAGTATTTAAATGTTTACAAAGCCTTGTTGTGCTAATGCTTGCATTAAACCCCAAAAAAGCCACCTTAATTAGAAGCGAAAATGTGCAGGTGCTTGGAGGAATCCCTTAGTCTCTGTATGCACACCTTCGTTAACTTGAGTTTCTGTTTGTGTGTAGACAGTCCTTAGGCTCCTGTGCTGTCATATTGGAAGTTTTTAAAATACTGCTAATCCCACACAAAAAGCAAAATGAAGAAGGAGCTGACAGACCTGGGCCCTTATACAGATGTGTGTGTATATCTCAGGGGTAAAATACTTGGTTTGTAGCTTGTACAACACCAACTGTGTAGGCATGATTACTACAGGGCACATCTAATCTGTTTTCCAGGGCGGTTTTTAGCTGTCCTTTTGAGTTCCTTGATTCTCCCTGTCAACACTTCATTTTTCCTTTTTAGTTTGTCTGCTTTACTGATAAAATGAACAAGGGAAATCTCAAGGCTGGTGAGGGCTTTTTTTTTTTTTTTTTTTGTTGAAGGTGAAAGAATTCGCATGAACGTGGGCTTTAACAGCTTCACAGGGGCCATGAAGTAGACTCTGAAGTAGTACATGCCTCTACCCCCATGAGTCAAAATATGTTTCTTGGGCAGAGATAGTGGTGGAATAAAAACAAATAATTACTTTTAAGAACTTTAACACAGATACTAATGTTAAGCCTTGTGAGGTTTGAGAATGTATTACCATAAATTGTACCAGAGCACCTCAGTAAAGTGGAGGTATAGGGAAAAGTCTTCTCTGTATCATATTTGGTCCCTCTATGCGTACTTACTTTCAAACAGGGTTTATTGTTATTATTGTTAAATAACATGAGAGAATAATGCAAAGTTTGATTACCCTGCTGTTTGGGAGGGGGGGAAGCTTCTTGAGAGGAACTGTGTCTGATTGAAATATTTAAGCTGCCCTGTTCTTGGGTAATGACTTACTAGTAGCAATGCATATCTAGCAGGAGGTTTGAATAAGTGATTGCTGGTTCATATTTCTGCTCTGTGGTTTTGGCCCATATCCTCATTAGTTTATTTCCATGAAGCTGATTATGTGCAAGCTAGGGTTAATCGGCAATACCGCTTCAGTGGCAGCTCTTTCGAGACAAAGTGTTGGTTGTTGCTTGGGGCAATCTCTCAATCCCTCACTGTTGGGAATGAGTGAATGTGCACGTTTTGGTTCCTCCACAGCGGACCTCATTTCACTGGTTGGCTGCAGTTCATGGAGATAGTGGGATGAGGGAAGGGCTTCTGCCACACTGTGTTGATGAGCTCTTGGGATCAAGGATCTTTAGTTTTGCAAAGAAAATTATAGCTGTGGTGTCACTAATAAGGAAATTTGGTGCTGTAAGTCAGGAGACCACTCCTAACCTGTGGAAACAGCAGTGTCTCTTTTCTGCTGGAGACCAGACTCGCTCTGAGAGATTGAGGCAGTATGTTTTCATACTCAATTACCTGAAAGGGTTTTTAAGTATTCATAGTGTCTTTCTGTTTGTTTGTTTTCCTTCTTTCCTCTCTTCCTTGATGCTGAAAGGTTCGTCACCCAGTAATCTGTGTGAACAACCACGTCTTCTGTTCCATTTGTATTGAAGTCTGGTTGAAGAACAATAATCAATGTCCAGCTTGCAGGATTCCCATCACGCCTGAAAATCCTTGCAAGGAAATCATAGGTAAGGACAACTTTAGGCTTTGAAATAACCTTCTGATATTTACTGATGGTTGAAGTTCTTTCAGGTCCAAAGATGTGTGGATTTATTTATTTTTTTAAACCAGCCTCTGACTTTAAATCTTTATCGAAGTATACATAATAACAATAAGGTAAAAATTCCAAAGATGATGTGTATAGTAATGGCTTGATTATTCAAAAGCAGCAAGCACCCCGCCACTGTAATTATTATTATTTTCAGTCTTATTTGGACAGTGCCTTTTGCTGGAAAGAAGGCATCTATCTCTTCAAATAGCCTACCTATATGTTGCAGCCTGTTGACCTAAGAGGTCAGCATTTAGCTGAGAAATAGTATACTTAAATCGAGAATCTTGAATGAGTGTGTGTTCTTTTTGACTGTTGGTTGTTTTTGTGGGATTATTCACCATGCCCCTTTTGCTTTTCTTTTTAAAAAAATGTCAAAGCTGCTTAAGAAAGTCAAAGCTAAAAAACTTGAATGAGGATATGAACTTCCCCGGGGCTGGAAAATACTGGGATTTCGATTTGATGTAAAATGTCACCATTGCTATTTGGTTCTAATAGGAAAAATATATCTGAATAGTCATACTTTAGAAACATATGCTGTCATGTGTTAAATAAATGTATGTGTGTTGGTTTTATGTTGTATTTTACCCCCTCCCTTAGATCTGTTTTAATAGCTGTGGTCTTAAATAAGGCATGATTCTGTCAAGGATAATACAAAGTTGAGAAAATTCAAATGTTGTGTTCCTGCTGTGAGACAGGATTTTGACTTCTAAACATCACTAATAGCTATTCCTGTCTAATCTGTTCTGAAAATGAAAGGTTATAGTCTCCCATGGTAGTAGATTGGTCCAATATTAGCTGTATTTGTAGCTGATATTATGAAAAACACTGCAAGCTGGATTGCTAGAATTGAATTGACTGAAAAAGAAACAATATTAGTGTTTTCTTTCCTTCTGTGCTGCTTTAGGAGGAACAAGTGAAAGTGATCCTATATTTAGTCCGACAGTCAGAAAACACCTACGTAAAACAAGGCTTGAATTGCTCCACAAAGAATATGAGGTAAGCACATGGGAGCATTGTGACTTTCCAGATGAACTGCAACTGTTAAATTACTGTATGCAATGTGATCTTTCTGCTTTGAGTTCTGGAGTCTTCAATTTGAGCAAAGCTTTAAGCTGAATCTATGTGGAACTGTGCCGCATTAATATCCCACCTTCTGGCTGAGGTTGGGGAAAGCATTTGCTGGTGGCTGAAGAGGTCCTGCAGAAGCCGTAGTGATGCTCTGTCTAAGCTACAGGTAGCCAAATGCAGCCAGTTCCAGAGACTGGAAATTCAACCCTAAGATACTATGGGAGGGTTTTCTTTATGCATATTGGGTGTTGGGGTATTTGTTCCGTATTTGGTACAAAGACAAACATTTTCTGAAATACTTCCCTGTTACTTGGGGAGGCTAAACTTTTTTAAAGAATAATGCCCACTGGAATCCTATGGTGTAGGTTAACTTATATTAATTGTTGCTTTGTTAAATGAAGTGAACGGGTGAATGAATGCTTGGAAACTTCTCTGTTCTGCTGGAAAAATATTCTATTAAGAACAAGGTAAAAAGGTATTAATAAGGAATATGCTTAGTTTGTCTTCTCAGTTATTGTTTCCATAGTAGCAAGAGTGTGAAGACACCGCACACTTTTCAAGGAAACCTGTCTCACAGCAAGGAGAATGAGAGAAAAGAAACAGACGCTGTATAAATATCCTTAATGCAAGGGAGGTGAGGGCTGCCTTACAACAAGTTTGCCCAGAGCTCAGTTTCTTTCATAGAGCAGTCATGAGAGGGAGGTTTCCCATGTTTCTATTGAATCAACTCCAAAATGACACAGATGGGCATAGGATAACATAAATGTCTTTAAAAATGAAGCTATTTAGAAATGGTTATTAATTTTTTGAGGAGGGTGGGGAGAGTTTGATATTTTTTTTTAATGCAAATATGCCTTGAATTTATGTAAATGCCATCTTGTGGTCTCTTTTAATAATCTTACCCTGAGCAGTGTAATTCTTAAGTTGGAGAACAATGAAGAAGACATTTTTAGGATAAATTACTTTTTATCTCTTTAGCAACAGGCTTTTGAAGATTTTTGCTTCACTGTGGCTCCAGACTGACACAGCTAGTTGCTTTCTTCTTCTTCTTTTTTTTTTTTTTCAGTCTTTCCTTAAATGTTTCTACTTTTATGCAGCCGGAGCAGCCTCTTCCAGGCAGTGCTCTGTCCATTTCGAATGTTGAGACTTTCAGCATCTGACCACGTGATGTTTCAGAATGAATCTCTCATATCGTTCTCAAATAACAGCAAATGAGTCAGCAGAGGACGACCTTAAGAATACACTTTATACAGGAAACCTTCCCACAGAGTGCCCTAATAATAGATTCATGTTGCTGACCGCTTTGAAGCTTTTGGTCTGCCTGCCAGTTTGTTCAGGGTCCTTTATGTAGTCAGGGGATTCCCTTCACTAAAACCTTCACTATGCTTGAGTGTGCAGGTTGATTAAAATCCTGCCTGGAGCACAATACATAAGCATATTTAGATAGATGCGTAAGTGAAGGCATGCATCTGGGCTTGCCAGAGAACCCATGTTTCTAAAGTGCTGTGGGAACTTGCCAGTATTATTTAATTAATCTCACACATTATTTTAATTCCTGTGAATTTCTGACATCTTTAGGATGAAATAGAATCCCTGCAAAAAGAAGTGGAAGAACTTAGAGGCAGAAATCTCAATTTACAGACACAGCTGAAATCTCTTCTGGATCCTACAGCACCGGCTTCCTCTTGCCAAAACAAGGAAACTAGCCAGTCAGCAGATGAAGCAAGTACCAGTGGCCCAGAAACCCCAGAGGAATGGAGCAAAAAGCTGAAAGCTGCCAATGATATATGTGAAAAAGTGATAGATAATGTGGAAAAGTTAAAGGAGGTAATAAATATGTTTTTTCAGCTATCTGGTTGTATAATGTTCATGTTAGTTAAACAGGGGTGAGAGCTGGCATGACCTCTGGGTACTTCATAGATCTAGAAGAAAAGGGGGAAAAAATGAATTCCAGTTATTGTTAGTGTATCATAGTATTTCCATACAGCCTTTGCATGTGTCAGATGTTATTGCTTGTTCTAGTGAGCCTTGTATATGGCTCTTCCTCAACTCCTGTGTCACTCTATGACTGGGTAATTGGATTATAGTAGTGCTTGTCACCAGTAGTTGATGACCAGATTTTTCAGGCTTGCAATAATCTATATAATATATCTATTTTACAACATTCAATGGCCAAACACAGTACAGTTGGCTGAGGCAGATTTTGCACTATTGCCTTCCTTGCTAACCAATATTTTTGGTGCGAGTTGCTGAGACAGAGTAACTTGACCCTTTGACTGAAAATAGACAAGCTTCAGCATTTTATAACCCAAAGATTCTTTACTGAAAACCTGCAGCTTTTTATACATCTTGAATGTAACAGAAAAGAAAACTGATGTTGCAGAAGGAGGGGTGCAGGAGGTAGTTAAATAAATAAATAAAAATAAATAAAATACCAAATAAATAAAAATACCTTGCAAAATCTACCTATGGGCACAGGAAAAATGATGTTAAACGTTGACTTAGAGTGAAATTTCAAGATAAACTTGAAGGGCAGGGTGGAAAGGACTGGACTTGCATTTACTCAAAATGCTCCCTGTATTTCTTCTGTTAACAATCCTGTGTCACCTCCTGCAAAACTGAAGCCTTAGGGTTGGTGTTCTTTCCTAAGAATTAAGTACTGTTTGTTCCCTCTGCTAGACTCAAAGGTGCACATCATAACATACTGCCATTTTGTTGTTCTTAATGGGACACTTCTAGGTTTATGTCTGTGCAGCCTAAAGGAAATTCTGGTCCTGATTAAACTAATCTGTGCATGATAAACCCTAAAAATGAGACAAAGAAGTAAACTGAGTTTCCAAAGTGAGCTTTTTCAATAGGACGGCTAGACTTGGACCTCGGCTTTACAGACAGGGACACAGCTGGCCTCCTCAGGGGATCCCAGGAGCATCAGAGTCTAGTTGGCTAAAGGGGATTCACAGCAAGGAGTTCTTGTCTATTTTTTTTCCCATTACATTAAACTGTGCTATCTCTTTTCTGTGGTGACTGAGGTTTATAACGTTTTTTCCAAGATAGGTAAAGATAAGAATATAGTGAGGGTTGGGGCAGGGGTAATGCGTGTGTGTGGTTTTTTTCTTGTTTGTTTGTTTTGTTTTGTTTTGTTTTGTCCTTCATAACTCCAGCAATGAAAGGGTTTTATGTTTATGGAGTCTCTGATTTTGGTTAAGGTTTAGATAAAATTGGAGGTTTAGATGCGTTTTAGGGACTAAGTCTGAAACCGTGATGCAGATACTTTCTTCCAATCTGTTTCCTGTTCAACAGCTGCTCAATTCTGGAAGTACCTAAAGTCACTTGACTCTTCTTCTGCACTTATTTCACTTGTGAAACAAGTGTGCACTGACAAAGCCCAGTCTGAACAGCAGGAGCCCTCTTTCCACATAGACTCAATCTTGAACCACAGAACTACAAACCTACTTATCCCCTAAAATAACTGACACAGGAGCTTCAAACACTCAGCATTTTTCAGTGAAATGGGGTCCCTCAGAAAATGTGGTTCCTGTCACTTTCTAAATCAGTCCATGTAAAGAAAGGAGTCACCTTTATCCTTTAGTGTCCTAGGACAGAGACTCCCAAAGTAGATGTTGTAGCTGAGTAGAGTCAGAGCAAATCTGAAAGTGCTGATACAAACCCAGTAGCTAGGAGTATTAGATAAGTACGCTCACTGATAGTGTGGTTACATGAAGTCATTAATCTAGACACTGCTGCATGGGGGGGATCCCTTGCAGATCACTGGCTTGGAGGTTAGAGCACTCTATGGAAGGAGACCAGAGAAGTTAGGGTCTACCGTGTGCCAGCTAGATAACTTGGGTACTAGCTCTGTACAAGTTGTGCAGATTTCTGTTTGATTGTGTGGCTGGAGGAACTATGTCTCTGGAAAGAGAGAAAGGTCTTGGCTGTGATGGCGAATGGTTTGATGCTCCTGGATTCTTACTACCTTCAGAATAGCTTTTCATATTCTTCTTTTTTAAATACTCAATAGAGGAGTTGACACTCAAACACCCAAGCCCTGAGCTCACCCTTCCTATTCCTTCTATACCAGAAATCTCTACTTTTGTCTCTAGGAGTATTGTAGGTTTTTTGTTTTGTTCATTTATTTCCCCTCCATTTCTGCCCTCTCCACTGCCTCAGCCTCACCTGGGAAGGTTGCTGGGGATATTTGGATAAGTATTTAGGGTTTTCTGCCTCTCTTGTGCTGTTTGATGCTTGTAACAAAGTACATTGCACTCACAAGGCCAGATACTCTGGATCATACTTACATGATGTTTCCACTGCATACTAGAACTGAGACTGTGACTTGTAAGTCCTGGATTGGTGGTACAGTTTTCAACATACAGAGACTGAGTAGACTATGAAATGCAACGAGTTCATGCTACTTGTTAGGATGGTGGCGTTCGTTGTTCTGAAACACAGCAGCAGGGAAGCTTCTCTTTATATGAAATACCTTGTTAACAAGAGCGTCTGCTGAACTGAAAAGAAGGAATTGACCTCAATTCAAGGAACGAGAAGGGTTGTGAATCAAGAGTCTTAATCAGAAGGTCCTGCAAGAAAGTGAAGAAAGACTGCAAATAGCTTGTCATAATGGATTTACATCCGTAGGATAACTGCTTTGAAAACAACAAGCAAAAAATAAAATAAAAAAAAGGAAAAAACAAACAAAGTAATCCTAATCTAATTTGGGATGGTGGAAGCTGTTCTACATTAGTTTTGCTGATACCTGCACGTTGTAATGTTAATGCACTTAACGTATTTAGTCATGTGGAAAAAAAAAAAACATGGAATTGCCATTAGTACATCTCCTTAATGACTTTCTGTACTAACTAACATAGCTGTGTTTATTTCCCTAGATAGGACACTTGCAATGTATTTTGGGAATATAAATTAAAAATGTCTGTTCGCTCTTCAGTTTTGCAAGCCATTTCCCATGGTGATTTTTAAGTGGTGTCCCTGTCTGAAGGCTGTTTCCTGCCTTCACATTTCTAGTTCTGTCTCTTTAAAAAAATCAGAAACAGCTTGTCCTATAAATATTGGAAGTCATTTCTATTTTATTGTATACTGATTTTTTTCCTTTTCTTTTCCTTAGGCAAATAAGAAACTGAGCATGGAAAACAATAGCCTTTTAAGAGAGAATTTGCGACTAAAAGCTGAAGTTGATAGTAGATCACCCCAAAAGTATGTGAATATTTTAAAAGCTTCTGTATTTTATTTATAGACTCTTTAACTGTTGTAGGACTTTAACCTAAAACTATGGTGGTGTACATGGCATTGCATATGTGTCTCGAGGTAGACTTTGGAGTTTTTATCCTCACAGACTTGGGTGACAAATGCAACTTAGAGAATAGCAGCAAGTCTGCAGTGAACGAATATGCACTGGCTACAAATGCTGTTGTGTTATCTGTCCAATACTGGAGAACTGGATTTATTGAATTCTACAGCTAACTTATTTTTCGTTACTGAGAAATTTCACTTAAATCTGACATCCTTTTGTCAAAGCAGGTTTGTTACTCTATAGAGGTTCTCATTTGCATTTGGTTTTGTTTGGTAGTTTGTTTTACTTCCTTTTGCTGCCTTCAGGGTTTGTTCTGTGAACTTAGACTCCTCGTACAAGGAGTGTCCCTGACAGTCTTGTGTCTGGGCAAGGCATGCAAAATCAGGCTTATGAAGCATAAGGACATCATGCCCAGAGCTGACATCTGTGTTCAATGTTTCTAAGTAGTGAAAACATCAATAACAATTACCTCAAAAAGCAGACATGTTTTCATACCGATTACAGCTGTGTGTAAGGTACCTCTCCTTGGAAGTACTTTGTAAAGCAAAGTGATCACATTTTTTAAAGTTCTGTCTTAGAAAGATAAGAGCGACATTGGCCAAAGTTTTATACAGTGATTTTGGGGAATGGGGGTGGGGAGACATCCTTCGTAATGTGAGAGGAGAGCTCTCTGGGTTTTGATCTAATTTGCAACTAACTTGCTGGAAGATGAAATTCATCCTTACAGGGAGCTTCATTGTCAGACTGTTTGTTTAAGACCCCAGGAAAGCAGATGCATGATCCTTGTGCTATGATGTTAAATGTATAAAGGTACATTTTGTCCTGATGTCCCCTAATAAGGGTGATAAAGTACTGCTAAAGGTCTTGGCAGTGGAAAGGGATTTAATGGCAACAAATATCTTTCTCCCATAAGACTAGAGAGTGAGATGGCAAGGATGGGAAACACATAAGTAGATGCAACTAAATAAATCCTAGAAAAGAAGAGCTGGAAGAGATGGAATCATCTACCGCAATCCTGTTTCAGTAAGGTCAGGTAAACACCCCAGTGGAAGGAATTTCAGTTTCTTCTACCTGTACCATCCAGTTGATCGGAAAGATTAGATGTGAAGGGAGGGGGAACCAGACTTTGTTGCAGACTGGTTATTTTACCATCTTTTGCCCATGCAGCATAAAAGAATAGCTGATGACTTTCCTCTTTAGAAGCACAGAGAGAATCAAATGTTATTAGAAACTGGACGTAACTAACACCTGGTTTTGCAACCCAGATGCCTAGTTGCATCCTTCCTGCATGTTGGGAATGATTTTGCCCAAGCTAACTCTAGAGCTATGCATGGAGATTGGAGGACGTGAGTTGGATCAGGCTTAAACTGGCTCAGGAATGGTTTCTACACTTTAGAAGTTTAGATAGTTGCATGCCTGTACCCTGCTTTCTGTTATCTTCAACTTTGGTGTACCACAAGAATTTAAGCATATGCAAGGAAAAAAATATCTTGGAAGAAATCCTACAGCATGTTAAAGTTAGTAATTTTGATGTACCCTGTCTATACCCATTCAGTCCTAGTCTGGTCTTCTAGACTGAATTCATCCAACTCTTCTAGGTATTTGACTTAGGATGAAAAGTAAGCTTCTGATTTATTTGGTGTTGCTGTATACTCTAAGGTCTCTCCATTGCCTATGGATTTCTGAAGCTGTGATGCTTAGAGATGGGTACAGTATTCCAAGTGAAGCTTCAGTAGCACTGACTTAGAGCAGAAAAACTCTCATCTTGCTACAACGTCCTTGTATCTTGCGGTACCATTGTTGTTGTCTCCTTTTATTTGGCACTCCTAGCATAAATGGCCAGTACCAGTTCTGCTGAATAGCTACTTTAAAGTTAAACCGGTACCCCATTTTGCACTTCTGCTGCTAACGTCCGCTTTCAAGTGTGGGACTTGACCTGTTTACTGGCTTTCTTCAGGTTGATGGCCTGATGTTTACGTCAAATTTTAAGCAGTTGTTTTGAATTCTAATCCCATGGTAGGAAGTCTCTACCATGTTAGTTTTCCAGATTTTATAAATTCATTCTTTGGTCCTTGCGGTCATTAGTCTAGCCAATATCTAGGCCAGACCTAACATTGAGACACTTCTGAAATGATCTTCCATTTCTGATGGCAAACTTTGATAACTAATATTTATAAGGCTTTTAAACTAAGCTTTACATCCTGAATAGTGGTTACAATAGCTTAGCCTTGCCTAAGAAATCAGAATTTAAGGCATTAACATCAGAACCCAACAATGTCACGGTAGTTAAACTTTTCTGTGCAGGTGCACTGATTTGCAAATGCAGTTGGTTTTGGTGCACTTCATTCATTGTTGAGATGGTAAGTTTTGGGAAAAGGTTCTGAATGGGTCTCCAGTACGTTTTAAAGTAGCTACTGAATCATATCCTTATAACTTAATGTCATGACCATTCATTGGTTTGTCATATTTCTCAGCTTTGAATTGCCAGGTGTGGATTCGTGCTTAAACAACTAGCTAGGTAACTGACTAAAACTTGAATCAAATGATTTGGGAAAGGATTTGTCAGTATTCAGTTCCTTTATCCCAGATGTAACACATCTTGTGCGTAATGGTACTGGAGCTAATTATCACAACTTAAATAATTTTAATAGGCTTTGCTTTGTAGCAAAGGAAGCTCTGATGGCAAGTGAAAGATCCCTTTGTAACATAGACTCTACATCTGACATCACAGGGAAAGTATAGTTAGCCTTCTTCAGTGGTTAACTGAAGAAAAAAACTTTCCTTTTATCGTAATCTGGGGTTGTTTTTCCTTTTGATCATCCATTGAAACCTGCTGAAAAATATCATATATGTTATTGCTGCAGTGTCAATTTTATTGACGGGAGGTTTTACACATTTTTTTTAATAGATGATGGTCATTGATTAGGGTTTTGTTCTTTTTTATTTTTACTTCCTGAAACATTTTTGAGAATAAGTCCTCAGAGCCGGAGTTTAATTTTTGAGCAAAACAGATAGGAAGGAAAAGACATTGACCAAACCATCATGAAGTTGGGACATAGGCCTGAAAAGCAAGTAGAGGTAAATTTCATGCTCTGATTCTTACCAGAAACCTGTGTTAGTCTCCCATTTCTCAGGCAAATCAAACTGTTTGGTGGTTGTTTGCTTGCTCTTTACTTGTTGTTTCTCCTAAGGAATTCTCTGTGACTTCTGTTTTTCTGGTACAGAACAGGAAAACTTCTAAAACTTAAGTTTAGCGGGATGATTAAGCCCTATGACTTCCAGCTCTACTTAAAATAGAAAACTGTTAGGTCCATTGGCAAAGCACAATGGATCTAAAAGCATTTTTGGCAAAGGAGTGTTTGCTTTTTACCTGAAGGAAAATAACTAGCAAGTCCATCTACTCCAGGGTATAGCGTATTTTATGAATGGTTAGATTCAAATTAGCTTGAATCAGACTCCTAGACTTCCTAGGAGCCTTTCCCCTAAATATTTAATTTCTTCTGCCAGTTAAAATCCCAGTATGAAAAACAGTCTGTAACATGCTGAAAATTGTTGCATTAGGTCCTTTTTTTTTTTTTCGGTTTTGTGATTTTTGTTTTTTGTTTCCCCTTCTCCAGTTTTATTGTTTATCTTGTCTAGATTTGTGACTTTGGGTACATGCACACCAAAATCTAAGGCTGTTGACTTTGTAGGTCTTCTGTGCAACATCCAGTTTTTATTCAGTTCAAATATTTCCACTCATGCCAAGCTACTCAATTCAGTCTGTATTTCATTGAGCCTACCAATAAGCTTCTCGTAACCTGTGTCCTGCGTGCAGGTTTCTATCTTCCTAGATAGAAAACTGGGCTACTTTCTCAATCTCCCAGCAAGCTGGCTGTCCCAGAGGGCTGGCTGTTTTCAAAGACCAGCTGCAGTGTTGCCTTAAAAGTAAATAGGAGAAATTACTATTCGGTAGCATTGAAAACAACTTTGAGTTCTTGACCCATAGCACTAAAACCTGAGGAAGCACTTACTCTAAGATTTAAACCTTGAGTAAATGTGTGTCGATAAGGATGTTTAGATCTTACCTGGTTTTGTGGGTTTTCTGGTGTGTTTGTGGAGATTTTTGTTTGGTTGTTTTATAGTAATTTTGAAGTAACCTCTTCTGGCGGATGGTATTCACCTCCCTACTGCTCTACAGTTGTCCAGTAAACAGCGAAGCTTAGTCTGACTCGTGATGTGAAGGAAATGGACTCTCTTGGCATCCAGGAGAGAATTTTGTGAGATGTCTCTAGATCAGTTTATACTCTTTGAACTGTGCTATGAAGAATATTTACTGCCTAGTATCTACCCATATTGAAAAGAACTTGTTTTCCTACAAGCTTAGGAAATTAGCTCTGGCAAGAGTTTCTCTTTCATCCTTCAGGAAGGATCTATTGCCTACATTCTTCTGTCACCTTTTCTGCAGATTGGAAAGCAGTAGTAGGCTATACCCAGGGCTTTGTATTCAGTGGAACCAAATTCCTTTACTGATCCATTTTTCTAGATTCAGATCTGAAATAGAGCAAGATGCTTGAGGTCTATCTCTTTTCCTATTTTTTTATTGTTAGGATAAAGCTGCCTAAAAAAAACCTGTTTGTTAAACATTCCTGTATCGATATTACACGTTGCTTTAAGGAGATTGCCTATGCCTGGCACATTGTCAAGATGTTGCTGCAGATCCCCATACATGGCTGCTGTGGAGATTGCAAAACTCATTCTCGTCCAGCTGCATCTGGTACATGATGCTCTTCACAGAAAGGCTGTAGAACACAGTGTTGCTTTCAGATGTTTTGCTGGATTTCCTAGCTTTCTTCCCTTCTTAACAGCAAAATCCAAATGAAACGTGTATCAAAATGACAAGACTGGGTTTGGATGCACACTCTGGCATTGCCCTAATTTCAGTCTGTGGCAAGCACTGACTGTACGTTGTCACTTCCCAGCCTTGTTTCTTTTGGAGAATGGATCATGCTCACATTTGTGAGCCTCAGAGCATTGCACAGTCTGGACCATCAGGTGATTAAAACTGGAGAATCGTCTGCCACAGTATCCTTGAGGTCCAAGTCTATCATATATGGTAATGTAGGAAAACTCTGGCTGCAGTTGCTTGCTGTACAAAAAGAGGAATGTTTATCTCAGTCTGTGTGGTTTTAAAGGGGGTTCATACGGAGTTAAGGTCTAAACTAGACAGGGTCATAGTCAGTGGTCACTGATGTGTGAAAACAAAGCCCTAAAAGTGAATTTGTGAAATGAATAGATAAGGAGAGAAGAAACAACTGAAGAAACTTGATCTCTTGTAGGTGACAGACTACTAAACTTTCCAAATTGTTTCTAAATGGACATCTTCAGGAGTATTCAAACATAACCGAAGGAACAGCTGTGTGATAATGAAAGAGGGTTGCTCAAGCGTCGTAACTGTAATGTTAGTTCTTCTTGTTAGTTCTTCACTGATCTGACTGCTAATTTTCTGATTGATGGTATCAAGTTAAAATACTGTTGGGGCAAGGTGAAAGACTCCGGCTGAGGAAAGGCCCTGAAATGCAGGATTTAGGTGCTCATTTAGACATCCAGTGTTACTTCAGGTGCTATAATCCAGTACATTCGTCCAAGGCTGGCAGATGTGATACAGGACCTATAGCAGATTGTATCCTCCCAGAGTGATAGCTGAAGGCCGGCAGTCATGTAAAGGACCTTATGTCATGGGCTGCTGGTGCTGGAGGATCCAAATCCCAGCTTGAATGTCTTCATTTACTTCGAGTGACCACTAGTTTCTCTGGACTTTCTTTTTTTTTTCTAGAAAAGAGGTACTTGAAACAGATATAGTGAGATACAAACTCACTGTTTAATGGAAATGACTGAAGAACAAGTCCCCAACACTGAAAATACATAGCCCATGTGTGAGAACATGAAACATGCTCTTTACCACACATGCTGAATAGCTGAACTCCTACTGATAGATGTCTGTTCTTGTTCCCAGGTGTGAAATGGTTCAGATACTTTCAAGGAAAACAATTTATCTGGAGTGCCAAGCCAAATTTTCATTTATTTTCATGTAACTGTTCTGTATTTTTTTTTATTATTTTTACCATCAGGCTATAACTCTTCAACTATGGCACAGCTCAATGTTACATCCAAAGGAAAAGAAGAGGAAATCACTCAAAGTGGTTTTGTTAAGAGGATAGGGAGGATTCTGGCTTCTTTACCCAAAATGCGTGTCTTCTAAACTGTTAGCTGACCTGCCAGAACAGTCACTAAAATATCTGTCATCCTCTGGTCTAGAGTACTTGGTTTAAATATGTGCACTGTAATACATCTGTCTTAAAAATCAACGTCCTTGAAAATTTGGGAGATACATGCATGTAAGTCTCAAAGCAGGAACAGAAAGGAAGTACTGCTCTGGTGTTTAACTGCAGAGGTAACTGTTTGTATTCGGTATGTCAGCTGCTCCATTTCTGAAAACCAAAATTCCCAAGCACATCCCTCTACAACAATTAACATAGTAGTGATGCTGTTTGGCTTTGAACAACATGCTGCTTTTTTTTTTTTTTTTTAAACCTGAGGACACTTGTTATAAAAGTTGCACTTGAGAATACAGTGCTTCCTCCTCGTAAGCAAATCTCAGGCTGTCACTAATGCTATTTGCATTAAATAAACATATTACACCATTCTTCCATTAAATAGGAATTGCCAGGTATGCATATAAATGTAAACATGTTTAATTTGTATGTCAAAATGTGCATTACAGCAGACCCCAGAAAGTCTTGCTTATTCTACGTAAGCATGTTTCCCTGTCTCCCACTTGTCTCTTAAGCCAGCTGTATTTTTGTGTCATTTTTGTATCCTTTATTGAGCAGTACAAGTTTTATTTCTGTAAGGCTGTGTGAACAGGCCTGTTAGAGAACGGCAAAATAAATACTTCCGGATCTCTAGGAAGCAAGAATAATCTTGCTCGGGCCCTGCCATGCTGTAGTGACTATCTCAATGTTTTAAACCAATATCTGATTTAATAAAAGGAGGGAGTAAGCCAAAATGTGTTGCATGTGAGGATGCTTATTTCATTGTAAACCCCCCTCTTCGCCTGAAAATGTAAGTGCAGCATTTCTGAACTCCCTGTGATTCTGCTTTTATCTGGTTTCATATGGGGAAGGGTGGAAGGCTTGTACAATTTTTCTTCCACTTCCCCTCTTACAAGCAAACAGAAATGCAGAAACTTCTGCAGTTAGAGGAGACAGTTTGTTACACATAGAGTAAGCAAATGAAAGAAGGCCTACTTTCATTTTTGCCAAGACAAAGGTAATTGGGTAGAGCTAATTTGTGGTTCCTTGCCTTGAGCGTTCCAATCAAGTCAGCTTCTTTTGGGGGCAAAAATCTTAGAACATCAATACTCATAAATATAAAAGTACTCCCTTGCATTTTCATACCTGCACAGCCATGAGTAGCAGATACCAAAACTGAGTGGAACTTAAACTGATCTGATTTAAAAAGTGGTCTGGTAGTAATTCTGTGAAAGAACTCGCTTGGACTGCGGTGTGAATCTTTCCCACCACTAAGTTGCCCACAACAAAATCTTCAGCGTGCTTTAAATACGAAGAAGCAGCTGAACAGTGACATACATCAGTAGGTCTGGTCACTCGTGCCCGACTTGTTCAGGGCTTATGATACTCCTTATTTCTTTCCCTCACTGCTGGTTTGACCACATTGCAGTTGTCAGCATTGAACAGTCTCCTGCTACTTCGGGCTTAATTTAGTTCCTTGCTGGAAATGCTTGCACAGACTTACGGATATTTCACCAGCATAGTCATGGGTCACTGATAAACCTCCTTCAGACCTCATTGGTCTAAAGGTTGCAGTGGGAGCATCTCATGAAGGGGTAAGGGGATAAAATGAGGAAGTTTGTGGGGGAAGTGGAGCAGGAATTCCCTGTGAATCTGAGGAATGCTGAGGGAAGAATAGACAGATAGAAAAAGGGTGGAAATAACCAGACAGTCTTTGTGTTGGAAGACTGAATATAAAGTTGTGCTGTAACACAGGGCTGCAAGGTGGAAAGTGAATGTTAGTTTAAGCCCAAATACAGAATTGTCATTTCTTTGCAATATAAAACCATGCATGTCAGAGTAATAGGGTGGCTGCAGGTCTTTCCCTCCTTCCTAATAATACCAGAACTTTAATTGTTTTACCTTTCTGTAAATTGAAAGTCTTGGATGGAACAGGAAATTCCCTGGTGCCCACCTGTCAGTGACAGGTTAGAATTAGTCAGAGCATATAGCTGAAACCTTCACCTGCCCTCTGGGGAAGGTCAGTCTTGAAAGCTGGTGGAGGATGTGGGGAAAGATAAGTCTGTATCTTTGCAGCTGAAAATGTGCTCAAGCTGGAAGCCCCACAAACATACAACTTTCACAAACCACAAGTGGCAGGTTTATTGGAGTGGAGTAGAGGCAGAAATTACATTGTTCCAGTTGTAAAGCTCAAAAAAAAAAAAAGTCCCTCTGAAGTAAGTGGGAGTACCCACTTGCAATGGCCAAGGAAAAGCTGTATATCTAACAGGAACACAATTGAAATGGTCTACGTAAGTATTTAAACCACCTCGAAGGACTATTGCAATTTCTGAATTTCATATTGGCATTTTGTATTTGACAAGGTGACATTGTGTAGGAAGTGTATTGTAAAACACTGCTGTACTGTAGGAAAATGATTGAATGTAAATATTTCAAGATGTGGACCACTGTTCAAATGTTATCATAAATCTTTGCCATTGTTTTAGGGGATAATTCTTCATGCATATTTGAGTTGAATTGATGGAACCAGTCCCTGGAAGGGTAATCTGCTTGTTATTGCCTTACTACCACTAATAGTTTAATTTTGTCTTTCCAGGTATTCACTGCACCTATACATTATATATGATTATTTATTTATTTATTTTCATAATTAGCAAAGAAATACAGTTCTCGCTTCTGTTTTCAAATTTAACCAGGTTAATAGCTTTGTTCTTTCTTTAAATTAACTTGAAAAGCATGAAGAGAATGTCCTTTTCCAGCTTAATGTTTTTTTGTTTGTTTTACTACTTGCAGGTTTGGTAGGTTTACAGTAGCTGCACTTCAGTCCAAAGTAGAACAAAGTGAACGTGAAATGAACCGTCTTAAAAAAGCACTGGAAAGAAGTGATAAATACATAGAGGAAATGGAGTGTCAGCTTTTACAGCTGAAAAATGCAGGTGAAGGAACCCAGACCATGAGTGCTGTTAGTGAGAGAGCTCTTTCTGCAGATGCTAAAGGAACTGAGAGCAGTGAAGACACTACGTGTTTGAAAACCCAGGTTGAGGAGAAGAAAGCTGTGACTACTGGTCAAAGTTCTGACAGCCTTGAACAGCTGTCAGGTGATGGAACATGTTCAAGTTCTTCTAGTCAAGATGGTTCAGCTGGTTCAAACAGCCAGTGCGTCCCAAAGAAGGAGCTATTTCCAGGGTGTCAGGGAGCTCTCCTGGATGAGAATACTACAAATATGGATACCTGCTTAGAACAGCAGTGGAATAAAATTGAGGAGTGTACCCCATATAAGGATGAAGAACTTTATGATCTTCCAGCACCATGCACTCCGTTTCTGTCTCTCAGTCGTCTGCAGCTGAATACTCCCGATGGAAAAGAAAACGCAGGGAAACCGTCAACGTTCCTGAGAAAGCTAAAATTTGAAGAATTTTGTGACACTTCAGATGACTGCAGCAAAGATTCTCCAGAGCGCAGCACAAGCAGTGAAAAGAAGCTAAACTGTTTTACTATGGGAAAATCAGGGTTTTGGGGGACTTGCCCAACGAACTTTGCTGAGAACTTAGATTTTGATGAAGCAGCGCAAAATTCAGTAGCTGGCCAGTCAGCTGAAACATCAGCAAAGTCCAGCGATAAAGCAAGTTCGTGCTTACCTAAAAGGTTGCATACTCTCTGCTCTTCTGAAATGAATCGCACAAGAACCTCCAGCGAGACATCTATGGATGCTGCCTACCTCGATAAAATTTCCGAGTTGGACTCAATGATGTCTGAATCAGACAATAGCAAGAGTCCTTGCTATAATTTTAAGTCCTCTGATCTTGATAATTCTTCAAAGTCAACAGAGTGCTCAAAGCTTCTGAATGAAACTGAGAAGAAACTGGAAGGGATGAATGAGGAACAGAGCATGAAGTGTCCAGAGACGAGCGATCTACCAGTTGACAGAGCTGGATGGAAACCTGCTATGTTTTCCATCCTCTCCCCATCTGGACTAGATATGAATGACCACTTCCCACTTTTTACGGGCCAAAACGTAGCAGCTAGTGAAATCAAGCCTCCGAACTGTTTATTTCAAAGAGAGTTTTCCCAGAGTTTACTATTCAGTAATTCGCAGAGGCTATTTGAGGAACAGAAGTTTGGTTCGTGCTTTTTAAAGATGTCATCTGACCTGCACACCCAGCTTAATCCTCCTTGGGTGCCTTCCTTTATTGCTGAAAGGAAAAACAAAAATATCAGTCAGTCAACCAAGAGGAAAATTCAGAGCAGCCTTTCCAGTGCTAGTCCATCAAAAACTACCAAGAACTGACTGTGGAAATCAAACGCGACTCAAAGTTGTCAACCTGCAGATGTTTAATATTTACCAAGTGAACTTCATTTTTAATGACTTCCATGCAGTCTGATCCTGCCTTTTTCTGGCTAAGTGTAAACTGAACATTCCCTTGCCCATTGCAAGGTCTTTCCTAGGGAAGAACCATTCCAGATCTGCTTCTTTGGCTGGAAATCATGTTTACTTGGAATTTCTGTGGGCTTTTTTTTTTTTTTTTTTTTTTCCACCTTTTAGGTTTTCAGGTATCATGATCTTCCAGTTGTGAGCACAGTGAATGGCTCCATTGAACAGGACAGTTTTAACAGTCTTGTCAAATCCGTCAGTTATGTAAGAACTTGTTTTAAAGGTTACATTTTCCATTCCTAAAGATTACATTTTGTGCGTGCAGGGCAGCTACTGGCTATATATCCTATGGATTCATGAAATTGCTATAAAACAATGTCAGTTTTGCCGTAAAACTTGCCTCCAAGAGGAAATGTTGCTGCTTTGACTGTTTCATAGCACTGTACTGTACTGAAACTATTGTTTTAAGTGGGTATAAGGTAGCAGCCTCTTTCTTTTCAGGGTTACACTACTTCAGTTAGAAAAATGTCGCTTCTTTAACACTGCAAACATAGCTTGTATTTTTTGAAGTTAAGCACAATTTTTAATTTAGTTCCCAAAAAGTGTTGTTATTCTAAATGTGTTCAGTATGCCTATGTAGACCATGAAAATAGGTTTGTATGCTAATGACTTGTTTACCTAATGTGCACTGAACATTTTACATTAATACTGTACCATTTTACATTAATACTGCATGCTTTTCTATGTGAATTGAATAAAACATATTATAAGCACTGTAGTCCTTGATGTTGTCTCTCAAATATTGAATTAGCAAAAAATAAAAAAATTGGGAAACTTCTTTTTGCATAATTTGGAAAATACGTTTTTTATCAAACACAAATGTGAGCTTATGCACGAAAAATAAAATCTCCCTTTCTCCTCCTTATTAGATGTATTAACCATTCTAGTGTCAGCATCGACACAGTTGATGGAAATGGCTTTTGTCCTCTCTGGAGGTGACTCTTCCATGAAGTATTGCATAGGTCAACATAATGTGAAGGCCTACTACAGGCAAGAGACCTAATTAAGCAGCAGAGCAAAATTGGTTTCTTTGCATTATTGTGTTTCAAGTTGTTTTTTTTGTTTGTTTTGTTTTGTTTTGTGGGTGGGTGTCTTTTTTTTTTTTTTAAGGGCATGTTTAATTGTAAGATACCTTTTTTTTTTTTTTTCTATATGTGTAGACCTTTGCTGGCATTTTTTACAAGCAGACATTCTCAATTCATCAATACGTATGATATGGAAAATCCATACACTGCCTTTAGTCCCCTTGCAAAGTGATAGGCACTGGGAAAATTTCAATAGACTGGCTCTTCTTTTGTAAAGTCTTGTAAGCAGTTTGACCAGGAATTACATTTCATATTGCAATGTGTGCATGCATTCATGCGATCGGGGTGTTCATTTTGAAGTGGGACTTTTCTTTCTTTGCTTGCTTGTTTGTTTTGTTTTTGGAGAAACAAAATTACGAAAAAATCATTCAGGCCATACATGCAAGGCACCTTTCCTGGTGACATGCAGTATGACATTGTGCTTTTTTATACTACTTTACACCATGTACCACCTGGATTTTAATCTTCAAAGAAAAATCTAGTTATTCTGTTTTAACTTGGGTTTTTATTTTTACTTTTTCCAAAATAAAGGAACATCATTAATAAACATCTGGACATGAGCTGCAACTTGATTTGGCCAGTTTCACTAAGTCAAAAGATGCTGCCTTGATTTCACCCTCTCAGAGAAGAGGTGAGGGTATCTCAAATACATTCCTAAAATGTCTTTGTATTGCTAAACAATCAATGTAAGTGTTAAGGTTGCTATTGCTTCACTGTGGTTTAGGGGCATGCGTTGCAGTGGTTCGTTGCATACTTCTGATACAAAGGTAATTTTCAGTGATGAGAATATGAATATAACTGATACACATGAAATCAAAGTAGAATAAGGGAAAAAGCTTTTCTAATGCTACTTCCTGGTCATTTGGTCAGGAACACCACTTATGGGCTTGTCCTTCATTCTAGCTTTACGTGTCAGGCAACTGGATAGATAGAAAAGAGGAGCCTAAGATTAGAAAAAAAAAAATCTGAAGATCACGGCCATAAACTTTGTAACTCATTCTCTAGCAGGGACAAAGTGAGATGTTTCAGGGCAAGTGCTGGGTTTCCGTTTGCTGAGGGATGGTAACTTCCAGCATTGTGGCAAGACTTAGTGTAGTTGTCCATAACTGGCTGTTTCCCAAGCACACGCACTCACACTCAGATTTCAAATGCAAGAACAGTGAGTAGGTTGTGAGTGCATCCAGTGCTGTAAGTGGGAGCTTTTTGTGTTTCACGACTTGGAAAGCTGAAATGTATCTGAATTCTTGTTGTTGTTTGTTTGTTTTTTGTTGTTGTGTTTTAAAACAGCTACCCCACTGTAAATTCTGCATTTTGGTTAACGTAGACTGTGTTTGTTTTGGCTTAAAGTTTGGCAGAGTAGTTGGTGCATTAACAACTTCAAAAAATTGTGTAATGACAGAATGGGTTGGCTTGGAGGGGACACTTGAAGATCACCCTGCTGTGGGCAGGGACATCTTCCCCTAGATCGGGCTGCTCTGAGCCCTCTCCAACCTAACTTTGATGGGGTATCCTCTGCTTCTCTGGGCAACCTGTTCCAGTGTCTCACCACCTTCATTGTGAAAAATTTCTTCCTTACATCCAATCTACCCTCTTTCAGTTCAAAAAGGTTAATGAATTTCCTCAGTTACAGGTTTCCTGAGTTATAAATTTATTAGCCATAGGGGGGGCTTCAGTTCTTCAGGTTGCGTTCTGTCAATGCTGTGCTTGCTTGATCTCTTGCTGTACTTATCATGTTCTATGAATAAAAGAGCCTAAACAAGGGTCCGTTGCTATCCATTTTTTATGATAGTTATGTAATAATGTAGACTCAGAATATACAAGATCTAAAACTTAACTATTGCAATTTTGATTAAGACAGTAGATTTTTCAAAGTGGTGATGTCTAATGATATTTAATAGCTCGTAAATTTTTTACGCAATCTAATTCTACTTACAGTACTAAATATCAGGCAACTTGCAGGTTTCAACGTAGAAGAATGCTCTCCAGGGGTACTGACGATCTAGAGGGTGAGATTGCTGCCAGCCTCAGCTCATCGCCGTGGAAGCTGTTGGGCTGCACCCAATGCACGGGTCAGATTTTGGCATCTTTGCAGGTGGTTTTACCCACAGGATACCTGGCAATTGACCTGTTCCTCCCCAGCTCCATAAAGGCCTCGAGAGAGCCCGGTTCTGCTTGCTGCTGCTTCCTCAGATTGAAGCTCATGCTACAATGGCTCTACCCATTGGCACCAGATACTGACTTGGGATATGTCTGGGTTTTACCGTGTGTTTTTTTTGTTGTTGTTTGTTTTTATGTATCTTCAAAAGGGGAGGGAGGGGTAGTGTACAGCTTACGTCCATAATACAAGGTGCGCTAACTTGCACCCCACTTCTCCATTTTACAGTTGTTTCTCACACCAAATAATGACATTTAAAGGCAGTTTGAATCAACTAAGTCTGATCCTAATGCTCACACAGCATCAAAGCGTGTTGCTGCTGCTAGAAAAGAGTCCTGCCTCTGACACCCATCAGCCAAAGGCTTGGAGAAGTCTTTACACAACTTCTCTGCACTGTGGCTAAGGCAAATGTCTTGCAAACTGTGAAGCTGATACACCTTGGTGTACAATTGTCCCACGTGAATACACCCAGGCTTCTCTCTTCTCCTCTTCCAGGTTTGGATGGGAGGAAAAGCAACTCCAAGGTAACCAGAAATGGGGATCTGGGGTTATCCCAGCGACTGTCTGCAGTCAAAGGTGACAGGCAAGGTGCCTGCTGGGGAGGTGCTGTTGTTGTCCTGCCTTTGTTGCCTCGGTGCCACTTAACGCCAACTGGGAAAGCCTTCATCAGCCAAGGGACAGAGAGGCAAGAACAGCTGGTGCAGGGGAAAGCGTGCCTGTGCCTTGGCAGCCAGGAATGTAGCACGGGAGGATGAAGCTGGGGAGAAGAAAAAAAAAAAAAAGTTTACTATTTCTGATTTTTTTCAGCTTTTTTTGGTAGAAAGCATAGCCTCTACTGCTTTTGCAGGCTACGTGGCTGCTGCCTGCATTCTCCTGGTTTTCGGGGCAGCCAAAGGGACGCCGGCAAAGCCCGGGGTCCGGGGACATGGGGGGGCGGAGTGGGGGTTCCGCTGGTCCCCGCTGCTGGCAGGGGGGCGGCCCGGGGAGGGACCGGCCGGGGATGGGGTGTGGGGAGAAGAAAGGGGGGTTCTCACCCCTCTCATCGGTGCTGCCGCTCCCCGCAGTGTTTTATCCCCCCCTCCCCTTTTCTGTTACCCAAACCTGGTGATTAAGACGCGAAACTAACAAAGAGTTTCTCTCCCACCTTAACCTTGCACACAATCCTTTAACAAATTAATTAATCCTAATGAATTAACACTTCATTTATTTAAACGCGCTACAGTTCATGAATTAAATTTTCATGCAGTGATTAAAGGCTGTTAAAATATGCATGATTTCGTTAAAATTTTATAATAAATCAGGGCAATGTGTTACATGACAAGGCAACTACTTCCCAGCCCCTCGCTTTGATTCGCGCTGGGAGGGGGGGGCTCCGAGCCCCATTTTGGCAGCTGGGGGGGGGGCGGGAGGGGGCTGGACGTGGCCAGCAGCCCCCCCGACCCCCTCTGAGCCCCTCGTCCTTCACCGGGACCCCCACGGAGCCGGTGCTGAGGGCGAGCGTCGGCCGGGAGGGGTTTTGCCGGAGGCGGGGGGCACCGCTGAAGAGGGGGGGGCGAGGAAGAAGTTTGGTAGCCACAGGCTGCAGGGCTCCCCACCGGCCCCCTGCCTTCCCGAAAGGGACGTCGCCAGCCACCTTGGGACACCAATCACCACCGAGCGTTTCAATTTTTAATATGACAACACTCTACACTTTGGCTGCAAAAGCAATTATTGCAGCTTGTACATCAGTAATTAGCAGGTCTTTGCTGATGTAAGGAAAGTCCTCATTAGGACATGGAAATACTTTTTGTGCATTCACCCAAAGGGTTATTTTTTTTTCCTTCAGAAGGTTGATTTTTATCATCTTAAGGCTTTTACACTAAATGGGATATTGACTTTCCGTGAACTTCACCAAATAACACATGTACTGTAGGTTTTCTCTTGGTGCTCTCACTGACACTCGGGGTAGGACAAATACCGCGACTGTAAAAAATGCAAAGCTAATGTTTGGTGGAATAAAAATATCCAGGAGGTTTACAGTGAGTGGTTCTATAAACTCCACATTGACTTCTTTTTTAAAAGTCAGGTTGTATAGCAAACTCTGATCAGACGTTAATACTTAATATCCCAGGCTTTAGTATATTCATCTTTGGGGAATCCTAAAAAGAGAAATCAAATACAATGGGTTACAGTAATTAATTTATAAATCGTTTCACTGTGGGAATAAGGGGTTGCTTTATTACTTTCTCGAGATAGGCAGTTCAGTCAATTAAGGAAATCTGCCTATTCCTTGAGTTGGAAGCCGGAGAAAACTGCGGGAGACAAGTGGATGCATTACATGCAGATATATGCCTCCTGTACCGAGCATCTTGGGCCATAAGAGCAGGGGAGGAGCGGCAAGGGGGGGCAGCTCTCCCGGCCTTTGCGCTTCCCGCTCCCGAAATCATGATCAGGAAATGTCCCAGGGACTGCGAAGGGAAGTTTTTGCTCTAGGGCTTGGAAAGCGACAAGCCGGGCAGAGCGAGCGCTATCTGGAGGGAAAATAATAATGATGGTGAAGATTATGAAATTAATAATAATAATGATAATAATAATACCTCTCCGCCCCCCCCCCCCCCATGACCTCTGCCTCCTCGTCGCCGCACCGCAGACAAAAAGTTCCCAAAACTTCCCAGCGCAGCCTGTGGCAGCGGGAAGCCCCCGAGGGACGCCGCCCCGACTCCCTCGGGTTTTGGGGGTCCCTTTCCCCAGCGCCGCAGTTCCTGCGGGTGCTGCAGGCCAGGGAAAGGACGGGCTGCTCGGCCCTTTTTTTTTTTTTTTTTTTAATTATTATTATTATTCGGGAGCTGGGCACTTCCCAGCAACTTGGTGAAAGGTGGTGGTGCCTCCCGCCTTCCTCTTCCTCCCCTCCCCTTCCCCAGGAGACTTTCTCTTTACAAGGTACGGTAGCTTAGAAATAGCTGGAATAAGTCACGACTTTAAAAAAGAAGGAAAAAAAGGGAAAAAGAAGAAATGAAGAAAGAAATCCGCATGAGGTGTTACTTGGCTGCCCTGCTGCAATGGTTTCGGTAAATAAGGGGAGCCCAGGAGCGGTGTCTCTGCCTCCGGTGCCCCTCTCCGAGGAGAGCTGCATGCAGGCATCCCAGGGGAGGCGGTAATGGATGGAGACCTGGCTTCCTCTCGCCCAAGTAATTGGCACTCGTTCCCTGCTTCCTCTCGGGCTGGCCGGGGAGCTAGGGAAGGGTTTATGTGGGCTCGACTCGTGCTCGCCCTTTCGGCCGCCCACACGCCCAGGGGGAGGCCGGCAGGAGTCATCCGGAGCCCCCCGGGGCCGCCGCAGTCCCCGGCGGCTCCACCTGCCCCGGGGGACATGGCCCTCCCCGCATCGCTCCCCCGGGGGTTTGGGCTCCGAGCTTTCACAAAACCGTCAGGCGGCTGAAAGGATAAAAAGAATCTGCTCTAAAACGGGGCGGTAGCCTCAAATGTCACTTGGAAATGGAAGAGTGGGTTGTTGGCTCTATTGTCGCTCTCCAGGACCGTTTCAGTCAAACGGGAAAGTGCTCGAAGAATGAAACAGAGAGAGAGAGAGAAAGGAGAGGAGAGAAAGACAGAGAAAAAGAAAGAGAGAAAGAGAGAGAAAGGAGAAAGAGGAAAAGAGAAATAAAGAGAGAGAGTGAGAAACAGAGAAAGAGAGAAAGAAAGTCTTTTTCTCAGACTACTTTTCTTTTTCTTTTCAGGCTGAAACTTTGCAAGTAGGAATCGACTTGTTTCTTGCATCTAGAGTTTCCCCCTTAGCAAGAGAGAAGGGGGGGGGGTGAAAGAGGAAGAGAGAGGGAAGGAAGGAAGGAAGGATGGAAGGAAGGAAGGAAGGAAGGAAGGAAGGAAGGAAGGAAGGAAGGAAGGATGGAAGGAAGGAAGGAAGGAAGGAAGGAAGGAAGGAAAAAGAGAAAGAGAGAGAGAGAAAGGAAGAGGGAGAGAAAGAGAGAGAGAGAGAGAGAAAGAAAGAAAGAAAGAAAGAAAGAAAGAAAGAAAAAGAAAGAGAGAAAGAGAGAAAGAGAGAAAGAGAGAAAGAGAGAAAGAGAGAAAGAGAGAAAGAGAGAAAGAGAAAGAGAGAGAGAGAGAAAAAGAAAGAAAGAAAGAAAGAAAGAAAGAAAGAAAGAAAGAAAGAAAGAAAGAAAGAAAGAAAGAAAGAAAAAGAAAGAAAGAAAGGAAGAAAGAAAGAGAAAGAGAGATTCTGTCTCTGACTGTTTTCCTCTCCAGATCACGCCGTTTTGGTTTGGCAACTTGGTTTTCCCACGGTGGAGGAGCAGGGGCTCGCAGGGGAGCAGCGAGCAGACAGACAGACACGCACCGCCTCCCCCGAGCCGCGCTCACCGTGCAGCAGGCTCCTGGCGGGCCGAGAGGCCGCCGCAAGCGGAGCCCGACATAAAAACTACACGGGGAGGGGGACACGAAGCCGTGCGGGCATCACCGGCCTCCTCAAAGCCGTGCCCGTCACCGGCACCCTTCTCCAGGTGCAAGCCTGGGAAGCAGCAAGTCCTCCGCGCAGCGCCCCGCGCATCTCCCCGCGCATCCCCCCGCTCAGCACCTCCTGGTAGCCACAGGTGCCGGCGCTGCGGAGGGTGCGAGCGCTGCGGGAGATGCAACAAGGCGCGGGGAGGCAGGGAGCGGGGGGCGGCGGGAGGGAAAAGAGGAGGAGGAGGAGGAGGAGAAGGAGGAGGAGGAGGGGAAGGAGGAGGAGGAGGAGGAGGAAGGGGGGGAGACAGCTGATGCCTGTCAAAGCCGGAGCCGCCGCGCTCTCGCGAGAGCCCGCCCGGCTGTAGCCACGGGATGCGGGGCTCAGGTGCGCGCAGAGCGCAGCGCAGCGCGCCCGGCGCCGGGCAGCGGCAGGCAGCGGAGTGAGGAGAGGCGGGGGCCGCAGGGAGCCCACCCCAGCCCCGGCCCCGGCCACCCCGGCAGAGGCGGCCGAGGGGGCAGGGTCCCCGGAGCCGCCACCACCACCGCCGCCGCCGCCGCCGCCGTCGTCGGTTTCCCTCCCCCTCCCCGAGCCCCGTCGGGAGGAGAGCGCCCCGAGAGCACTTTTGCCCCGACTTGAGGAGTGTTTGTGGATTTACATGCCAAGCCTTCAAGATGATGTCCATGAACAGCAAGCAGCCACATTTTGCCATGCATCCCACCCTACCTGAGCACAAATACCCCTCTCTACACTCCAGCTCGGAAGCAATAAGAAGAGCATGTCTACCAACTCCACCGGTAAGGGACAGGCAGCTGCAGCCCTCTTCTTCCTTCTCTTTTCCTCCTTCTTGTTCTGTTCTGTTCTTTCTTTCTTTCTTTCTTTCTTTCTTTCTTTCTTTCTTTCTTTCTTTCTTTCTCTGTTATGCATGCACGCACTCTTTCTCTCTCTCTCCCTCTCTCTCTCTCTTTCCTGTACACTGCATGTATGTGTATGTGCATTAATAAAAAAACCGCTGCGAGGCACATTTTGACAAGCGGCGCTTAATGTTTTTTTCATGTCTTCCTCTGCAATCATCTGAGCGCCTGTGATCTTTTTTGAAAGCGGTGTTCACACGAGTCTCCGACTTCATCCACTTTCTGTATTAATTTTTATGACTCGGCCTCTGAAAAGGAATGCGCTTTATGTGCTCTTGTGTTTGACATAATTCCCCAGCTGAGAGTTACAGATCTGTTTCTTCTCCTCCCTCCTCTTCTTCTTCTTCTTTTCCCCCCTTTCTTCTTCTTTCCTCCTTTTTTCCTTTTCGTTTGTCCCCTTCGCTCCTCTCTTTTTTTTCCGGATCCTCCCCCGGCCGACTCATGTCTTCTTCTTTTCTCCTTCGCTCCCTCTCGTTGCCGTCCCCCGTCCCTCTCCCGTCCCTCTCCCCTCCCCTGCCCCTTCCCCGCGCTGCCCCCCGCTCGCTCGCCCCCTCCCCACCCTCTGCATGCCGACCCCGGCTCCCTGCTCGGTCCCCTCGACCTCCCTCGCCCCTCTCTCCCTTCGGGGGCTCCCCCCCGTCCTCCCCCGTCCCCCGGCCGCCGGTCCCCCCCCGTGTGCCCCGCGGCGCCCTCCCCGCACCCCGCTCTGTTTTGTGTCCCTTTGCAGCTGCAGAGCAATATCTTCGCCAGCCTCGATGAGACCCTGCTGGCGCGGGCCGAGGCTCTGGCCGCCGTCGACATCGCCGTGTCGCAGGGCAAGAGCCACCCCTTCAAGCCCGACGCCACCTACCACACCATGAACAGCGTGCCCTGCACCTCCACCTCCACCGTGCCCCTGGCGCACCACCACCACCACCACCACCACCACCACCAGGCGCTGGAGCCCGGCGACCTCCTCGACCACATCACCTCCCCGGCCCTGGCCCTCATGCCCGCCGGGGGGGGCGGCGGAGCCGGCGGCGGCGGCGGCCACGACGGGGCGGGCGGCGGCGGCGGCGGGGCAGGCGGCGGCGGCGGGGGAGGCGGCGGCGGCGGCGGCGGCGGCGGCGGGGGCGGCGGGGGCCTCATCTCGTCGTCGGCCCACCCGCACCCGCACATGCACGGCCTGGGCCACCTCTCGCACCCGGCCGCCATGAACATGCCGTCGGGGCTGCCGCACCCGGGGCTGGTGGCCGCGCACCACGGCGCGGCGGGGCAGGTGGCGTCGGCGGCGGCCGTGGTGGGGGCGGCCGGCTTGGCCTCCATCTGCGACTCGGACACGGACCCGCGGGAGCTGGAGGCCTTCGCCGAGCGCTTCAAGCAGCGCCGCATCAAGCTGGGGGTGACCCAGGCCGACGTGGGCTCGGCGCTGGCCAACCTGAAGATCCCGGGCGTGGGCTCACTCAGCCAGAGCACCATCTGCCGCTTCGAGTCGCTCACCCTGTCGCACAACAACATGATCGCCCTCAAGCCCATCCTGCAGGCCTGGCTGGAGGAGGCCGAGGGCGCCCAGCGGGAAAAAATGAACAAGCCCGAGCTCTTCAACGGGGGCGAGAAGAAGCGCAAGCGGACTTCCATCGCCGCCCCGGAGAAGCGCTCCCTGGAGGCTTACTTCGCCGTCCAGCCCCGGCCCTCCTCCGAGAAGATCGCCGCCATCGCCGAGAAATTGGACCTCAAAAAGAACGTGGTGCGGGTTTGGTTTTGCAACCAGAGACAGAAGCAGAAACGGATGAAGTTTTCCGCCACCTACTAAAAAAAAAAGAAAAAAAAATAAAGAGGGGAGGGGGCCGGGAGGGGCGGCCCCGGCTGCGGGGAGAGGGACCGTGGGGTTTTTTTTGGGGGGGGGACAGGCGGGGACCGCCGCTGTCCCCCGCGAGGCCATGGGAAGCTGCCGGGGACCGAGGGACGATGTAGAAATAAACGCGAAGTACTCGAAGAGAGGGGGTGCGGGGGGGAGGGGGGGGGGGGAGAGGGGCGGGGGGTGGGGGATGCGGGGGGAGCCGCTCTCAATTATTAAAACGCAAAGACGCCGGGACACCACCGAGAAGCAGGAGGAGGGAGGAGGTGAAAATGCTCTAGGAAGCCGCGGGGGTCACTTCTGCAGCCCCGTCCCCCTCTCCCCCTTCTCCCCCCCCCTCCCCCGGACCCCCCCTCCTCCGGCAGAAAGTGGGAGAAAGAGCAACTTAGAGCGTAACCACACAGACACACACCAATAAATACCGTGACAGCAACAGCCACAAACCGACCAACCTAAGTCACAACTTTCAAAGGAAAACAAAAAAATCCGAACAACAATCCCGAAGGCAAAAACTGTCGGTGACGATGCTACTACGTTTGTTTTGCTTTGGGTCTCTTTGCGTTGCTTTTCCTTTCATGAGAGTTTTCTTTCTTTTCCCTTTGCTCGGTAAAGGAGGACGGCGGTGGGGGCTGTGGGGTTGCTCGGTTTGGGGGCGGCTTTTGTCTTTGGTTCTGGTTGTTCGGCGTTGGTTTTTGTTTTTGTTTTTTTTTTTTTGTTTGTTTGTTTGTTTGTTTTGTGATTTTGCTTTTATGTATATTTTTTTTTCCTCGAATGCTGTTTTCCGCGAGGCTTTGGCGATGGGTCTTGTCTGCGCCGGGGGAGCGGAGGGAGCCGGGCTAGGGCCGGGACTTGGGGCAGGGGCAGGGGCCGGATCCGTGCCTGCCCCTCGGTGCGGGGCACCCGGAGCGCAGCCGCTCGGGAGCAGCCCCTTTGCTCCCCGCTGCTGCCGCCGTACCCCCAAAAGTTACTTCCGAGCCCCTTTGTCTCTGCGGGGTTGGCGTTCCCACCCCTGCCCCAGCGGGGATGCTCCCTCCGCTCCCCCTAACCCCGAGAGGAGGTGCACAGAGCTTCAGCAGGGCTCGTGCCCCCCGGCACCCGCAAAAAAACCGCTGGATTTGGGGTTCGTGAGCAAGGTCCCGGCCCGGCTCCCCCCGAGGGCTGGGGGTTATTTCAGCCGGGAAGCGACCGCAGCCGCCGGTGCGAGGAGGCAGGGGCTGAAATGACATTTGGCTCAATGGCAACGAGAAGGGGCTCGGAAGTCGTTTGGTGGAAATAATACACCTTTGGTGGGGGCTACTGGCTTTTTTGGGGGTGGGGAGGGGGGGGTCCGTTTGCACTATCCCAGCCTCCCGGCTCGGCAGCGATGCTATTCCGTAATAACGGTGCTGGTACTGCTAGGCAGGGTGTCTCGCGGATCCGGGAGGGGGGGAAATAAATAAGAAAAAAAGAGAAAAAGGTCAGAGCTCCTTATGTGAAACGTCAGCTAGGTGCAGAAGCCATTGCAGGGTCCGGCTGTTACGGAATGACTGTTAATGCTTTTAAGTGAGGCGGAATCTGTGAAGGGAAAATACCCTCCCGTCTAAATCAAAACAAACAATAGACTGAAATTATGCATGACCTAAAAAAGACAAGGAAGGAAAAAAATCATAGAAAGATCCGTGATAAAGTCTCGATATTATTTATTTATTTAACTATTTATTTTATTATTATTATTAATATTATTATTATTATTTTGTGTATCATTGTTTGCAGCGCAAACATTCTATGCATTTTGAAACTGAGCACTAAATAGACTAGCTTCTGGTAGAATCTTTTGTGGATGGTGTAATTTCACAGTTTAACTGCCTGTTTTCACCGAAAACACAAACATTCTTGTCACGTTCTTGTATTTAGATTTAAAAGAGGTTAAAAAAAAAAAAAAAAGAAAAAAAAAAGGAGAGAAGAAAGACGATTGTAAATATTTTCTTTAATGCACAGAGAAAAAAAAAAAGGTTACAAACTGCAACCACGTGTGGATCCTGAAATGTCTCACTGAATAATCTACCTGTCCATGTATGTCTGCTGAGCTTTCTCCTTGGTTGTGTCTTTATTATATTACTTTTATTTCTATCAGAAATATTTCTGTACGCCAAAATACAACAGGGAGATGCGTCCCAGCATACTTACAAATAAATCAAACGTGAAAACAGAATAGTTATTATTATTGGGTGCATTTAAAAAAATAATAATATTTCCGAGACACGGCTGGTAAATTCAAAGTAGAGCCGTTAGCCGATAGGACTAATTCTACCAAAAAGAAAATAGTGAGAGATGTATTTTTCTGCTAAATCCAGAAATCATTACTTTGAGATAGCTCTTATGTGAAAATCGGTGCTCTGAATAAAATTAACTATATATTAGCTGCGTGTGTTTCTTGAAGTTTATTCTATAACTGCAGAATATAAATCAAAGTAAAATTTTAAGAAGGACTTCTGAAGTATTTCTTTTCAGTTTGCTGGAAAGGATTATGCACCTACAAAATATGTATAAAGAAGAAAAGCTTGGGTGGTTTCAGGTTTATATGTTGTTCTGACTGGCCTAATTGCACTTAATTATGTAACAAAATACTTTATTTTTATTTTGGGTTAATAAATATGAAAATCCTAAACTGATCTCTCCTTATGTTGTAAATGCCATTGTTCATTAGGAACGTATAGGATGCCACCTACTGCTTCAAGTGATCAAAGAACCTCTTTCTATTTTCTGATGACCTGTGACTAGATCAGATGCCAAATGTAAAAAGTTACTTAATAGCTGGGATTATTTCTTCTGTAGACATATTTTAGCCAAATCTTTTTGATTTCGCCGGTAAATCTGTGAATCAAGACACGTGATGTTCAGAAAGAATAATACGTTCAAAAAGCTGTGATTTTAAACAACTGTTGATGTTGAAAAATAAGCACTAAAGGTATTTTTAAAAACATAGATCTCGTCCACCGGAAATTGACTTGTTTCTGTTGTTACTAACTTGAAATGTCATCAGAATTTTTAATAAATGCATTTGTAAAAATATTATTTTATAGAAAAGTATTACCGGATATCATTTTTGGAGAGTCAGGAATGAACAAATAAAAATAATTACCAACGTTGTTTTTTTTTTTTTCTTTCCATCTGCCCCAGACGATTAAAATGTTACAAGCGAAAACACATTTGTATTATACGTAATGGGCAATGTATGTATTGAAAAGTTAAGGAGTTTGTTTTGTAATCAGTACAATCCTTATCTAGTACAGAGAAAAAATAATACGTTAATAAACCAGATCCTGAAAATAAAAGCTTTGCAGGGTTTCCTATTTTTTTATGGTAGGAAACTGTGCAAAACCGGAACGTTCCGCTTTCCTTCGGATAAATTTGAATATTTCATTAAAAAAAATACACGAAATACTCATGAGGTGTTTTTAATAAATGCCTCGCTAAAAATATCTCAGGAAATAAAACTGAAAAATAAAAGAAAAGCGTGTATATTCGTATTTGTAAGGATGTACAGGAGGAGTGTTAAAACTTTTGCTCCCTAGGGAAAAAACAAAAAAAAAAAAGGAAAGGGAAGGAAAAGGGAAGGAAAAGGAAAGAGGAAAAAGGAAAGAGGAAAAATGAAAGAGGAAAAAGGAAAGAGGAAAAAGGAAAGAGGAAAAAGGAAAGAGGAAAAAAGGAAAAGGAAAAGAGGAAAAAAAAGGAAAAAAGGAAAAAGGAAACAGGAAATGCCGCCCCCGGGTGAGCCCCCGAGCCCCCGGCTCCCAGTCCCTGCGCTCCGGAGGCTTCTAACGGGGCTTGGGCGGTCGCCAGCGGGCTAGCGGTAGCCGCCTTGGTTCGTGCTCGCCGGTGCTGTTCATACTCTCTTGGGCCGGGCTGGGCCAGCCAAAGGGCTCCCGGGCAGGGTTTGGGGTCGCCGGCGCCCCGCTGCCCGGCCGCCCCCTGCCCTCCGGGTACGTCCGCAGGTAACGGGACACAAAGCGCCAGGCTGCCTCGCGGTGCTCTGGCGTTTCCCAGACGGTTTAACCCCTCCCCCGGTTATTTATGGCTTGCTTTTGAGCCGGTGCTATTTTTTAAGGCTTTATTGTATTTACCTGCTGACTCCGAAGAGGAGAAAAGCCTAATTGATTTTAACAGATCAGGCAGCAGAACTCCAATCCGCATGGGAACCTGTTTCCACCTGCGAGACAGGCAGATTATTATCAGTAATTATGTTATTTAAGAGTTGATAAAATATTAGAGCTCGCTGGCTGCCGCCTCGGCCCCTTCCTTCCCCAGCCCGGCCCCACGCCGGCAGAGCGGCGGTGCTGCAGCGCCGCTTCCATCACGTGCGGCGCGGAAGGAAGGGTTGCTGCAAACACAATTACACAGCCGCCGTTAATAATTCATGGCCTGAGATTTGGAAAATTAATAAAATGAATTATAACAAGAGGCTAATTAAAAACTTTAGTAATTGTTGTCAAGACAGCTTGATGGGAGGCATGCTGCACGACACCACCACCACCACCCCCCCTCCAGCTTCCCCTTCTTCCTTCTTCCCCTTCCGCTTTTGGGAAACATTTTTTTTTTTCCTCCTTTGCAACCCCCCTCAGCACCTGAAGGAGGCTCGGTGCGGGAGAGAAGCAGGGCTGGCAGTGGGTGAATATATATATAGGTCAGCTGCAGTGGGGATGGGACCGGGGTGGTAGAACTACAAACAGACCTCTTTGCATCGTGGTCAAATGGATGGATGGATGGGTGGAGGGGTGGATGGATGGATGGGTGGGTGGGTGGGTGGGTGGATGGATGGAGGGAGGCATGGAGGGATGGAGGGATGGAAGGGTAGAGGGATGTGTGCATGGATGTGTGGGTGGATGGATGGAAGAGTAGAGGGGTAGGTGGATGGATGGATGGATGGATGGAAGGAAGGATGGAAGGGTGGATGGAAGGATGGAAGGATGGAAAGGTAGAGGGCTGGCCGGATGGGTGGATGGATAGATAGATGAATGGAGGGGTAGAGGGATGGATGAATGGGTGGATGGACAGACGGACAAAATCCAAGGCTCAAAACTTCATTTAAAATAGGATCTCACATATAAATCTTCGAAGAAGCAAAGAGAGCAGCAGCCACAGAAAGCTGCCCAAGCCCTGTGGCCAGGAGAACAAACGCGGGCTGGGGACAGGCAGGGCACGCTGGCCTCTGCACATTGCTGCCCACTTTGCTCCTCTGCTTCTCCACCCCTGCCCTTCGTCCTGCAGGCTGCAGGCACAGCTTCCAGCCGGTCCCAGCGCGGCTGCTGCGGCGGGGCGGGAGCTCGCCGGTCCCAAATTGCTCTCTGGGTTTTCCCTCTGGGAAAGCATTCGTCCTCCTTTGAACTGAGCTTTAACTCCTTCGGCCTGCTCGCCTAAGTCTGCCAGAGCATCTCGAACTCTGGGAGGAAAAAAAATAATAAAATAAAAAGTTCTTACACGCCTCTTTTTAAAAATACATATTGGGAAGAGAAATGGGGGGGGGGTGTGTCACTTAAAAAAACCTGATCTCATAAGAAGCTCTGAGGACTGAAGCGTTCAAAAGGCTTTATATCAAAACTAAAAACCCCACGCTGCCACGTTGCGGGGAAATTGTGACTTGGCCTCGATGTGCTCCGTCGAGTCCCCCGGTCGCCCAGCCACCGGCCCCTCCCGGCCGCCAAGGCTGCGGCACCGAGCAGCGGCTGCAGCCAGGGCATTTTGGGCTGCCAGCAGTCCCACATCCCTCGGCCGGGTAAAAGAAAGCGAGTTAAAAGTATAAGCCAAAGCTAACACCTGTGAAAGCGGAGTTTTTTTATTTTGTTGCATTTTATTTATTTATTTTTTTCATTCCGTCCTCTTTTTATTTGCAGAAGATGCTCCTTGACGAGAGGATAGCGTGTCAACATGAGCACGTCTTTGTACGGGCTGCGTGGAAAGAAGACGAGGCGCCGATATCCGTAACCTAGTCCTTGATTACGGTCATTAGGTAAACAGAATTACTACCAAAAGTTTGTTTGGTAACTAATTATAGCTCGCTAAATCTCTGCCTCTCTTCACTTCAGCATAATGTATACAAACTTTTGTACACGCGGATCAGAATAAAACAAAGTGTTGACAGCATCCAGCAGTGGAAATTCACTTACACAAGACTTTTTTTCACTGAAGTGTTGACAATAAACATTTAATGAAGGCAGAGACTTGGATGTCTCCAGACAGTGTCAGAATACTTTAAACAGACCATTAGCATGGCTTCTTCTACTTCAAACAGAGCACACTATACCATAACATTATAAAAATACAAAGTATGAAACAAATAATCTGTTTATACAGATATTTTAAGCTGTTTTCACCAGCTCTGACATCCCCTGTATTTAGTAACAGAAACTTACTCATTTCAGATTACTCGCGCTTAAAAAATGTTAAATACAGTTAATGCAATATTAATCGCCCTTTGGTGATATAAAATGCAATATTTTCAGGCAGCTATCGAGCTTTTCTAGAGGAAGAGCTGATGAAAACAGTCACAGCTGAATAGTGGAGAGAAAAAAGCTCTGTATTTATTGCTTTTGTTTGGCTTTTGGCTACAGAGACAGGAACATTCTAATGGGGTAAGGACATTTATTTTATCTGCAATCTATTGCTGCTAGAGCAGGAGTGGCAGATGGGGTTTGGTGTTATATTCACGGAGTAATTTAGAGCAAATCCTAATAACTAATAATGATTTATGTTAATTTCAATCACTTGTGTGACTTTATTAAAGCGCTGCTGTACGAGGAGCAGAAAGAGCGAGGGGAGAGAGGGGGGAAAGAGGCGAGGCTGGAGAGAGCTGGTTCTGTCTGAAACCGAACCGCGGGCTGGGAAAAAAGCTTCAAAAGGCTGCGTGCTGGGCGCCTGCCACATCGCCCACCCGAGGAAGCAGCGACCAGCACCAGCCACGGCTTTCTTGGGAGACTGCGCGTCTTCAGCGCTAATTTCTTACAGAAATGCCCCTTGCAGCAAGCCCAGCCGCCTACGGGAAGCAAACAAAATAGACGGAGAGAGAGGACGAGGCAGAGTCGGCGTGCGGGAGAGGTTCGCGTTATGCAAAATGTATTGATTTGTGTGCAAGGACCTGCCATGCTGATGCGCTGGGCTCCCGAAAGAATAGAGGGAAGCTCCTGGCAGCACAGCTAGCAAGACCCAAAATGTGCACCGTGCCAAACTTTTATTCCGGGCTGCTTCGGCGCGGTGGAGGTCTGCAGCTCTCTGCTGACATTGCCTCGGCTTTACTCCTCACGGCAAAGCCCTGGGAATCTCTTCCCCACGGGATTTTATATTCTTATTGGGAGGGGAAAAAGGAAAGGAAAGGAAAGGAAAGGAAAGGAAAGGAAAGGAAAGGAAAGGAAAGGAAAGGAAAGGAAAGGAAAGGAAAGGAAAGGAAAGGAAAGGAAAGGCGATGAGCTTTTTTTTATTTTCCCCCATCACCTTCCCTTCCATTAACCACTGGTGAGACCGGGGTGCACGCACGTAACCGCAGGCGCGCACGTCCTCGGGTGTGCACTGGAAAGGGAGATGGTGGCAAAAGCGAGGAAATCTCAACCCAGCTCTTGCTGCTCTGCATAGGATCGGTTTGATGTAGCATAGAGGAGTACTTACAGGATTTTGAAAGCGAGGGTGCTCTTCCCTTCTGGCAATTTACTTTCCCAGCTACCTTTATGCGTTTCTCTGCCTTAAGGCATACAGTCTGAAAGTAAAACAACATCAAAGCTCCTTATTAACACTATTTTCCTGAAATCAGAAGATGAAGCTACCTGAAACGTTTAATCTAGTGTTAACATTTATTTCCGAACAAAACAGCCAGAACAAAGTTCAAAAGAGCTAGGGCAGTTATCTACGGGAGACTAAAAGGCAAAGTGCAGGGAGTGATTTATGTTTCTGTCAAAACCCTTGAAACGGATTAAATAAACCTTATGTTTCGCCTCATTCCCAGCCACCGCCTCGTGCATTACAATTCCTTCTCCAAAGAACAAGCCAGGGGCTGGCTTCACTCCCTCTGTGCCAGGTGCCATCCCCTTGCAGAGAAGAGTTTCCTAACTTTTGCAGAAAGCTGTCTTTTCTGCTCTGCATGCTAAATGCGAGTGATTTCCTTGCAATGCGATTTGTGCTTTTTATTTATAAGGTTTTATTTATAGCAACGTGGCTTTTATTTTTTTCCTAGGAGGGGGGAAGACCCCCCAAAAACATGAACCCTCTGTTTTATGGATTGCTTCTGCTGTCTCTCTCGTCACCTTCTTCTGCCAACCGCTCAGCTCTGTCCCCCTAAAGCCTCCGGTTTCCAAAAACCCTGCTCGGGGCGGTGGGCGGTGGGCTCCGGGGCAGCTCTGCTGTGTTAATGGCCCTGGGGTACGCCCGAGGTGCCATCTCAAGCTGCTGCGCACGCCATATGTCAGGCCGTTAGCCACATGGATCTATTAATCAAAGGGGGAGAGGGGGGAGAGGGAGAGGGAAACGAGGGGGGAGCTTTCAATACCCCTCCCCATTTTGCCGCGTACGCTCTCCTTTCATTTCTCCGGGATGCAAAGAGCCAAAGCACCTCGACCACGCAGCTGTAATTCTCTTTTGATCCGCTCTTTTATAGCCCCGTGTAACCAGCTCAAGCCAGCCGACAGAAAGATTTGAGGCGGTGTGTGGTGTGTGTGTGGTGGGTTGTGTCTCGTTTCCCCCCGCAGAGGATTTAGTTGTAAAGTGCTGCTCAACTTCTGCTACAAAAAGGGGGTGCCGGTCCTCCCCTCCATCTGCAGTCTCCTCCCTTGCGGGGTGCTTCAGCTGGCGAGCTGAGCATCCCCCCCTCTCCACCGGGCAGGCTGGCAGCCGGAGTTCGGACCGTCCCTGTCCTCCTTCTCCTGTGGCCTGTCACCCCCTCGCAGGACATCACCACCTCTTGTACTGGAGCTTTGCTCCGCGGGGACCGAGCCCGCGGGACCCCCAAAAGTCCCGGACCCTCCAAAAGTGCCGGGAGCAGGGAAAGGAGAAGCCTGCGCAGGACGAGCGGTGTCAAAGCCCCCGTGTGCAGGAGCTTTTCGGGCTTTTTGACGCTGCCCTAAGAATGGGACCTCCTAAATTTCTGCGGTTCAGGCGAATAAAGATGCTCCGATGAGTCCAAGGCGAGGGTTTGCGCCCCAGGAGGTGCAGGTGCTCCCGGGGCTGATCCCTGCTCCCTGCCTGGAGGATATTGGGGATGTCGTAGGGGTCAGCGTGAACATGCTCACACGGGCTCCTCCTAGACCCCGGTGGTCATCTATAGGTGACGCGCCGCAATCATTACTCTCAGAGTAACTTTAGGACCGCGCAATTTTTGGCTTTTCTTCCGTGATGCGGGAAGAGGGACATTAAACCGACCGGTCTTTCCCTCGGAAATAATGCGGCGTGAAGTTTTGCCGTTCCAGATTATCCTTAAAAAAAAAAAAAAAAAAAAAAAAAAAAGTGCGATGGCGAGGACGGGACCGCCGGGGTGCGCCAGCAGGATCCCCTCGGGGGGATCGAGCAGTGGATCGGGCGGATCCCGCCGTGCCAGCTCCGCTCTCCAGGCCAGGCTGCACACACGGATGGGCTGGAAATGGTTGAAAAGCGCCCGGGGGAAAGAAAAGGACGTGGGCTAGTCCAGGGACACGGAAAGCACGGAGAAAGTCTGCTTTTTTGTAGGTTTCCGTAAAACGCACAAGACCGTCTCCCTTGCCAAAATTCCCCCTGATGGTGCAGGGGATGTCAGGGAGGCAAGTTAGAGTGAAGAAGGGTTTGAGACAGTTTCTGGTTGTATCGCGCATTGAATAGCCAATGCTGGAGTCAGTCTTTAAAACAGACTAATTTGCTGACCTTTTTTCCCCTTTCGGCGGATGGAAAAATAATGTGTGCATCCGTGCTTAGATCTAAACCTTGCACCCGGAACGTTTTCTTTAACACAGATTGCCTTTTAACCGGCAAAAAAAATATGAATGCCTTTCTAAGCAATACTTTGCATCAAGACAGAAGTAAATGCACGGGCTGAGCGTCAGCTGATGCTGCATTTCCACCTAGGGAAAGGCTCTTATTACCTTTAAATTTTGGTGCACACACCACCCATCATTTTCTTCCTCTATTTAAAAGGTAACCCATATATCTGTCGTTTTAGGTTTCCAAAGACTCGTAACTTAATTCCTTCAGGCTATTCATCAGCACAGTAATTAAACTAGCAAATGGATGTAAATAAAGTGAAATTGGTTTCATGACAGATGAGCCGAAGAGGCCTCTGACATGAAACAAGCCAGGACAATAATTATTTCTGCACCGGGCTATATGAGGAACTCCATCTGGATTTATTAGGTGCTGCAAGTTATTTGCTGGGAGCAGGCAAGACAGGAGGACTCACTTTAATTTGACAGGATTTTTTTTTTTTTTTTGCATCCTAAGTAGGTTACAGAAAAATAAATCTGGAATTAACTTTGGCAATCCTCTGAGAAGGCTCTACCCAGCGTAAAAAACGCGGCAGGGAAAATAGGCAATGGAATAAAGGTTTATTAAACAATTTCTTCCCGAGTGCTAAATGGAAGGGAATCTGCGTTAAAATCCTACTCTCGAGATCTCCTCTATTAAATTACAACCCAGATCGGGGCAGGCAGCGTGTTTCCTTTTCCTACGAATATACATGCGTTGCAACAGAAAGTAGGCAGATTTGGAGAGCCTGGGAATTCTGGAGAGCTTCTCTTAAGTAAAATAATTATAGTCTCAGCTAAACGGTGTCTGGCAAGATGCCTCCGCTCCCCCTCCATGAAGGAGAAGTTTTATACCTGTGGAGAAGAGGGGAGCAGAGAAAGGGACTGGGAAAGGGAGGGTATGGAGACCGCAAGGCTCAACTGTAATTGGAGCCATCAGATCCAGCTTGGAGTGGAAGTAATATACAGAATAAATAAAAAAAGGACTCTCACAGCAGGTGCAGATTAGTCCCTTTTCCCCTGAAAAGATTAGAAACGGCCTGCTTTATGCTTAAACGTACTGTCAATTATTTAAGCGCCCCTTCGTGATTAGCAAGTAAAAGTAACGCTCCAGAGCGCTGGAGAAATGAAGCAAGAATAACATCGCCTTCCCACGGCTCACGCCGCCTTTCCAGCACATGCCCAGATCCCTGCCGGCTCGCATCGCTCATCCCGGGGAAGTCTGCGAGCTGCTACACCTGTGGGGTGGGGAAGGGGAGAAGGGGGAGAGGGAGGGGATGGGGAGGGAGGGAAGGGGCAGGTTCAGAGGGAACAATTCCGCCGGCGAGGCTGCGCAGGCTGCAGCCCAGCGTTGTGTCAGAGGCGCTTTGGGGCTTTGGGAGAGATTTTTCCAGGAATGCTGGACCCTCTGATCCCTTCCTCTGGGGACAGGACAAATAAATAAATAAATAAATAAATAATCCGGCAAGAAATCCCAAATAAAAATAAAACCCCAAACCAAACCAAAAAAAAACTCTACCCTACAAACCACCCTATTTGAACGGGCTGGAAATGAGCCGGGGATGCCTGTGTTTGCAGACGGCAGTTTGATCAGAGTTCCTATCTGCCTGCAATCAAGTCAGAGGCGTTTTTCCCCCTTCCTCCTGGAAAGGACCGTGATAACTGCAAAGCCGGGGAGACGTCCTAAAGGGACCGAAATCCCCTTATGTCTGAAGCTTTCCCTTTTAACACACACCAGACTAATTATTTAAAAGTTCTTGTAAAATTAGAAGACATAGCCCGGTCCTTTAATTAGAATACAGTGTGAATAGGGATAGCATATGGAGGGGAATGTCAAGAAGAGGGTGCCAGGGGCAGATCCTAGGAAATCTGTATTCATTTCTGCCTCCTATTTGTTCAGTAATCTCTACCATCATAACTAAATCTTGGAGCACTGATGTAGTTCGAGTTGTTGTTGACTCAACGTCAAAATTCAATCACTGGGGGTTTTGCATCAGCCGGGCTACTTATTTGTCTAATAAATCCGTCATTTTGTAAGAAAAATATTTGAGCAGCCGTACTTGACCTCTTGGTATCCACAAGCCACATTTATTTCTACCAGTTTACAAATGCAAAATGGAGATGATCATCTTAATGCCTCGAGGTGCTGTGTTGATTTCTGATTGGATTTTAGATGGAAATGTCTATTTAAATACCCCGTGATTAAATTGTACATATAATAGAATTCATGCCTCTCGAATCAAATCCCGATTTGCAAACCCCGATTTTATTTTAAAAGAAATATTACTTAAGGATAAATTGTTTTCTTAAATACTTGGTTAACACCCCCCCCCCCCCCCCCCCACCTCCCCCAAACCCACACATCTCCTGTTGCGGGATTTTAGTATAGCCGGGATCTTTCTCTTAAAAATAATAAATAAATAATAAAAGCCCCTTTTTGTCCCCTGGGCCACCCGTTGATGATTGTGAGAGGGGAGACAAGGATGGGATGGAAAAGCACGCACTGGGGAGTCCTGGGGGCCTGTCTACTTTTAGTTTTTATGTGTAAACCTGTTGAAAAGGGGGGCAGGCTGCAGAAGTTTAATTGGAGATAACTTTCACGGGGGGGGGGGGGGGAGGGGGAGGAATGCTTTCATTTTGGGGACAGGTTCAGGAAGGAGAGGGGGAAGAAATAAGGTGACTGTCAGGCTGTGCAGTGCTGGGGCTGCTCCTGGTGGCAGCTGCCCCCCCCCGAGCTCCGTCATGAGCAGAGAAGGGAAGGAGTGGTGGTAGTGGTGGGGGGAGTGAAATATTTCAGCATATTGAAAATACTAATGTTGGCCTGTAGGAATTAATGTAATGGGCTACCGTTATTAACAACTTATAAAGGCTTAAATCAATATAAATTAATTTAATTATGATTTCTAATTGCATTATGCATGATCAATTTGAAACACTACATTAAAGATAATTAGAGCAGGGTGCTAGTCACTAATCACTTCCCTAATAGCTTAATGAAAAGGAATGTCGTGTATTACCTATGGGGTAGACCCATGAAATAATACAAATGCTTCTTTTTCAGTGGAAGATGATTGTACATTCTCATAGGCATTTTAATCGCAAACACAAACAAAGTTGCAAACACAAAACAAAGTCGTACTTTATATAGATATATATACGGCCTGGCTTAAATTTTATTGGCATTGACTGAAGTGCTGATATCTTATGAGCCCATCTATTGATGACCTGAAGGAAGACTAACTTTTATGTAAAAGTATCATGCTGTCCTCAGAAGCTAGTGCCAAGAGGTCACAGTAGATGGAGGTCCTAGCTTAGCATAATGGGTTTAACATTTCCATGACATCATCAGGGAATCTGAAAAGGAGTCTCAGGATAATCAGAGTGGTCATTCAGAAGCAGAGTAAATATTTTATGAGGATATATAGAAGACAGGAAAGAAGGTGGTCAGAAAGGTGAATCTCTACTTCTTCATGCTCTGTGAAGAAGGTTTTTCACTCGGTACCAATTTTGATTGAAACCTTGTGTATTGTTAAAACAAGAAAAGGCAGAGCACGACCCTTGGAGGGGTGAATCCTGATTTGTTTTTAGCTGTGATCTAAATATATTTGTATTCATAGTCGCCTTTGCAGATTATTCCTCTCTGAGCAGTTAACTTACTTTTTATATTTAAGTCCTTACATGATTCTTCATTTACACCGCACATTGTCACTCACTCGGGTCTGTTCCTAGTTTAATAACAAATGTTCATTTAACGTTAAAATTAAAAGCAAGCAAAATAAATGAATACATTGTAAATGGATGGCGTGAGGCAGGCTAATCGAAAATTCTTTCCTCGTGATTAGCTTTATTTTCATATCTCTGCCTAATAACTGAAGTGGAACATGCAGCATACATCTTGGTTCGACTCATTATATAATTCATAGTTTTCAGAGAACTAGAGTGTAATTAGGAAAACTGAGATGTGGGGAGAGCAGTAAAAGAACAGTTGCACATAACACCCACATTTATCACATCAAGACCTGTCTGAAGAATTTTCCTTCTTTTAAGGTCTGACTGAGACCCAGAAGCCTTGGGGTTCTGTAGGATAACACCGTCTGAATAAAAGGCAAAGGACTTTTGGAAGGAAATGTCGCTCAAGGAGTATAACCTGTTAAGGATAAGATATTAGAAATATACTGATTATAGCACTGAACTGTGATGGTAGATGCTTCCGTGGATGGAATGATCCCAGGGAGTTACAGCTGTTCTTTTATTTTAAAAACTTGTTTAAAAGTGCACAGTAGAATTGTTATTTTTTCCTCTTGTCCTGCAGAGGGAAGATAGCAGCAGAAATAAGCTTACTTTGCATAAAAATTTCTATCTGTTCCAGTGAAGTGGGACAAATTGCAGGATCAGCCTAGTTGTTCCCTCTGTTGTTCACAGGCTGAAATTACCTGCCAAGAGCCAGTGATAGGATCTGAAAGCAACTCATGGGAAGATTTAATAAAGAGCAGGCACCCCGACTTCTAACTTCAGTTTTCCTCAAAAAAATCCTCCACAGAAGCCCTCAAGTTCCGCAAGGAAAGTTCTGATACATATATTGGAGTAGCAGTAAATGCATTTGGAGTCCCTAACACCTTGGACAAGGATGAGATATCAACACAGCTTAAAATACCGAGGTGACCAGTGGAGACCGACCCTCGTGGCTCCTGTGTCACTTCAGCATTGCTCACTATTCCGTCTGCCCTGACTTTCCTGCCATGTTGATCCATTATCCCATGACCTCTGCCCTAAATGAAATGATTTCCACAACTATTGTTCAGGCTCTTGTCAGGAATGAGGCATCCTCTTGTATGACTTCCATAGCCAAAGAGCTCACAAGGAGAAAAACAGTCCACTGCATTTCATAGATCCGCTCAAGGACCGAAACCTATACGTAAATTCACCTTCTGATGTGGTTTCATTTTCTCTGCCATGAATAGAACATCATTTATTCTATATAAAACGTTATAACCTAAGCTTTTCAGCCCACATAGGAACAGGTGAAGCCTTTTCTACAGAAATGTGTAAGAGGGGTTGTTAGCTAACATGACTTTTTTTTTTGAGAATATTAGTTATACTTTTTAACGTTATAAGCACAAAGAAATTCCTTGCTTGTGCAGCATCAAAGCCTTGCCTATGGTTTGAGTGGTTGGACTGAGTATTGTACAGTCTATATTTATGCTCTTCTTATGTACAGCAATTGATTTTAGCATTCTGAACTAAGGATGGAGAGTGAGCACTGTTCATATGCCAGGGAAATAAATGTAAGTAAATGAATAAGAGACAGTGACAGCTGAAGTAGCCTTGTAGCTATGGAGCTATCTCACACTCCTCTTTAAACTAAGTCCAGTAACTAATAGAAGAAACTCAGTCATGGTTCAAATGCATCTTTCCATCATTTTAGGGAGCTTCTAAATGACTGGCATGTTTGCAATCATGGCAATCCACTACAGCATTAAGATCCATTTTTGATATTTTTTTTCCCAAGTCTTTTTTGTTGAATATAGAATTTATATTTCTCCTCACCTAAAATGACAAGTTAGGAAACTTGTGGGCACTTGAAGGGCAACCAGGCGATCAGGCCCAGTCAGCATGGGTTTATGAAAGGTAGGTCCTGCTTGACGAATCTGATCTCCTTCTACGACAAAGTGACGTGCCTGGTGGATGAGGGGAAGGCTGTGGATGTGACCTACCTTGACTTCAGTAAGGCTTTTGACACCGTTTCCCACAACATTCTCCTCAAGAAACTGGCTGCTCATGGCTTGGACTGGCGTTCGCTTCGTTGGGTTAAAAACTGGCTGGATGGCCGGGCCCAAAGAGTTGTGGTGAATGGAGTCAAATCCAGTTGGAGGCCGGTTACTAGTGGAGTCCCCCAGGGCTCAGTGCTGGGGCCAGTCCTCTTTAATATCTTTATCGATGACCTGGACGAGGGAATCGAGTGCACCCTCAGTAAGTTTGCAGATGACACCAAGTTAGGTGCGTATGTCAATCTGCTCGAGGGAAGGAAGGCTCTGCAGGAGGATCTGGATAGGCTGGACCGATGGGCTGAGGCCAACTGTATGAAGTTCAACAAGGCCAAGTGCCGGGTCCTGCACCTGGGGCGCAACAACCCCAAGCAGAGCTACAGGCTGGGAGATGAGTGGTTGGAAAGCTGCCTGGCCGAGAAGGACCTGGGAATACTGGTTGATGGGCAGCTGAATATGAGCCAGCAGTGTGCTCAGGTGGCCAAGAAGGCCAACAGCATCCTGGCTTGTATAAGAAGCAGTGTGGCCAGCATGTCTAGGGAGGTGATTGTCCCCCTGTACTCGGCTCTGGTGAGGCCGCACCTCGAGTACTGTGTTCAGTTTTGGGCCCCTCGCTACAAGAAGGACATGGAGGTGCTTGAGAGAGTCCAGAGAAGGGTGACCAAGCTGGTGTGGGGTCTGGAGAACAAGTCTTACGAGGAGCGGCTGAGGGAGCTGGGGTTATTTAGCCTGGAGAAGAGGAGGCTCAGGGGAGACCTCATCGCTCTCTACAGGTACCTTAAAGGAGGCTGTAGAGAGGTGGGGGTTGGTCTATTCTCCCACGTGCCTGGTGACAGGATGAGGGGGAATGGGCTAAAGTTGCACCAGAGGAGGTTTAGGTTGGATATTAGGAAGAACTTCTTTACTGAAAGGGTTGTTAGGCATTGGAATGGACTACCCAGGGGAGTGGTTGAGTCGCCATCCCTGGAGGTCTTTAAAAGACATTTAGATGTAGTCCTTAGTGATATGGTTTAGTGGAGGTCTTGGTGTTAGGACAGAGGTTGGACTAGATGATCTTGGAGGTCTCTTCCAACCTAGACGATTCTGTGATTCTGTGAAAAATTTAATTCCTTTAAATATTTTTTTACTAAATTTGCATTTGCTGCCTCACATCTCAAAGCTTCCACTTTTCTGACTGTTTTTTGCACAAGTCACTGACAGCTGCAGGCAAATGTGTTAGCAGAAACTTTAATAAAGTCTTTGTTTTTAAGAGCTTCAAAACTAAGCTGGTAGTTTTGGTTCTTAGTAATAGAACTAAGTACGTTTTGATCAGTGGCTTCTTTTAGTGCTGTGCAGATAGGATAATTGTGCCTGACCATGTTGTCATCACGATCCTGGTGGTGAGCTGCTGTGCTCTGTGTGATATGTTGGATTGCAATACTACACTTCTGAAAAATTAAAACTGCTCAGAGACTGTGCCACAACAGCAGCTAATTGGACATTGGGTATTATGATTTTTTGAAAATGCATAGGGTGGTGTTAGAGAAGTTTTATAATAATATGAGGCAGTAACAGGGAAGGTCTTTTCAGCATCCATGGGAGACTGAAGAGGATGATGCTCTTAGCATGCAATTAAATATTAATAATAGGGAGAAGTTGGGCTAATTTTTATTCTCTAAAACATTGTTAATAGGTCTCGGTCTGGTGAAGAAAACATTAGGCACATTGCTGTGTGTCTCACCTTTTTAACCCTGTTTGCATGTTTAAGTAAACATATCTTAAGATTTTTTATGTTAGTGATTGGTGACAAAAACAAGTTGTATGTTAAATCAGTGCCAGCAGGAGAGCAACGTATTCTGGTTCAAATTCATCTTACTGCAAACTGATTGAAGGATGATCGCCACCAACTACTCTTCCTTGGATTTGAACAGCACATGGTTTGCTTGGCCAAAACAAAGGGCAAGAAAGCTTATACATATCCACAGAAAAATGTGGAATCTTAAAAAAAAAAAATATGGATTGGGAAACAGATGAATATAATGACCTTCCTTACTCTCAATCATATGCTGCCAGCTAAGTGTTTGAGTCTGAAAAATTGCACTAATGAAGCTATTTGAAGGCTTTTGTGGACAACTGCTTCCTCTTTGAAGATTAAATGAATGATGTTGATGTGATTAATCTTAGTACAGGGAGTGATGCAGCAGCTAGAAAATACCTTGGTGATTTTCATAATTAAACTGAATCAACATTTCAAAGAAATGCCAGTGTTATCACTTGTATATTAGAATTACATTCATTAGACAGAAGAAACAAATAATTTGAGCAAACAAGATTTTCCTTTTGGTGTACTGAGACTTCTGTCATGTCTCAGACTATCTTACTATAAATCATTATTGCTGTTTAATTTTATCCTTGCTTTTTCAGATTTTTTTTTCCCGTAACCATCCTAATGATTCATGGTTACTTGCTTCCTGCTTATTTATTCCTGTATTAAATAGCCTTTCCCAGTTTTCCAGTCAAAATTACCTGCCCAGTATAGGATTTCAGATCACTGCCATTGAAAAAAATGTGAATAGTTGCTGGTTTATGTGGCTAATGGTGTCAGACATTCCAACGAGCTTTATCTTTACAAGGGCTCACCTATAAAGGATAGGACAAGTCACAGAATGTATAGAAGACAGGAGTGACAACAGTTCCTGTGCAAGACTGAAATTGCAAATAACAGTTCACAGTGATTTGTGGAAATAAGAGGTTGGGTCAGATTCTGAACATTTAACTCATACCCTGAGAGTCTTACAGCTTGGGTAGGACTGCCTGAAGAAATAGTCTTTAGCTGCTAAAGTGGCATAATCTGGATTCACATTAATAGAGCAACCCTGAGTGGTCTTTGCTAATGAATATTTAAAATATTTGAATAACACTGGCACTATTTTGTAACATAGGGACCTTAAAGTATTAAATGTATTTCCCAATGTACTGGCTTAAACACATGGGTGCACACACATATGCATGTGTGTATTCACAGACAGTAAACTTGCCAACCTGCCAAACAATTTCAGTGGGATAAAAACAATGAACACCACAAAAATAGTCAGCTGCTTTTTTAATGCAAATGAAAGCGAAGGTGTAGGGTTAATGATTGTTGCATCAATACAAATTCACTGTATCACTCTTTCTATCACTACTTCAGATTATTTGAAAGGTTTCTCTGTGTCTTTTGGTAACCCTGATATTTACAGTGCACTTCTAGTCATTGCACAATCTTGCCTTTCACAGTTGCTTATCAGAAAAAACGGAATGACTTCTTTAGCATAGTGGATAAAAAAACTTTAAAAGGAAACTTTGAGGTGAAAATCTTTTCACCTCAAGGACCTCAATTTTAGTTCATTCTACAATCTGAAGAGGAATGAGTGTGGTGGTACCCCCACAATCTCTAATGGACAATAATCACTACCACCAAGCTGCAGTGTTCCTTTAAATCCTGTTGAAGGCAGCACATGGGCTTGGAATGCCCACTGATCCCAAGAAAAACCTTCTGTGTTACTTTCTGGATATGACATAAATACAGCATCCCTCTCACCTATTTGACCTTGAGTCCCTTCACCTAACCTTATATATCCATTTACCCCATTTCATTCTTCATACCCCACCCCTCACCTCTTAATAGAGGAAATATTGTATTTGCTGTCATCGCATGAACTCGTTTCATCTATATATTTCGCTCTTTTTCTCTTTCCTGTGTTTCATACCTTACATCTGGCATTAATCTGTACAGTATGTGACTGAATCAGTGTTTTTTGCCATCATAATAAAAGGGGTTACCACCAGTACTAAGTCACCTTGGGGTGTGAGACCTCAAAGTACATGCTGTAATAAATGGCCCAAATGTGATTTCATAAGGACATCTGCTGTTCTAAGTAGCAGCTCTATATTTATCAGTCATTGCAGAGTGAACCTTGTGATCAAAGAAAATGGTCAATGACCTGTACATTTATCTCTCCTAGCTTTAAAGAGGCAAGTTGTCTAGTCTAAGCGAATAGTTGACTTCTGGTATTGTCCATAAATACAGAGGTAGGCATTTCTGAGTGGTAATCTATTTCATATGAAGACAGCTTACTGTGGTAGTTGACCTGAATAGGTCTCTGGAGGTGCCCATCCTTTTCTCTGGCTTCACCACAGACAGAAGGCCCGGGCAGCTTAACCAGCCTTGGAGAGCTATACATCCTCAACTCATCCTTTGTGACCTAGGTCTACCCGGCTTTCAGGAATGTCTCAAAAAAGGTTTGGGAATATCAGGAGTCTGTTCATTCAGGAATTAGTTTTGGACACAGATATGTGAACATGACAATTCATATATGGCCTTACTGTGATTGAAAGGAACAACAGCAGACTGATGGGATGGGTTTGTTATACCAGAAGTTTTCATTGCCCTTTCAGAGATCCAGATTGATTTCTGTGACTTTCAAGGGAGGGGAAGGAGGAGGGGAGAGAGATAGAAGGTAAATGAAAACAGCAAGAATCCCATTCCCCCGTAATCAATAGCAAAATGCATTTTGTAGGAAGATAGCTTTCTTTTGGTTTAAGTTTTGCTACTTATACCTGCTCTTAAAAATTACTTTAATGGGCATCTCTCATACTTTTTTTTTTTTTTTTTTAAGATCTGCCTTGCCTTCCTCTCTCCCTTCTCACTCCAGAATTTGACTTTAGGTTACCTGAACACTGCAAGTGCTAGTTAAGAGCACAAGTCAAGTGCTGAGTTGTGTGGACACTGCCAATGTGAGGATGCTTATCCTGATAAGGATGGTGTCATGCTATTGGGCCGGGGCATTGGAGGTGATTTCTTGGCTTGGATGCAGCTACTCCAAGCAAAGCAGGAATAGCTGAGGTAAGTAGCCACAATAGGGAGCTCTCACAGAGAGGTAGTGAGGAGGCAACAACAGTCAATGAGTGGACAAGCAGTATTATTCTCCAAAGTCATATTGTACTATCTACACAGATATCATCAATTTATTTTGTGCAGATATAAGTATACTGATATTTTCATTAAAAAATGGGCATTGAATCGGAGCTAGTTGTTAAGGTTCCATTTGGAGACAATGAAAAGAGAAAAACGTCTGAGAAATACATAATTCAGTCCATCCCTGGACAAATATCCCATGTAGGTAGGATGAATCACTCCTTGGAGTTGCCTATTTCTCTCAATTTTTAGAGGTTTAAAACTAGGGAGAACTAATCCTGACCCTCTTGCCAAACTTTTATATGTTATCAGTAGTCATCTGATCATAACAAATGCAGGGAGGAGTATATAATATAACACATAGCATACTCTACACATACACACATATATACAAGTATATATATATATATATATATTATACATATATATATATATATATATATATATATACACATGCATTGATATGGCTTCAGGAGCCAGAAGCAGTAGGGGCAGTAGGGGGACTTGAACTGGTTCATTTGGGAGAGGAAATATACCAAAAATGTTTCAGTGGAAAATATTTAAATTCAAAATTTTCTTCCTCTGTTGGAGAAGATTTCCAGTCCAGTAGCTGTGGTAGAGACTGGAAATCCTACTCACTTTTTCAGACTCCTGAGCAACAGAAATATCGGAGTGGGTAGAAGCTATAGGTGAGCATTTATTAACTCCTAACAGCCTGCTGTTGCACAGAAGAATCATGATTATTGGTTCAACTGTACTATTTATAGAAAATATTTAGTATGTATTGATATCACATTAGGAGCTTTAACAACATAGACAATGACAATGTCTTCAGAAACGAACACTTTAAAAGGGAGATAAGTTTCAGAACCAGAACATGTTGCTTTTCATCACACCGTTTATAAATACCATGCTCTTAAAAACAAGGAAGGGGGTATCTTTTATCTTTCTTTGACCATGTAATGAACAAACGTTCTTATTAAACAAGAAAGAAATATCACTGCAACATATAAGCCTTAACTTTGATCCATTTATTGGTGAAGCTTCTTAATGTATTACTTTTATGTATAACATGCATTTTTATTTCTGTACCTGTTTTAAAAGTATGAGAAAATAATATACTTAAAATATTATTTTATAACCACTTTGTGTTAAAATATTTGTAGTAGTTGTTTATCCATAATAATGTTGTATATTTAACGTAAAAATGAAAAAGGTACAACATTGTTGGCTTAAGGTAAAACTATGTGTTTATATGGTTTACATTTCAGTATTAATACTTAATGAGTATACAGATGATTTTGTTTCCTTTTAAAAGATCTTTTTAAGATGCTTATATTTCAAGATGAGTGAAGAACTAGATTTTAGATGTTAAACTATAAAACAGTTTGTGATGAAACAGATATGGCCTTATTTTTTATAGGAATAGTCCTTCCTTAGGTGGAACACATGCTAGGTGGTACTGGTAAAAATGGTGCTGTTCCAGACCTTCAGATGTGTTTTACAGGTGGCAATGTGGAAGTCTTGGACAGAGTAGTGATAGGTTTTTCTGTTCACTGGATTAGGAGACTAAAAGAGCTTGGTTACATTTCTTACAGAGACACCAACTGCCACTGGAGAGGCTGTAGGGTAACCAACATATCTATATGATGTGTTGGACTGGCAGATGCAAAACAGGACCTATATACTTTGCCTTTCCAAATCACAGTTGAGGCCAGGCATGACATCCTGCTTTATCTGGAAAGGCACTAGATGCTATATTGATGAAAAGGAGTCCCTAGCTGACCTGCTCTAGACATTGAGTTTACAAAGACATGACTCATACACCTGAAGAGCCTGTTTTTCTTTGGCAACTATAAAGGAAATCTGAAATGATTGTCCTACTCATGGACATCTGTGCAGTAGTACTAAAGGTAAGTGACCTGAATCCTACCTGTGAGACCCAACTCTAAAATTTAATGATCTAACCTTCTGTCTAGCTTACACTTCATCCTGGAAGACTCACAGAATATTTCAGTTCCTTATTCACCCTCTGGATTTCATTGGGAAGTTCGGCAACTAAATTAGGATTTATAAGCATAAACTGATAGATCTCCAGCTCCAAAGCCAACAGTGTGTTGATGCCAAACCACCTAAACAAGTGGGTCTTATTGGTTTACAGGTGTCAAATATGCTCATTAAGACAGTTGGAATTGATCGTGCTCTTTACTCTAACAAAGACTAATCATCAGGGTACTTGTTCAAGGCTGAGCTTCAGGACTTCTTGTGGTTTGAAATGACTTGAACCTCATCCCAATGAATATCCTGTTTGTGACACCATCAGGTCAGTGGGGAGTAAAGGACTTGTGTTCTCTCCTGTTAGAGATGGACAATGATGTGATGCTCATTAGACATTGGTCACTGGGAGTGCAAAAAAATGTTAGCTTATATGGGTTGGTATTTGGGAAATCGTTAGAGTCTGGTCTATTTGCTTGGGATTGTTTATGAATTTTACTCAAGGATTGCCTAAAATAAAATAGATGCACCTTTTCAAAAAAAAAATATTGGACTATTTACATTCTCAGTTTTCTTCCTTCTAGCAGAGAACACACATTTCCTTTGGCCTGCATTGAGTCACAGTTCCATAGGGCTGCCTTCCCTCTGGTCCCACATATCTTGTGTTGTGAGATGTCATTCCATTTTAACTGCAGTCATCACTGTCCCATGAAACCTGCTCTTTCAGATTATGCTCAATTAAGTGCAATGGATTCACACTCAACTCTCTAGACCTGCTGTCTATATTGGCTAAAGGCTGGATTCACTTCTCCTCTTTTTGGGTTCAAATTCTGTCTTAGATATTTTTGCATACAAGATACAATGTTGATCCAAAGGAAAATCCAAAGGAACACCCACGTTTCATGTAGAAATCATACCTATGATCCCCATTCACTTAGACAAATAGTTTACTGGTAGACACATACATATAGACTCCTAAATTTATACTGCTACAGTGCGGTGTTGAATCTTGTACTCACGATTTGATTCAGTTGTCTGTACAGAAGCCCCTAGTGCTATTTCAAATACCCCAGGTTTATCTGTTTGAGGAGCTGGTGGACATGACAGAGGATCTGAGACCTTTGTTCCTCTGGCAACAATGGCAGCTAGAGGGCAGATGGAGTGCTACCCTGAAATATCTCATACAGCTTTAAATGCCTGTGTACAGTCAACTGGATTAAGCTCCTAATGTCAATGCCTAAACTTCAGAGAGAGGTAGTGAGATAGCAATATTCTGTGGCTAATGTTTCATAACAGCTATCTTTAAGTGAGTCCGCTCCCAGCAGGTAAACTCTCTGAACTGCTCTTTAGTGCCTGGTTCTCTCCAGTAATCAATTAGGAAGCCTAAGCACCCAATTTAGGCAGTTTGTGACTGCCTAATTAATGTTCTTAATTTTCCTAACTTCTAAAAAGGAATTAGGAGATGATATACATCCTTGAGTCTGTGCTCAAGCAGCCAGTGTTTCATTATTAAAATTATACAGGAGTCTAAAACCTGCTTCTGGACAGTCTGATAATTGCCTAAATCTTGATCTGCTAGATGTGTAGCACATGCCTATGCCATGTTTGGATTTTAAGTTATTCTAGCCAACACATTTATAGTGTATGCAATATGATATGAATAGGTTTAACTCCTGATATACCTTGCAGGTTTTCGTGGCCCCACAGATGTATGGGAGGGTGCCAAGTCATTCAGGTTTTGTTGCATAAAAGTAGAATAGAGCATATGCCTTAAGTTAAGTCTGTGAACTTATTTTCATTTAAGGTAGAAAATTTGGATTTTTGTTTTGTTTTGTTTTGTTAGGGTTTTGAAACTGCATCTTTCACCAAAATGTTCTAAGCATCAGGCTAGTAGATTTTCTGGGGTTGGCTGCTCACAGTCTCTCCTTGTGAGATGTGATGTTCCACTTCACAGGGAGTGATTAAATATTCATCAAGCTAGCGAAAGAACAAGCTTTTCAAAAGACAGAAAGAGTCTGGTACTTAAGGCAGTCAACTGGGAAAAAGAGAGATCTGGATTCCAGTCACTGCTGTAATGATTACTTAGTATTAAATACATACACTGGTTCATGAACTGGAACCCAGCTTCTTCTTTCTCAGTAAGGGGAGGTAACTATCAAGTACTTCTCACTTTCTGTCTGTCCTGGTGATTACTTAATTATCCTGGAAAGCTCTAGCTGGGGAGAAGGGAGCACTCCACTGGAAGATGGGAGACTGTAGTCCATGTGGCAAAGAAAACTACATGTGTATTACTTGGGTCCTTTATTATCCAAAAGCTAGAATAGGAAACCCCTTCTACTAGGAAGTTATATGTTGTTGTAACTCAGGGTTTTAGAACTGTGAATATCAAATGGAAGAAGGCATCTCCTGTAATCCAAAATAAGTTGCAGAGTAAGGTGAAAGCTTAAGGCATATTCTTAACCTTAACATTTTCAGCAGCACTTCCCTCAGCATGTCTTTGTGGTTTCCATCTTTCCTATATATTTTATAAGGACTCAGGACTGCAGATTCTACTACAAAAGTATATCTTTTGGAGAGGTGCTGTGACATTTAAATAAAATTCCTTGCAGATTTGTCCTTTCAAGTAAAACTCAAAGACATTTTGCATTGTCTCCATAGCTCCTATTGAAATCAGGATGAATTTTACCATGGATTTAAGAAGAGGCAGAACTGTACCAGCAAGGACATCTTTTATACCCCACTTTTCCCATGTAGTTTTAAAAAGAGAAATATCAGAGAAATATTCTGTTGAATTTCCCCAGGACCACCCGCATTCTTGACACAAAGCTGGGGGGTTTCTTCCTTCCTTCCTTCCTTCCTTCCTTCCTCCCTTCCTCCCTTCCTCCCTCCCTCCCTTCCTTTCTTTCTTTCTTTCTTTCTTTCTTTCTTTCTTTCTTTCTTTCCTTCCTTCTTCCTTCCTTCCTCCCTTCCTCCCTTCCTTCCTTTCTTCCTGTCTCTCTGTCTCTCTGTCTCTCTCTCTTTCTCTCTTTCTCTCTCTCTCTCTCACTTTCTCTCTTTCTTTCTTTCTTTCTTTCTTTCTTTCTTTCCTTCTTTCTCTCTCTCTCTCTTTCTTTCTCTCTCACTTTCTCTCTCTTTCACTTTCTCTCTTTTTATTTATTTATTTATTTTTAATGGTCATGTTTCTATGATGACAACTAGAAAATGATGTAAATTGATGCAAATTATTTGAAGTTTGGTATACCTCATTGAGATGAATGGCTCTGATTCAGCAGTGCATTACCTAGGGAGTTTCAGGGTTTTGCTGTATGGGGTGATTCTGAATATATACATTAAGTCTGTGAACTTGCTGACTCAGGACATGGAATACCCATAGCTACTCAAGAAAACACGTGTTGGATGCTGAGAACCTCTGTTGTTATGCAGTGAGAGAAAGAAAAGCAAAACAAACATTGAATTGCTTATATAACATATCAAAAAATTAAAAGAAGCAACTAGACAAACCTTTTCAATGTCAGAATATGAGCTAGAAGTAAATTTGTACCTGGAAAAGTGAATAACTGTTTTTTTTTTTTCCTTGCCTCATAAAGAATCTGAAAGAAGTGGTTAAGGAAAAAGAAAGGACTAAATTTATTTTTTTGCAAGAAGATATAGTAGACATGAACTACCCACTTTTTCATTTTTGTCTTTTCTTCTTTCTGTCCTTGCTTTCTATCTCTGTGTCTCTCTCCTTCCTTCCTACTGTTAATCCTTTACCATTTCCTTTTATTTCCTTTTTCCCTTCTTCTCTCTCTCCTTTCCTATTTTCCCTCTATCAACCACATCCATTCCAGGCTCACTTGCACACAAAGACAATGAAAATCATCCTTACCAGAGGACTTTGGCTGCATACTCACTCACAACTACATTTCCTGTCCCAGTAGTACAAAATATTTATCTAGAAAGCCATGATAGGATAGCTATGATTCTCTGCCTCTGAAAACACAGTCTTTGAACTTTTCAGCCAGAGGAAGTTTTCTGTTGGCTATCACTTATGAAAAACATGTTGGCTTTGTTTATTTTTTGTTCTTACTCACTAAAGTTCAACAACCTAAAAGAAATAGCTAGGCCTTGATCGTCAAATCTATTAAAAGCACAAAGGAAAAGAGAGGGTACTAGAAAGGAAAACTATTAGGCTACAAAAAACTAGCATATGCTCTGCCAGGCTGAAAGGGATCATGATTAACACTGAGAAGTGAATAGGATGGGGCAAGAGATACAGAAATTCTCCCTACAGCCTCTGCACTTTTCTGCTGTTAATGACCTTTTTAGTTCCAACATGCCAGCAGCTTTCAGCTTTTTTCTTACGGAAAATAAAAATATAGAAGACACTTTAAACAATTCCAAATTTAGCCATGTTAAGAAAAGAGAGAAGTGGTGAAGAAATGAGAAACCAGCAAGAAAGCTGCTTCCTTGGTGTGGGTCAGAAGCATGGAAGCAGACTGAAGTAGGAGGCTTACTCTGACAGGGCAGCTGACACATTTTTTTGCTGGTGCTCCACTCCTGCCTGGCATCTGAGATTCATGTTCTAATTAACCCATAAACTGGGAAGTTCTTGGGGTTGCTGCTAGGTCACATTTTAATTAAAAGTAAGAAGATTCTTGGAACACATGGGGAAGGTCTTGAAAGAAATCTGCTCGTAACTATTTTACTATTGTCCTCATTCCTCTTTTGTCCCTAAGCCTTTCTCTTCTAATCGAGCAAAGACAGGTCTCCTACCTGGCAACATAAAGCGTGGTCCTCACCCTGTGACGTGCTACTGTTCATTTTAAAAGAGTGACTCTGAAGTACTTTATGAATGCCAGACAGTTCATGTATGTGTGAGGCCAAAGCAAATGTATGATGATGGAGAAATTCATGAAGTGCTTTAAACTACCAGAAATACCCCTTCTTATTCAGGAAGTCCTTGTCTCACAGGTTATTGTTGTATACAGAGTATACTGCGAAAGCACTACTGTGTCCTATGGTTTTGCTCTATGTTCTTCCCTGAGCTTTTTCTATCAAGTAGCATTGACCAATAGACAGGATTCTGGGCTAGATGTGTCTTTCATCTGAGGCAGCATGACTGTCCTTATATTCTTGTGTTTATAAGCCTGAGGCTTTACTCTGTTTTGAATCACTTCTCATGAGGAAATGGATGAAGTAAATGTTAAAGATTTATTTATTTATTTATTTATTTGGAGTACAGGCAAAACATTGTCATTCACGTGTGGAAAGTCAGCATACTTGATACCAAAAGAAGAAAAGAGCAAGCTGGGGAGAGAAGAGGCATTTCACAGCTGAGATGGCTTTTGTAAAACAATACTCAGTGGCAGGAGAAAAAATCCAACAATGTGTGCAGATGCAAGAACAATCAACAGAATCAGAGAAATATTACATAAATTACAGACATGACAATATCAAAGAATCAGAAGACGACTGACCTGCAACAATCTTTAGAGAAGATGAGAGACAATGGCAAAAACAGTCCAGTTTGTCCTTCCATGCCATTCCCGCACTTCTGCTACATATTTCACCACTGTCCACAAAGACCAGAATAAGCATTTGTAGCAGAGTTCCTGTGTTTCTGTTTCAACTGCAGGCAGTCATCCTACCTGAGATATTCTTTCGATATGTGAAAGGTCTCCCCATCAGAGATAGAACTGTCAAAAGAAGAGCTACCAATCTTCTGCAGTATCACTAGGACAGATGTTCAGTAAGGATGCTTGGTTGTCAGCAGGCAAAATAGGATGACCCATTTTGTCATGGGAAGTGGCCAAATATGAGAATTAGACACCTATTTAGGGATTTATGAGAGACTGCACACTGATTTCTGTGACATCAATGGCTGCCAGTTAGAAATAACAAGGGGAAAATGTATATCTGAATTTCTTTCCCTTAGGTATACTATATATACTATATATGGTAGTTCTATATCAGAATTTCAATTGGCCACAAAACTTTTTTTTTTGTATGTGTTTTTGTTGTTGTTTTAATATATAGCTCTTAATAAAGAAGAAGACCAGGTATTCCACAATCCTCCCAGTCTGAGGATATGAATTCATAGGTAGGTACACCTTAATTGTGCCCTTCAAACAAACTTCAGAAGGAAAGGTGTGAATCCATGCACTCACTTAATATAGACCTATGGAGTAGACAATCATCTTGGGGTGACACTGCAGGCGGGGTTCACCTAGAATCTGGCTTTTTCACCACTGAGCAGGAACTTTAAGACCAGGATTAATGTATAACATGGTTATCTGCTTTATCTACTAGACTAATACGTAACGGCTGGGAGGTATCATACTCAGCAGAGTCCAAATGAAAAAGTGACAGCCTGAACTGGTCTCACAAATCAGGTTCTCATGGGAGCCTCCCTCTCTTACTGTCATTCTGAAGTGTTGATAGACACAAGGCAGAACTTTAAAAAGTCATCCCTGTTAAAAATGAAAAATAAAATAATGTGACTTAAAATTAGAATATGACTTACATTTAGAAAAAAATACTTTTTGAATGCTTAGTTTTCATAGCTGACTTTGCACAGAGACTGTTCAAAACTGATGTAATCTGGGAAGCACATCAAAAAGAACACTGGTATCAAAATGCTACAGCGCAAATTTTTGTGTTTATTGACAAAAAACAGGAGAACAATTGCTAAATTGCAGAAGATGCAGTGTCAGTAACAACCTCCATGGTCCTCTGCCTTGCATCAGAATGCATTGGAAACTAGGATGTAACAACTCGGAAACAGTGAGCAAAATTGCTAATAGATCCATCAGAACATGGAGCTGAGATTGCAGGACAGTTAGAATGTACTCAAGTTAGAATTCAACCAGGATCATACTGGAATATTTAAGCATTATATATTTATGTACATATTAGACAGATACAATCTGTCTATTGTACTACCTAAGCATCTTAAAATAATCATAATTAAAAAAAAAAAAAAAAGTCTTTGCCATTTACTATAGCAAGTCTATTAAAAGTCTATCTTGGGGGCTGTATGGAATTTCTCTTTCTTCTGCTACTTTGCTTAAAAGCACTATCAGGCCTTAGTTGCTATAGCATTGTCAGAACTCCAGGTACTCTGCAGACAATCCTGAAAGACTGAAAAATTCCAAACAGTTTTTATGTACCAAAACGTATTTTTATATGGGCAGAAATATCAACAACTGTTGTTTGACAGGGCATTCTTAATAAAAAGAAGTTTCCAGGACACAAAAGTTTTGACATGCTTCTGACAACACAGAGCATGTACTGGACAGTCACTGCTTCTAGATACTCTTTAAAGTCACTTGTTTGGAGAAAAGAGGAACACTTGCGGAAAAGCGATTGTGATCACCTCTACCAACTCAGATTTATTTATTTATTTATTTATTTACTTATTTATTCAGAATTCTCCCTGCCAAGGACTACTTAAGATTAATGAAAAAGAGAGTGAAATTAACAACATAATATTTAATTTAAGATGTAAGAAGAATCACAGCCATTGTTAATGAAGATCTTAGTTTTGAGAGCCAAACCCAAGTTCCATAGTTCATAATCACAGAGAAAATGAAACTACAGATGGTATAAAGGCAGTCAAGCAGTAGAATTTAGGAAGAACTATGTTGCATACTGCCATGGTAATGTCCAGTCTGGCATAATGTCCTGTATTTATACCACTTTTAAGAGAAAAGCAAGTTCTTCAGAGTAGAATGCAAAGAGATGTGGTTTGAATATATACTTGTGTGTATGTGTAAGTTATTAGCTGCATAGACAATCTAAATACTGTAAAGAGAGATGGAGATAGAGGGAGAAATTAGTGACTACTGCTGTTTTCCACAGTCTCAAGAAAATATAAACTCACTGACCTATATATTCAGATCTTTTCTTTTTAGTTTTTTTCTTTTTTTGTTGTTCTTTATATTATTCTTGTCACAAATGCAGTTGCTAGTGGACCTCAAGATTCAACACATCTGACTGCTGATTTTTTGTTTAGAACCTTCCAGAACAATTTCTCTGCTTCTCATTTGTTATCAACCACAACAGAAGCCATGTGCAAGTTCAGTTCTGTTGCAGATCGTCTATCTGTGCACAACAGCTTTCTGTTACTTTCATTACCTTCATCCTCTTGGTACACCTGGTATTGAGTCCACATCCTTTGGATTAAATGTTAGAGGTATTGTCATCATGACATAAAAGATGGATCAATATGATTTTTTAAAATAAATAGGTGTATGAAGCTAAGTTTTAATTGCGAGTTTTCGAGTAGAAGAAACTACCTTGCTTTCTTTTGTTGTAATGGGTTTATACCCAAAAGAAAAGATATGCTGGTTTATACAGACATTGTAGACATTTAATGGGCTAAATATATTCACGTTATTTGGGTTGGGTCTAAGGCAGCAGCAGCTCATTTCTATTAAGATATTTTGGGACTGATGATGGCCAAGGGAAAAGGAAGCATTTATAGGTTTACTTGGTTAGGCTGGGATTAGCAGCCTATGTATGTTTCTATCTGAACTAATTGCCTCTATAGACAAAAAAAAAAAAAAAAAAAAAAAAAGGCTTCTAGAGAGTGATTCACCACTCATGAAAGTAGATGTCTAAATAGGTCAGATAATGAATTGAGCTCTATAAATGTCTGGTGCTCTCCATTACCTAAAAATCTAGACAATTAACATATGCGTAAATGCCAAAATACAAAACGTCTCAGGCTGGCTGAGAGGCATCTCACCTATAATAAATTCCTTCAGGTAGAGATTCAGGAAAGCATCCATTCTAGAAAATTACTTAAATGCATGTCTAAAATGTAACTTCTTCACTCTCATCAGCTGGCCATTCTTGTACTAAGCTCACATACCCAGCTTTGTTAACTTTACTGAAACTGAAACCAACTTTACTGAAACCAAAACTGAACACAGTACTAGAGGTGCGGCCTCACCAGAGCCGAGTACAGGGGGACAGTCACTTCCCTAGACATGCTGGCCACACTGTTTCTTATACAAACCAAGATGCTGTTGGCCTTCTTGGCCACCTGAGCACACTGCTGGCTCATATTCAGCCGGCTATCAACCTGTACTCCCAGGTCCTTCTCGGCCAGGCAGCTTTCCAACCACTCATCTCCCAGCCTGTAGCTCTGCTTGGGGTTCTTGCGCCCCAGGTGCAGGACCCGGCACTTGGCCTTGTTGAACTTCATACAGTTGGCCTCAGCCCATCGGTCCAGCCTATCCAGATCCTCCTGCAGAGCCTTCCTTCCCTCGAGCAGATCGACATACGCACCTAACTTGGTGTTGTCTGCAGACTTACTGAGGGTGCACTCAATCCCCTCATCCAGATCATCGATAAAGATATTAAAAAGGACTGGCCCTAGTACTGGGCCCTGGGGAACTCCACTAGTGACCGGCCTCCAACTGGATTTGACTCCATTCACCACAACTCTTTGGGCCCGGCCATCCAGCCAGTTTTTAACCCAACGAAGCGAACGCCAGTCCAAGCCATGAGCAGCCAGTTTCTTGAGGAGAATGTTGTGGGAAACCGTATCAAAAGCCTTACTGAAGTCAAGGTAGACCACATCCACAGCCTTCCCCTCATCCACCAAGCGCGTCACTTTGTCATAGAAGGAGATCAGGTTCGTCAAGCAGGACCTACCTTTCATAAACCCATGCTGACTGGGCCTGATCGTCTGGTTGCCCTGCAAGTGCCGCGTGATGACCCTCAAGATAATCTGCTCCATGAGCTTCCCTGGCACTGAGGTCAAGCTAACAGGCCTATAGTTCCCCAGATCTACGCTCCAGCCGTTCTTGTAGATGGGCATCACGTTTGCTAGCCGCCAGTCGACTGGGACCTCCCCTGGTAGCCAGAACTGCCAATAAATGATGGAAAGTGGCTTGGCCAGCTCCACCGCCAGTTCGCTCAGTACCCTCGGGTGGATCCCATCTGGCCCCACTGACTTGCATACATCCAAGTGCTGTAGCAGGTCGCCAACCATTTCCTCATGGATTGCGAGGGCCACATCCTGCTCCCCATCCCCTTCTACCAGCTCAGGGTACTGGGTATCCAGAGAACAACTGGTCTTGCTGCTAAAGATTGAGGCAAAGAAGGCATTAAGCACCTCAGCCTTTTCCTCATCTTTTGTAACTAAATTTCCCCCCGCATCCAGTAAAGGATGGAGATTCTCCTTAGTCCTTCTTTTTGTGTTGATATATTTGTAAAAACATTTTTTGTTATCTTTAACGGCAGTAACCAGATTGAGCTCCAGATGAGCTTTGTCCTTTCTAATTTTGTCCCTGCACAGCCTCGCAACATCCTTATAGTCCTCCTGAGTGGCCCGCCCTCTTTTCCAAAGATTATAAACCCTCTTTTTTCTCCTAAGCTCGAGCCACAACTCTGTTCAGCCAGGCTGGTCTTCTTCCACGCCGGCTCGTCTTTGGGCGTGTGGGGACAGATCGCTCCTGAGCCATTAAGATTTCCTTCTTGAAGAGTGCCCAGCCTTCCTGGACTCTTCTGCCCTTCAGAACCACCTCCCAAGGGACTCTGCCAACCAGTGTCCTGAACAGCTCAAAGTCAGCCCTCCGGAAGTCCAATACAGCGGTTTTACTGGTCCCCTTCCTGACTTCGCCAAGAATAGAGAACTCTAGCATTTTGTGGTCACTCTGCCCAAGACAGCTCCCGACCACCACATCTCCCACCAGTCCGTCACTGTTTGTGAACAGAAGGTCTAGTGGGGCACCTCCCCTGGTAGGCTCACTAACCAGCTGCGTCAGGAAGCTACCTTTCACGCTCTCCAGAAACCTCCTAGACTGCTTTCTCTGGGCTCTGTTGTGCTTCCAGCATATGTCTGGGAAGTTGAAGTCCCCCACGAGAACAAGCGCTGATGATTTCGCAACTTCTGCCAGCTGCCTGTAGAACTCCTCATCTGTCTCCTTGTCCTGGTTCAGCGGTCTATAACAGACCCCGACCAGGATGCTTGCCTTGTTGGTCTTCCCGCTGATCCTAACCCATAGGGACTCAACCATATCATTCCCAGCCTCAAGTTCCACAACATCAAAACACTCTCTAATATAGAGAGCCGCACCACCACCCCTTCTGTGCTGCCTGTCCCTTCTGAAGAGCCTATAGCCAGACATTGCAGCACCCCAGTCATGAGAGTGGTCCCACCACATTTCCCTGATGGCAACCAAGTCATAGCCTGCCTGCTGCACGATGGCTTCCAGCTCCTCTTGTTTGTTACCCATGCCATGTGCATTAGTGTAGATGCACTTCAGTTGGGCCATTGCCTTCTCCCCCGGCCTTGCCATTGTTCCCCCCGGCACAGCTCCAACAAGCCTTATTTCAGCCCCATCCCCCTTCTTACCTAGTTTAAAGCCCTCTCAATGAGCCCTGCCAGCTCCTGGGCTAGGATCCATTTTCCCCTTAGAGATAGGTGGGACCCTTCTGCGGCCATCAGGTCGGGTGCCGAGTAAAGCGCCCCATGGTCAAAAAAAACAAAATTTCTGTGTTGGCACCAGCCTCTGAGCCACGTGTTAATCAGGTGGGCTTTCCGTGTCCTCTCTGTACCCCTCCATGCCACTGTAGGGAAAGATGAAAACACCACCTGTAAAACACCACCTCATGATTCTTTGGATTTTAGCACATTATTTTTATGTGCATTTTTGGATTATTTTAGTTTAGTGCATAATTTGCTTATACTGAACAATAGAAAACAAAACTTTCAAGAAAACACTCAGGTTAAAAGACAAATGAACCTAAGCAATTCAGTTTTTATTTCCTTTGGTTACAGGTGTGTGGTACCTTCAAGAATATTGAAGCAATGGCATATTTGTGTTTACATATATCCTCATAGCTTTTTGTTTGAAGAAACCCCTCTTTGCTTGCTTTTTGCATTCTATTGTCTTGATTTTGTGTGTCACTCTCTTATTTTTTTCATTCTCTGACTAACTGGAAATCGATTTCTTTCTGAGTAGGATGGTTATTTCTGTGTTGTTTAGCTAAGTATTTCATCTGATATTTGATTTAAAAAAAAAATTTCTTTGCTGCTGGTTTGTCTTTACTGTGTAGTGCTATACTGATTCTTGGTAGGCTTCCTATGCATTGATTAATTGCAATAAATAAAATGACAGTATTTATTGTAAGAAGGAACACGCATACATATATTTCCTGTATATTAGTAATTTGACTCTTTTGTTCTCTTTCTCCCTCTAAATGCAATTACATCACAAAATTGATTTTGTTCTTTCTAAGTGCAGAAGAATAGTGAAACAAAAATCTACATTTAAGGGGTATCCTAATTACTTCTTACAGGTGAGACAAGGTTTTTAGCATTTGGAAGAAAAAAAAAATATTTTTTCAGTCTGCACAACACAAATATTATGTATCATGAATCTCATAAAATGGCTGTTCTTGTTGCATGCAATCCAACCAAAAAATTATTTGTGACAGTGTGTAAAAATGTTTAAAACCATTTCTTTGAGGAGAATCTGAGAAAATCTTTTTTTTTTTTTTTTTTTTTCCAAGTTGGTAATTTTTCTCATTTCATTTGGGAGGGAGTCTTCTGAGTGTATAATAGATATATACAATAAAGAGCAGCAAGACACAATGTCTCTTCAACTGAAGTGAAAAATCTCATTTATCTAATCACACATTCCTATTATATTTTCATTATGCCAAAGAGCACTGGTTCATCTGATCTAAGACTGGGGGAAGGGATATTAAAATAAGTGATGAAAAAGGAGAAGTTATTCACTTAATTCCCTTGCCTGGCAAGGTTTCAAGAGGCCATCATATGCTGTGAGAATTGCAAGACTGCAGAGCTAGCTATAGGAGGGATAGAAGTGGATATGTTTTAGTACTCTGTGATGGCATCTTTATCTCTTGAGGACATAACACAAGCTACTGCCTAATATTGTGGAAGGCTGTACATTTGATCATAATCAAGACCAAAGAGGCTTCTCAGCTGGCTGATAAGTAGATATCTTTGCCAGTCTGCTGCATCAGGACACAATGCTTACTTTGCAGATATTTACATCATTATTGACAATTCAGACCAATTTGTGACTATTCAGGGACCTCTGTGTTGGGACCTGCCAGCAGCTGTCCTCAGTCATCGAAAATAATTACCAATAGCTGCAACTGCAAACAGCATTGTCCTTTTTTGTTACCTTCACTTAGGGGTTCTCTGCTGTTAAATATCCAGCAGCACTTGTTACCGCTGACTTGACCTGCCAAGTTACCTTTTTTCTTAATTTAAAATATCTTCTTCAACATATATTTTGTCAAATAACTAGGAAAGTCAAAATGGTATTTTAAGAGAAAAATGTAGAGAGAAGACAGCATGAAAATAGAAAGGAATGTATATGAAAAAATACAGTTAATGAGTATTTGGGATCAAGCATCAAAATACCACTGGAAAAATACAACTGCAGCCTTTAGCACTAAAAAAAAATAATAACAATAAATAGTAGAATTAATTGGAAGATGAATTTTCCATTTCACAGTAACTTTCACATTCCAGAATGTGCTCATCATAAAAATGTGTGAGGTACTGAAATTTCAAATTATTTCCTGTCATACAAAACCTAAAATATTTTTTATTCAGTTACTTCAAATAATCCTATTACAAATAATTACTTTGATAACGCCAAAATGTTTTATTTACAAAAAGCATAACCCTATCATCTGAAATAGGTATAACTATATTCAAAACTCCATTTTGGTTTTGATCTATTTGGAATCTTCTCATGGATTGCAAAAGATATTCTAATGTAATAACTTAGAACAGCTCCCTCAAAAATGTTTAGATCATCTCTTAACTGATACTGTACATGAAGCAATCGAAGAAGGAAAGAGTGCTTCCTAGATACAGTAGCATGCATCCACAACTTCAATTATGAATTGCATGTTTCAGATATCCCTCCATGGTAATATTCACAACCCAGCAGAGCTAGCAATCTAAATCACAGAGCATAACATAAAGGAAAAGCAAGTTGATAGAAAAACATCCTGCAATTTTAGTAAACAGCATGTGCACAGCTTTCATTTACAGCATGGAGGGCATTCAGTAAATGCTGATTAGCTTCTTCATAAGCTCCAGAAGCCTATTGAGTTTGACATGACTTTTCCCCATATCTATAAATACTGTTTCAGAGGACTTTGGCAAAAAAAGCAATAGGCAACCTTAGCTCTCATATTATTTAGCGGTGTGGATTGGGTTGGTTTACCATTTGTTTTTAGATTTGGCTTATGTAGTGAACCTGTGTGGATGGTCCCTAGAGTAGGACATGGGAGGATTCTTCTAAAGAATATGACCTCCAAAGCTGCCTAACAAACAATATCACATACCTCACTTCTCTTTCCTCCTTATTTATTTATTTATTTATTTTTCAATTTATCATGTTAGGTTAAATGCTGAACTTGCCAGGCATTTGGGAAATGAACTGCTATCATAAAGAAGGGTTGGGCTGTTAATGGAGTTTGATCATGAAAACCAGCAAAAGAACTGGAGATGTATATATGCGTTCCCCTTATGAAGCATAAAGGGAATGGGTGGCTGATTGTGTTCTCGGTGTGATAACCTCTACTGACAGCAGAGGTAGGAAGAAATTTCTGGATCAGCCAGGATTTAAGCGAAGGTCCTAAATAAATAAGATGCACTTAGGTCTCCTCCAAATCTCTTTGAGAATCTTTCCCTTACTGCCTCTACTATTCTCTGTTTCAATGTGTCATTTGTATTATTCAAATATCACTATTCTCCTTATAAATGAGGTCACAGTATGCACACTTTGAGGAAAATCAGCTCTCTTTTTTTCCCAATACATACACTTCTTGGTCACCATTTGAGTTTTTCACTTGTGAAACTGTAATAGGGCATATGGACTAAAGACCATTTCTGAACCTGTGCCATCCTGCAAAGTCAGGCAAAGTCAGCGCTCAGCCGTGACTGTTAGTACTGTTTTCAGTTTCACTCTCTTTAACACTGAATTTGCCATGTTTTTCTGACCAAAATAAAATAAAATAAAATAAATGGAAAAGGGAAAAGACTTACTGGAACTCACAGATGCACTCAGTTTTTTTGAATGTGGGTGATGAAATTAGAATATGAAGTTATTCCTGCTGCAGACTCTGCTTAGAATAGTTAGCAAAAGTCTGTGACTAGCTTCAGTCCTTGAGGTATCTAATAAAAATAATTGAAAATCTTCATAGCCAGATTTGAGTACAGCCAGTCCTCAATGGGTACAATCAAAGTTGTGCATTTAATTTTAATATGCTTCAGGTCACTGCTCAGAATTGTCTTTTATAAGAACACCACTTCCAATTTCCTTTTCTAGTAGCTATACAAAGCTTTTTTCCAATACCTGGAAACACATGATCTCCTATGTGGCATCAAAGTAAATAAACTTTCTTGTTTCTTCTGCTCTGCCCAATTTAGTTCTCCAGTCAATTTTATGATTTTTTAATATGTATATTTTTTTTTTCTGAAAAGATTGTCTTGGTCCCCCAAAACCTTCCCAAGTCTTTGTTTTACTTTTGTTTTCAAATCAGTCATTTGTGGAATGATTTGCATGTTTTAGGATCTGTCTTGACACCCGTTTCTGATAGATTTCTCCACAAACATGAGAGTCCTTCTTACGTAAATGACACTTGGCTTTGTGCACTCTCCATTTCTTATCCCTGACAGTCTGTGCAGCTCAAACAAGCTGGCATGTTCTCAATCTGTGGCGCCCAACTGAGATTATGATTTTTGTAACACTTGTTAATGTCAGTGGCATTTAGAAGTTTCTACACTGAGCTATGAAATAATTCAGATACAGAGAAAATACTCAGAATAGGCATTTGAAAAGAGTGCCTGCAGACAAAAAATGTTAAACATCCACTGTTCTGAACCTTCCCATTTAAGAGGATTTTGCCAAACAAATCTGATGCTCCCAGCATGAGAGTAGGGCCACTGGCCAGATCTCTTTGGATCTCCGAGCTGGTTAAGAAGATATAATACTTCCAGGATGATGTTGGTGCCAGTTCCAGATTCTTTACCTGTGACCATTGAAACCCAGTTTCACCCCTCCCTTCTCACACCCTTGAAAAATTGTATATTTATTATGCTGGTTCTTTAATTTTCTACTTATGGTCCTTGATGTGATGTACTGACACTTATTCTTTGTCCTTATTCTATCCCACTGGGGCTCTAAGAACTATCAATTTATCGCAAAACAGGTTTTAAACAAAGAAAAAAGGAGTCTTTAACTCTGTTCTACTTTACCTCCTTTTTATGACAACACTGCAGTGAAAAGGCAGAAGAAGGGATCCATAGGATATGGAGCTTGCCCTTATAAGTTTGTTACACAAAAGGCAACTTAGCATCAAGTATTTTTTGTTTCTCTTCTTCATCACCTTTGATTAATTATAATAGAGAAGCTGCTTTTCAGTGATTCACCTTTTTACCTTAAGCCTTGACCGCAAATAAAAGCAGAACCTACATTGACTGGGCATGAAATTTGGAAGAGGATAAAACAGCATTTGAAAAAGAAGGGTGATGAAGGAACCCTGCAGCTACTTCAAACATGTAAGGGGAAATGTATGTTAAGGTCTGTTCTAAATACCTTACAACTTTGTAGCTGGTATCTCATAAATTGTAACATGCTACTTTCAGTATTCGATCACCCAAAATAGTAGGTATATGACAACCCTGGATCTCCCACCACACCAAAATTATTTTAGAGTGTTTGTTGACCTGGATTTCTCTTCTGGTAGGTGTGCAACCATAGGGTTATACTCAGCACCATTTGTGACCATGAAGCAAAGACAATATTAAGTAAGAGAATGCTTGATTTTTTTTTTTTTTTTTTCTGTACTTGAAGCATAATCAGTATGAATGTTAGGTGTATTAGGAAGGATTTTATTTATTTTTTTTAAGAATACTGTTTCACTGATAGCTTTCTTGAAACAATATTATGCAAGTAGATCTTGATACTAATATCAGAAAATCCCGAACAAACACTGACATTTCTTGAGGCATACCTGAACTAGGCCATCAAATTTATTTGACTACCACAAATCACAGCTGTTATTTCTGAGTAATACAGTACCATGCAGAACAAATGCAAGCTTTGGTCCTGGAAATCATATACCTATATCAGACCACTATTGCACTTTAAACAAGAAGCCTACCTTCTCTGCAGGGCTAATTAGTCTGAGTTCAGCATTGTGTTCCTTTGATCATATTGTCTTATGTCATTGGGTTATCTAGTGTTTTCTTATGCATTGGTCTCTATAGTGTAAACATAATCAGTCAACAACTAAGTTATTGCTTATTAACCAGGTGCAGAGCATTAAATCCAAGGACATTTCTTGTCAGGTCCAGCACTCCAGATTACCTGTTGTTGGAAGCATCTTTGATTTGAGTTTTTACTGCTTAGGCTGTTGTTTCAGTGGGGTGTTCATAGTGTGTTATGAGCTAAGTTCCCTGCTGCTACTAAGTCCTGTCCTGCTTTCCTCTTCTGCTCATCTTATGCCACCGCAGATGCTCTCTGGATCTTTGGTGAGCTGACTAATCTTATTAACCTCTCTTAAAATTATTCCATCAATAACAGAACAACAACAAGAAGTAGGTAGCTTCTGATAGGTCACCAAGCCAAATCAGTCTGACGAGTTACATATCTAGCAAAAACAAGAGCAGGACCACTTAGCTGTTACCAAGCGAGAAGAGTGGTAGGAACACGAAGGGGTGAATGAGTCCATCTCCCTCTTTTGGGGGTTGTTGTTAGACTAGATTTATTCCTTGAGTAACCATGACCTAAGCAGATAAAGTAAGTGGAACTCAGGGAAAAAATGTTGCGTAACTGTGCTAAGCATATATATGCAAAAACTAGAGGTCATGGTTCCATGCTGCTGTTCTCTGACCTTTGTGTTTGGCAGAAGTAAATTCATTTTAGCAGAGTCCAAATGGCCACCCTGGAAACCATAACTCCTGAGTTATGAGTGCATTAAATCAGATCTTTAGATGATCCACCTAAAACAAAATGTCCTTTCAAGTCTTTTTTTTTTTTTTTTAATAAACAGGAAAAAAATCTCCATACCATATGTACAACTGAGACATAGTAACTGTAAGGGAATTTCTCTCTGTGGTGGACAGAAAGGGGAAAGGATGAGTTGACCTGAGCAGAAACCCATCAGGCCAAGCATGGGCATGTAACTCTGCACAGTATTTCTAATATAAGAGAACCCATAGGAGGGTATTTTTGTGATAAGAAGTGAAGATTTGGGGAATTTATTGTAGACTAAAAAACATACAGTAAATGGTGGCCTTGTCTAAAAAGCAGTATTTTTATCTCTGACTATGAATAACTGTAGTATTTAATGTACATAAATATTTGATGATTAACTTTGGTTAAGAGCTATGCTATCTTTTTTCATATCATCAATTCAAGCTCTGAAACAATAGCTTGGACAGAACACTAAGGACTCAATTGTGCCTTGAAGGCACGGCGCCACATTGGGGATAGTGCAGAGACACATCACCTCAGCAAGAGCTCCAGGAGGGGTTGTGCCTCAGGCAAGCACTCTGCCTCCTGGAGCTCTTGGGGAGTGTGGCTAAAGCACTCCATTTGTACAGGGTGCCACATGTACTCCCCTCCAAATGCAGCCAGCTCTCCTGGCCTCGGAAGACCCACCAGAGTCACAGACTTTCAGCCTCATGACCTTGCCTTGCTTTCTGTGAAATAACATCACAATCAAAGGCCCTAGCACTCGAAACCTGTCTAAGGGAGCCACCATGAAGTCAAGTCATTGTACTCCACATTTGGCTATGGGAAAGCCCTTTATGGCAACTCCTTTGCAATCCAGCATAGCAGGAAACTTTTAAGTGTCTGAAGGGCATTTCTATACTGTCTGGATACTCTGCACCTTCCGTGGCAGCAAGCCTGCCTAGCAGAAGGATGGTTGTTTCTTTGCAAATAGCCTAGAGGAGAAAAAAATGGTCATGTGTCTTAAAATTGCTCTAGTCTGCATGATGTTTTACGACTTCAGCTCACCTACAGTAGAGAAGTTGATGGAAATATCAAGGACTCTCATGAAGTCCGCTCCCTGCCAGGAAAATGGTGAGTAGAGAGGTTCATACACCTCTGCTCTGCAGGCTTGAACACACAGTCTCACTCTTAGTCCCTGAAAATAGCATGCAATGTTTATATACATTATATTATGTAGAGGTGACAAGAATTCTTGTGTCAAGAGAATATGTTTGTCTCTGGAGAAGATGCTCAATGGTTGTGTAGTACAGTAGTATACTGCCAAATGTAAGAATAAATAAAATTGGTGGAAAAAAAAATGGAACTCGTTACTTGCTTGCTGTTTAAAAGGTGCCAGGGATGTCAGAAACTTTTTTTTTTTTTTTTTTTTTTTTTTTTACTGTTCATAGTGCGCTTCCTTTTAGCCCTTGTTTTGGAAAGTTGTTAAGACACCTATGAAATTTTATGCTGCTGCTATTCTGCGTGGCTGTCAAAGTGATCTGGTTGTCAGTGGGACACCTTAGTGAGTTACTGTGGTTATAGTATCCTGCCAGATAACTGCACTTAAATTGTTAAATTGTTCTTACCTAGTTCTTAAATCCATTCTCTCCTGGGCCATAGAACTTATTGTTTATTAACCTCCTTGTTAGAAAACGACTAATGACTAACTTGAACCACATGGTAACAGCCTAAACCCATTCCTTTTTCCACTAAACCCTATGGAGATGAAAAATAGTTGGCTTGTTCTTTTTCACATAATCTCACTTTAAAACAAAACCAAAAACAATAATCCCCCCCCCCCAAAAAAAAAAAGCTTAAAATGTAATCCCACCTCCTCTCAGGATTTGTGTAGACTGAACAACCTGATTATGTCAACTTTTTCTTCTGTTCCCTGTTTTCTTGCAGTCTGATTATCCTTGTTCTTTGAACTGCTTCCAGATATTGTGAATTTTCACTGAGGCACATTGACCACTATAAAACAGCCAAAGAGCTACCAAAGATGAATAAAATAGATTGATTTGGGTTGTATGTATTTTATCATCACACTCATCTTTGTACTGGAGCCTGCTAATCATTACATTACCTTGTCCAAATAAACATGTTGCTGACATCAGGATATGGTGTGGTAGATCAAGCTGTGTGGAAAGAATGGATATTTTAAGTAAGATCCTGATTAACAGGGAAGAGTTCATGAAAATCTGATGGTGGAATATAACTTTGGGTGAAAGGGATCACAAGTTCATCATTCTGAGAACAGGGGGGAGTGAGAACAGCCAAGTAGGCATAATGGACTTCAAAAACACACTCTTCAACAGCTGAGGGAACTGGTAAGTAGGGTCCCTTGGGAAGATAATATAAAGGATAAAGGAATTCAGGAGACCTGGCAGTTATTGAAGGAGACTATATTAAAGGCACAATGCAAAGTATTCTGATGTGAAGAAGAGCTTGGAAGCATATCGAGAGACAATGTGGCTGAATCAGAAAATCTTTAAGGACTAAAGAATAAAAAAGGGAGCTATATTAAAAATGAAAACAAGGACAGATGAATCAGGATGTGTATGAAACATAACAGAACCTGGGAAGGCTAAAATGTAAAATGACTTACAGCTAGCAATGAAAGGCAACCAAGCAAGTCTCTATAAATACATTAGGAAGGAATAGAGAGAAAGCAAGGAAAGTATCAGTTCACTACTAAAGAAAAAAGGGAAGTAAATAACAGAAGGTGCAGAGAAAGTATGTTGTGGTGTGGTTTTTTTTTGTGTGTTTTTTTTTTAATTTTTTTGTGTGTGTGTGTGTTTGTTTGCTTGTTTTCCCATAATCAACAAAACTAATTTTAAAATGTTAACATAACTTGTCAGTAGACCCTGACAAAATTCACCCTCGAATTCAGAGGACACCAGCTGAAGCAATTGCTGAGCTGTCACTTTGGTGAATTAATGTAATATAAGTGGGACTGGAAGAAGGGCACATAGGCTGTGTACATCAGCAAGTAGTGCAGCATAGTAGAAATAGTTTTGTAGAGGCAGAGCTGGCATGGAAGTAGGGTCTTCAAAACATTTTTCTTCAAAATGTTTTTTTCTTTTCTTTTTTTTTTTGGTTGGGAATTCTTCAAATTGACTTCTGTTTGGTCCCATGGAACACCTGCAGTGGGCTTTTGGTGAGTGTATTCCAGTTTAGTTTAATCTAGAAGGAACTCAGGAAACCTTTGAGACTGCTCCACAGTGTGAACCAAAAAGCATGAGATCCAACATGACATTTGCTTTAGAATCATGCTCTTGATTTGAACTAGAATGGTAAAGTAGAAGTGCTCATTTAGAGCTAAAGTGGGGCAAAAAGTAAGGGAAATATATACAAGTCAGTCTATCTTCAATAGCAACCCAATTTAACTTCATATTAAAATGAAAAATGAAAAAAAAAATCAGTGGATGATGTAAAGATAGGTTATAATTATGTGACAATTTAATTTTGGATCAATCTGTACACTCTCCCATAGGACTTTCAGAAACAAATCAGAGAACCAGCTGAATGAAATCATTGGTACACTGTGTCAGAGGTGGAAAACTTTGCTTAAAAGCAATTATGAATTGCATTGTGAGAACATTTTAAAAGGGATCCTGCAGAAGCCTGTGTTGAGCAGGATTTAGATTAATGACTTGGATGATGAAAGTGAAACTGCATTTGTACATTTTGTTCATGACACTGAACTAAGGACTTTTGTAAGTGAGAAGGGAGACAAGATCTAATTATATTAGACCAGAAGTCAAAATGATCTTGATATATTGGAAATATATTTGGCTCCAAATACACCAGCTCTTGAGGAAAAATAAAGGCAACTGTGATTCTCAGATGTGTTAACAGGACTGTAATGTATAAGTCAGGGAGATCACCATTTTGCATTGCAGTTGGGTGCTCGGGGAATCTCTTTGACTAGTCTGGGGCTCCAAACCTAAAGAAAGATATAGACAAAGGGCAAGATCCCAGCAGAGAACAAGAATGATATAACATTTAGGAACCTTAAGACCTAAAGAAAGGTTCAATAAATTGATTGTCCTTGGATGGAAAAAATAAAGAGAATATGAACAAGTACCTGAAAATATGGATATTTCCTAAGTTTGAGTTGCCTCTTCACTGTGGTATAACCAATAAAAATACAGTGTGAATTGGAAAGTCTCTCCTTTGTCAGATACTTGGTGAAACAAAACCAACAGCTGCAGTTTGAATCAAGCTAAAGTTTTTTGGTTTGGTTTGGTTTGGTTTTGCTAAGCAAGCTAAAGAGGAGACCAAAACTTATTCTAGTAATACAAAACTTTATAAGTGCACAAAGTTAGAATTATCTGTCATCCCTACATGGACATCTTGGATACTCTTGGGAATTTCAGTTAACAATATTTAGCACCTATGTTTGGGCATCTGAAATGTGACTGTAGAGTCTGTGGATTTGCTTTCATTTGAAGCCTTATGGCAAACAGTTTGGAGAAAATTGCTATCACAATTAGTGGTAAAAGCAATGATTCTAGTTGTAGGATGAAATTTGTCTCAAAGAGGTACATAAAGTAAGAAGTCTAAATATGGCCAATCACTGTTATTTAGGATACTGCTTAGTTGTTCCCACTGCCAAACAACGTCCTTTTCAAACATCTGCTCCACATCATTTATAGTCGAAGAAGAGGTAATGAAGAAGAACAAAAGTAACAGGTAACTTCAATGCAACTGTGCACACAAACCATGACTTCGGACGGGGGATGTGGCTAAAGATTACTTTCCCTAAGGAATCAGTGGGATGTGGGATACCAAAGTGCTTCATGTTAACTTTTATTGCTTGATAACCTATTAGTTATGTGTTGTAAATTGAGGGCACACTATGTTTATTACTACATACATTTGCTATGTATATTTGGAGATCATACCCAGTTTTCCATAAATTTAATGGCATAAATTTTAAGGTGAAATCATCTGGAGTAACCTCCAGAGACTGAACTCTGGTTATAATACATTTCAAAAATTACTGTATGGTCCCAGAAATCTTTTATTTTGGAAAGTCTCTTGACTAGGGTACTCATCCTGCTACTCATCCTGCTACTCATTCTTTCAGTTTTCTGCTTCCTTGCCAATTTGGCCTAGACGTTGTCTGCCAGTTGATATGCCCCAGTTAGGTTTATCTTCCAGCCAGGGTCCCAGCAGCTCATAGAGCCAGGACATATTAGGAAACAAAAAAAAAAAAATATGGTCATAGATGAAAGGCAATCCTGGATGACATCATTGCTCTCACTCTGAATTCTACTATAAAGGGAACAGATTTTTTGTTTATTTGTTTTTAATTATAATTATCATTATTATATTTTATTTATTTAAATTTAAATTTATTTTATTTACTTTTTCAGTCTGGTACCATTAAAAGAAAAATCCCAAACAGCTGACAGATCTTGGTGTGTAGTTACTCCTAGTCCCGCCCCAGATTGTTTCTACCCTACAAGAGGTACTGCTGCCCCTGCAGCTCTGCCCCTATAACCAGCTTAAGTATGGTCTACTAGTCACCTCAGATATTTATCCATTTCTGCCCACTATATGCAAGCTCCAGTTCAAATGCTTGAGGGAAAACCCTGTTCCAAGGAATGTGCAACACAGTGAGAAGTTAAAAAAAAAAAAAAAAAGTAGCTGATGAAATCCTAGGTACTATCTACTTGGTTGACAATGGGCACCTTTACCTGGGGAGAAGGAATTTGGCCCAGAGCACTGCAAAAAGAGAAGTTTGCATGTGACGATATGTGAAGACAAATGGTGTAGGAGGCAAGATAAAATTTATTGAGCTTTAAAATTATCTATATCCTTATATGTGGATACATTAACAAATGGACAGGGCAGAGGAGGTGTTTGGAAAGGGACCTTTATGTTCAAATTGATGGGGAAAAAATTGTACACTTTTGTTTGTATGCACTGAAGAGGAGGAGGGAAATATGCAATATGCATGAAGTTTATACGTCATATGAGACCTTAAGGTGAATGGAGTTTATCTGAAATGTTGTTAAACTTGCCCTGTAATGAAGCTTGAACTCACACCTACTGTAATCTCTTGATTTATGAAATAGAAGTCCATGTATTTGAGGATCGCATGTCCTTTTATAGACAACTTAATAAACCATTTTAAACAGCTCTACAAAAATAAACTTTCTATGGATGTGCTTCACTTTTTTTTTTTTTTTTTAGATCAGTATGTAGGAGGAAGTAATGACACTAATTATGAACCATATTACTAAAACTGTAGTAACACTTTATTCATAAATGTCACTTTAAAATGATTTCAGATGAGTATAAATGTCTGTGAAATTACTGTTTTTACTTAGTCTCCTTTGGCATTAATAAAAGGAAATATTAACATAAGAAAAATGTGGGAGCTCGCAGAGTAGTAACAGAAGTTTGGTAACATACTAAGTTTTCAGTAAATTACATCAGTAATTAAAGTCTGGTGTTGCTCACCATAATGTATTTCTACATATTTTATGTAAAGTTTTATAAAGAAATCAGCTTCACAAGAAGGCAAAAAGAAATTTAGCACTTCTAATTCAAACCTGCAAGTATCATTTCCTCAATGAAATATATCAATCCTGAAAGTCAGCTTCTACTAATGTGCTCACTGCAACATTATTGGTGGTAATATACTTAATTAGTGAATTTTATATAAGATTTATTTTATTCACAGAAGCTTCATCTGATAAAATCCTTCATTCCAATTCATTTAATAGGTAGGCTACAGAAACTACATTAATATTACATCCATGAGCAAAGGAATTACCCCACAGTTAATGATTCTCTTGGGTTGCCCTTTCTGACAAAGGCTCAGAGCCAAAAAGTTCTAAATTTTTTCCTTCTCTTTGAAATAAAGAACAATTGCTATGTAAAAAATTAAGTGTTGTGTTCTTTTATATAACATCTGAATTCTGATCAAATGAGAACTGGTAAAATTTAACTAATTCCTTGAACAAACATGGCTCTGTTTTGTATTGACAAAAATCTCTGGAGTAAAAAAAGATTCCAGAGGTTGTTGATATTGTCTGGAAATGGCAGTCTAGTCATTTTTCATTTTCAAACAAAAAATCTAGTACTGAGTGGGGTTAGAGAGAGAATTACACATCTTAAACTGCTGCAAGGAAAATTTTTAAGTCATACAGAGGTGCTACTTGGAGCATTACTTGTGCATATGAAAGGCTTGACAGCTGCACACCAGTGTTTTGATGGCTTCCACGACTTGCGCTTCAGAAGATCTTGTATTTGTTTTGCTTATGCTTTTGCTTCACAGGGGCAGGAAGTATCACTGAGATAATACTTTCTATTGCAACACATTTTTTTTTTGCCACTGTTTTTGCACTTGTGTGGGGGAGAACAAAGAAAAAAGGTGCAGACCAGCAGCTGAATAGGAATATTGCAGACAGAAAAGGGGAGAGCGGTGTAGAAAGGACAGACATGATGGTCTTCCACAAAGGCTTGGATTCTTATCCAGCCACATTATTTCATGGAGGGAGTTAAACATTGCTGAATGTGATAAAAGTTTTAGTGGAAAAGAAGAAATGAAAACTATACTGATCTTGGGCATTTGCTTACTGTTAGGGACAGCAGTACAAAACCACAGAGAGAATATTCTGTAACAAGCATATTGCCATTGCAAGGCAATTCATCCCAGTCTGAGATGTCTAGATAAATGAGGTGAATTACTCCCCACAAGTATCCATCATCCTTCACTGGCTGTAGAGGTAGCTTAACCAAAATGTCAATCTTTTGATCTGAAGTTAGAAATCTTGGCCTTGGAGTCTAGAAACTTATTTTGTCTTCACAAGAAACACATCTTAAAAACATGTAATGTTCAACTGCATTGAATTTATTTTCTTTGCTCTCCAGTTTCTGGATTTGCCAGAGGTACATTTTTATTCCCATTTGCTGTGCCTCATAAGCCCAACAGTCCCAAGGTGCAGGCTTGAGGACCAATACTGGTTAGTCCCTGTTGTGGTCCTAGACTTGATGTGGACTCGGCTGGTGCTGACCTGCCCTTTCCGTACCAATGCTTGGGCATGGCTTGGGGGCATGGGCAGGAGACTCTGCCCAGAAATCAGCATACCACCCCATTTTGGGGAGGGGAGAGGTGAACAGCCTGGATGCAAGCTGTGCTGTGCCAAGGCCTTCAGTTAGTTTTACTTACTTGATTTCTGAAGCATTTGCTTCCCCCTTGCTGAAAAGGCTGCTAAAAGGCACTCGGCCATTTTCTACAGAAAAGCATAACATTATCCTTTTTATTTCCTCCTGTTTCATATTTCAGCTCATTGAATAACAGTAAAAATCCCTATTGCTTTATAATAGACTCATAATAAGTGGCTTTTGCGATTGATTAGGTACCTCAGCTTCACTTCTGTGTTAATCAATTGCAGCATATGGTTATTGCTTCATATAGTGCTGCAGTAGAGTGGATCATTTACAGTACACAAACTTCATCCCAACTGTGTGCACTGTTTTGGTTCTAGCCATCAGCCACTTTTATGGTTGTGTTTTCCTGGACTGTGGAACAAGAATCATAGTGTATTTCGTGATCATGGGAATATGGAAAACAGGAGTAAAATGCATAGTGACCTACTTTTAAGAAAATAATTGGAGCATATCACATATGTTTGTAACATAGAAAGCATATTAATATTTATGAGGAAGTACCTTTACTTTTGAGAAAAAATTTAACAAGTATTTTTTTATGGTCCAGGTCTCTGATTTAAAAGTAAACTATGTTAATTTTAATTAAATGAATTCTATTTTTTTTAAAGGCTTCATATTAGTTGTGATATGTTTAACTGAGAGTAAGACTCTCATCTTATTTCTCCCATCATACCTTGATGGAAAGTGAAATATTAAAGAAACCTGAAGCTATCAAAAATTATATTTTCCATAATTTTTCACTTTAATGTCTTCAAAACCTTTAAAATAGTGATGATTTGAGTTTCATAGTCAAAACATATCTTTTGTAAAGAAACATGAATCAGAATATAATTTTTAAGCTTAGCCATGTTTATATGCATGAGTGATTATTGCATAAGGAGATTAATAATAAATCACAGAGAGATTTATAAATAAGTTATCCATGGGAAACTGAGCTAGTGCTGCCAATTTACTCCTTTAGTTTGTACACGTTGGATTACGATTAAGCTATTTAGTCCTAAACTACTTAGTGCTTAATTCCATATGTTGCCAATGAATTTAGGTAGTGGATGTGGTGAGCTGCATAGCTATAGCTCACTGACCTGCATGGCAGTTGCATTTCTTCAGAGACTCACTGGAGCTATTCACTGGAGCAGAGGTGCACAGATATGCATACATATATATGTGTGCTTACTGTCAACCAGAGTCTTGCTTTGACTCAGCTGAAGTTGCATTAAGCCTCAAGTCAGTAGCTATACACTATTTAGGACTACCATTTGTCAGCTACTATTAGCAACTTCATGAGATTTCTACACTGAAATATACATTTTTCCACTATAAATTCAATGTGAGGTACTATGATTATGTGGAAGGGTGTGATGGGAATTACAAGGGTGGTCATATATGGTCTATAACTAAAGACAGTATTAGGTCTAAATTAAAATAATCTTTCTGTTTTTACGTCTTATTTTGGCCAAATGTTCATCCTTCTCATTTCTGTGAAGGCATTTGTGACCAGGAGAACTAAGAGAGAAAAGTAAAATAAAGCAATTGTGTATGTTATGTAAATCATACAACACAGCTGTTTTATGATCCTATCAGTTTGAGAAAGGGGGTATGAGAAGTCAGGGAGGCTTTTTGAATCTAGTCTTACGTAGTCCATCTGGTGTAACATATGACAAGAAGTCAAGCATCTGAACTTTTAGGAGCAGTTTGAATTCTTGGAGTGGGTCTGGCTCTCACCATACAGCCAGTGTTGATACTTCTACTGATTGCACTGATTGACTGTTGTGTCATATTATCCCTGGCCTTTCCGACTCTCTCACTTCAGGGGATATCAACACTAGTAATCGTCAGGCAGAGCTCAATTGATTATCTTCAGAATTTTCTCTGGCTATTGACCATAATGGGGAAAAAAATGTGCCTCTGAATTATTCAGAATGAAAACATACACAGAAGAAATCAATAAGGCACATCTGATATTAAAGACAAATTAAAGCAGGCAGTATAACTTGTCTTGGGGCACCTGCTACATGCAAAGAAGAAAGCATTTTAGAGGTAGAGAAGCCTGTTTTCTTTCCTTCCTTTCATTCTTTTGTAAGTATTATATTTTAGCTGTCAAAATTAACATCTTTATGAATTAAGACATTAAAGGTTTCTTTTCAACTTGTTCTTTGTAAACGTTAGAATTTAACTTCAGACTCTAGCAAAATAATTCCTTCTTTGTATCCCCACAGTCTTTTTAACTTAAATGTAACATGCCGTGCTGGAGGGATAAAATTATAGAAAAATGTTCAGGTCAGAAAAATCACATTAACAAATATCTAGAGCTAGGCACTAAGCCTCTGAAGACTTTGAAAGTGTTGGAGATTAAACTAGGGAAGAAAAATGTGCCCCTCTCAGAAATATCTAATGTGTTAGCAGTGGGAAAATGTCTCCTATTTGAATCACAGATAAGATTTTTAAAAGTCTATGAAGGAGGAATGGCTTGTGTTTTGAGGCATTGTTACAGAGGAGTCATGCAAGTTTTTACTCTGACTTTTTGATTCAAGACAAACTACATGAAGTAGAATGATATAAGGAGTTGCATGTAGCATCCCTGATTTTCCCTTGATAACATTCAGGGTTTGGCATCATTAGCATATTCTCTGATTGTGGGTCTGTTATGAATGTGTTAAATTTCTCAACAAGCACTGCTGAAAGTTGTCATGTATGTGGTTTGAAGCAGTCAGGGAAATACAACACAACATTCACATGACGATGGCCGTCATTAGTTCCCAAACTGAACATTTTTAGCACTTGCTTGGAAATATGTACTAGGACCTGATTCCTTGCATCCTCACTTCATGCCCTTATTATTATTATTTTTTTTTAGTATTAGTCCATTGTCTTCTTTGTAGTTAATTCATGATTTACATGGAATCGAGAGGTGTAATCAAAATCCAATAAAATATACAAGGGAAATGTAAACATATACATATGTTTTCTGAGGAATCTGGTCCCTTAACCAAAGTACAAAAGATGGGTAATCACTACTGTAGTAATGAATGCTCACAGGATACTGAGTTGTGTTCAGGATCATTTCACAACCCCCAGGAACGAGAGCATTGTTGGCTGAGTGTTATTGCAAGTAACTTACACAAATGGAGTTTGTTTTCACTGACAGTTGAAATTTATAAGGGCTGTTGAATCCTACAAAACCAAATGAGCTTTTGTTCAGAATTTTGAAGGATGGAGTCAAATACAAAGGGAGCTGAAGCTGGAGTGTAAAAGAAGAAATCTGAATAATTTCTGATGTTAGTTTTTTGGGTTCTTTTAACTGGAAAATGTGAATAGGCTTAAGTAGTTTATACCAGTACATTTTTACTGCAAGAGGTACGATTTCTAAAAATATAAATCATTGAGAGATGCAGATAAAATATTTAAAACTACTTAATGTGTTAGGTGCCCAAGTTCTCTTGATCTCAATGGAACTAAGTTCTCTTGATCTAATGGAACTAATGGGCAACTAAGCTGCTTAGCTGTTTAGAAAAATCATTCTGGTATCCTATCCTCCCATGTAAATATATAAATACACCTGAAGTCTGGATAAAAATGCACAACGAGCTGTGGAGAGATTATGTACCATGGCTGGGATTCTTCTTGTCTAATTTTAGACAGTGATCAGGAATTTAGGTGAGATTTTTAAACACAAGTCTTCAGTGTCATCAGAGATGCCATTGGATTTATACAACTCCATAGGATTGCCAATATGATATAGGACCAGCTGAAAACTCCATCCCTCCTGGAACAGCAGATTGAGACTAGGAGGGAGAGTTTGGGTTATTTCAAATGTGACTAGACATGTGTGTTCAGGCAACTGAGCCCCATGCTAGGGTGACTAGTGTAAGTGTTCTTCTTATGGCTCTTCTCATATTTCCGGACCAGAGAGCATTTCTGATGTCCAGACTATGACAGAGTGACTGTGTGAAGTGGCATCTCCTCATTTTCAGGATGTGACTAGGAAACCTGTGACCACCAACTGAACAGAAACTGTGGAGGACTACTACAGGTAAGTCTAAACTCAGCCCAGGGCACCTACCTGTACCTTTTCACTTGCAGGACCTGAGACAGACAGCTGAGATTGGTTAAATATGAGAAAAATGAGAAATAAATACGCCTTGGAAAGGGATAGAGTTTCACACTTCAGTTGGAAAGTTTGAATTTTGCACTAATTTGGTGCTTCTGAAACCACAGAGTGTAATAGTGACTGATGTTGAACCATAATTTAAACAAAGTTTAAGAGTTTGTTCTGCTTGTACAGACAAAGATGTTCTGTACTGGTAGTGTGTAGTTGCTGGTTTCTTCTTCATGTTGCCTGAGGATGCTCTCCTGTGGCATCCCTGTGACAAACTGTTTTCAAAATGTGTGCTACTGTGTTTAAGATACACACACACAAATAGATCTCTTTTTCTACTTTACTCATCATTTTGACTATTTTTCTTTTGTGATTAAACTTTTTGCTCCTGAAATGGAGGCAGAAATATTACATTGCAGTGACTTGACCCGCTGATAGGGAATTACACAAAATTTCTGTTGATGTAAAATGAGAATTCTGACTGTTGAACCAAGTAAAATATGGTCAATTTTATAGAGTCTATAAAACTGCTGGGAACTGCCTTGCAAAATTTCTTTTGAAAATATCTTATGTAATTTCACATGACAAAAATCTATTTTTTTTTCTCTGAAATTCTGCTGAAGCCTTCATTTTGCTTAGGTAGATCCATATTAGCACACAAAAGATGGATCTTTTATAAAGATGAAACTCTAAATATTCCTCCCATAATTACATCTGCACTACTGCCTACAGGAACACCAGCTCTTAGATTTAGATTATGGGACTTGTATGAAGGCTTTTTGCATCCCAAACCCTGTGTGTGCATATGTGTAAAGTGTGTCTCTACTCTCTACATCAAAACTTGGTATTGCATATAATACAGTTTGATATTTCTCTTTTGCACAGACTAAGTCTTTAAACAATATATGATTCTTGTTAGACATGTGTTCCTCTGTGAAACAGTAAGGTGAATGAATAAAGTTATAGCAATATTTACAAAGAATGGCAAGTGTTGGAAAAAATCAATTAAATGTGAAAGAATGTAAAAAAACAATAGTGTATCTAAGCATGGCCTTCAGTGAAAGAACTAAGGGACTAGATACTTGTCTACTTGCAATTTCAGTTTACGTTGCTGTCAGAGCACAGATGTGTTGAAGAGGTGCTTTTTGATCTATCAGTGAAGAACACGAAAACAAAGTGAGAACAGGTCAAACCAGAAAGAGAATATGGCAGGAATGATTTTGGTATATATATTTCCATGCTGACAAATAACTGAGTACCGTATCAGTTTGCTCCAAACATCTCTTTTAGAATGACCAGTTAGGCCTACTGAAAAGAAACCCCAAATGTCATTCTGGAGATAGTTCAGCATGGCTGACAACATAGATAAGACTCTACACTGATTTAGTTCCCTCTGTCCTAGACAGTCTTCCAACACTAGTGCAGTTGGCTTTGCATCCTCAGACATCTCAAAGTATACAACAAATTCTTCCATATCATGCTATGAAAACACCACCTTTCTGGGCTGAGACACATTATTTTGGACCATCTGAGCTGAAAACAAACAAACAAACAAAAAACAACTAAGAGCATAATTATCATGTTCCAGGGTCACAAGGCCAATGCATAGAACATAGATAACTGCAGGACCAAATGCTGTGCACTGTGAAGGTGGCCAGTTGGCCTTAAGGGGGTTATTCCTTAGCAATGTGCAACATATGTCATCTGTATTCTTCCAGAGGAGATGGGAAAAACCACTCAAATCTTGACAACACTGTACATCTATCTCGTTCGTGAACACCAACAGGTTTCATATCTACCTGTTTTGCTTATAGTATCTGGCCAATGCATCTTCCCATATGTTTATGGGATTTAAGTCAAACAGATAAAGGACAGGAATCATCATATCTTGTTTCCAAAGTATGCATTACTTTATAAACTACGAAAAGAGTCAATATCTCTCCTTCTTATTCTGCCATCAGAATAAAAGAATAACCTGACCTAGAAACCTATACTGAGAGGTGCGTTCAGGATTATATATGTCATTTGAATGTGTGTTTCCCTTTCAGTCTGAGTATGCGCACTTAGTAGAGAAGCTAAGAAGAAGTACATCCTTCTCCATGTCACTTCTCACACAATGACTTAGGTGCCTCGTTGCTCAGCATTCTGGATTTTGTACATGTTTTTAGGTACCTAGTTCTTCCTGTACACTCTATGAGCAGTGACAATGCTAGAAGTTATAACTGTAATGTTGGTCTCATGCCCTCTTTTTGATTCGAGCTAGTAAATTTGCTAAGAAATTATCCTTAATAATGGGAGACTCAAAAAATCTTTGACTGCAAAAATAGATTAGGTGATAGGCTTATTTTGCATTTATGTTGTAATTCTAAATTATAGAAAAACAAATATAAACTGTGTGGAGAAATATCAGATGATGAATACTATTCACTCTACAGATTTCTGAAAGCTGACAGAGGAAGTGTACGGAAGTGCACCCTTGCTGCTGTTTTTCCTGAGCACTCACTACTGGCAATTGTCAGAGGCAAATCAGACGAATGTCCAGTCTGAAGTAAAGCAGCCATTTTAAATATTTTTTAATAAACTCGTGGAATATTAAGATCACAAAGTTTCTCAGAAAATGGTATAAAAGACCTGTGGGATATAGTTGCTGTCTGTGGCGGAGAAGATGGTGGAGACTGCTAACATAAGTACAGCTTTCATCTTTTCTGTCAAAATATTCTCTGTGTCCCTCTTTAGTATATAAAGTGGGATTAGCCAGCCAGCAAAATAAAGAAATATGACTAATGTTAGATGACAGTTCTGAGGAAATCTTCTGCTAAATCTTACGTGCCTCCTGAAGAGTGGAAATGCTTGTGGATGTTCTTTTTCCTAGCTGTTTTCAAAGTGGTCATAGTATTTGTGCTGTTTGCATCCCATTTCAGCAAAAACTTAGGGATATAAAATAAAAGCTTCAATTTCACATATAGAGATATGCTAAGGATCAATAACAAGAGAAGTCTGAGTTGCAGGCCTTTCTGTGTTTTATAAGGTTAAAAGCTCATTCTACTTTTTCAGTCCTTTGCCAGTGATTTCCGACAAGATGATACAAAAACACACACTTCAAGGAACGGGAGGAATGGAACACTTTAAAGAAATTTATTCAAAATGGTTTCAGATCTGATAGTTTGAAATGTTTTGGAAAGATGTTGGATTATTTTTACATAGACATTTTCTTGTTATACGGGAAGTGATATTGATTGTCTGCTTTACTATGATGCTACATACAACATCAAGCTACAAAGCAGTAGCAATTGTTGCAATATGGACAAGTTTAACATGATAAACTGAATTTTGAGTGCCCAAATGTAAGGGGCTTGGAAATGAAAAATCAAAACTTGTATGGTGTTTCCATGAAACCTTTGTCACACAGTGTAGATTTTCACTAATATACTCATTTGTGCTCTGCAAACTCCCCACTATCCTGCTCCTAGAAATGAGGTTGTCAACTTTTCATAGCTTATCTTTTCACAAGCAGAATATGTTAAAAAGTAGGTGTCAGCAGAATAAGTCACACTGGAGATCTTGTTACCCATGACTTACAACAGGGTCCTGGGGCAGATAGAAAGTATTTATATTAGTTTACCAGGTGATACAGTACTGATGCCTATAGAAAATCTATGAATGGAAAATGTTAGTTAAACACTATATTCAGAAGATAAAAATACTTTGGAAATATTATTATTTATTATTTAGCAGTTTGGGAAAATCCCAATATATGAGGAAATATGTTTTCATGTTTAATTGCTAACAAGTTACTATCAAACACAGTGACGGGGGGAAAATTAGTTAATCTGAATAAACAGAAAAGATATTTCTGTCTCTATCAGGCAGTGAGAACAGTGTTTCAGAATGTTTTGGGGTATGCAGTCCAGAGTCAAGGGAGCTCCCCAGCCTCAGAAGTTACATAGATGTACTGGTGAAATGTCAAAAGCAGATGAAAAATAAACTTGATCTTGGAAAGAAACCAGAGGATGATATAATTGGTGATTCCAATTTACAGTCTAAGTTGGAAGTGGTAAAAAAGAACTGCACAGGCACAAAAACATAAGTGGCTGTAACAAAAATAAATAAATAAATAAATGGATGAATCTCCTGAATTTGAAATGGTTTAACTTCATATGCCATTAGTTTTGATTACGACTATCTGAAATCAGAGAAAATGAAGGAAGTGTTGTGACCGTTCCTTATTCTTCTTCATTCTAGTGTTCTCCTGCCTCTGTATACTGCAATTCATCATGGTTAGGTCTCAAAGTTCCTTTACAAAAAGTTGAGCTAGACAATGTATCTATTAATTAAATTATCTCTATATATATATATTAATTTTTTTTTTTTAATGAACACTGTGGTTGTGTGGCTTTTCATGACACATATCAAAGCTGCATATAAAAGTTTATATCATGAACTAACTACTCTCTGTCCTGTGATTAAAGGGCATATGATGACCTCGTGAACCACCCTTCAGACTTCCAGTGCTTCTGGCTTTAGTATTCTGTGCTAGATTCACAGAGCTCTTCTACAGATGCTAAGCGTTCAATCCTGAAGGCTCCACTTCATCATCAGGTAATTAGTATTTTCATTAACTTGCTTATTGTCAAGGAAAATGAGCCTTGATCATCTAATTTTTCCTCAATGAGTTGAATATTGTAATATATCTATAATTAATGTGTTTTATGCCACAAACGTGTAATGGAGTGGAAATCTGAGCCTGCTCCCAGCAGTCACTGTCAGTAAATGTTTGATGAATAAACAGAGACTTTCTAATGGGAAATGGTGGCGACTTTTATAAGCAGACACAATAAAGACTTTATTAACATACTTAAGAAGCATTCTGGGAAATAGAATTGAATGCATTATTACTGTAGGCTCCTTTTGTGAAAAGTAAATTTTACTGTCCCCATAACAAATGTTTGCTTGTTTGATGTAACTTGTAGTGTCATTCTTTTATGGAACATCTTTCAGTGTAAATCTGTGAAGCATTTTAAATTAGCTACATATTCCCTATAGGTCTATGATCTGAAAAAGAATCCCTCTGAAATTTGTATAAACCAATCACTTATACACCTGCTTGTAATGGAAAAAAACAAAACCAAAACAAACAAACACCTCTTCCCCCCTCCCCCCCCCAAACTAACAGATATCTGAAAAAAAATCAAATGAAAGAGAAAATCTTGTTAAAATGAAAGGGTAATGTTCAAAGAGTGAAGAGAAACTAGGGTGGAATGGCAGAGCATTAACAGTGCCACATCTGCTAAAACTAAGACTAAATATGTCTTTAAAATGTATTAATTAACAGCTCCAGATCTAATATCACCATGATATAATAAAGAGCCAGGAGTGTCTCTGAGCTAGTCAGGAACTTATTTAGCCTCTTGACTGGTTCCAAAATGGAAAGAAGAACTGTAATGTCTCAGTTTTCAGTGTTGTAATGTGCACAGCCTGTGCTGAAATCAGTGATGGTTGCAGACACTGTAATAATAAGACAGATTCCAGAAAAAAAAAAAAGTCCTTTCCCTTTTAAGGTCTTTTTTGTTTGTTTGTTTTAATCTGGTGTGCTGTTCACCTTCCTAGAACAAACTGTATCTGCGGAAGGTCAACTTACCTAAGAAAGACACTTGAATCACATCTACTGCTTTAACTTAGCTTAGTGCAAATTCTGTGCTCTGATTTGCATGCAATCGAGAAGCTTTTTGTGTCATTGATATAATGTGACAGAGACAGCAGGAATAAGAAGAGAAGAGAAAGGGTAGAGAGTGGGATGCAGAGAGAAATTTCCCCTAAAAAAAAATTCAAAGACAACAGTGAGCACAAGCAGTCTGGCCTTTGTATATCACTGTCTGCATCCCTGCTCTGAGAAATTCAGATAGTCTTTTTTCTGGACCACCATCATCATCCCCAATAATTTCAATGACCAGTGTTGGTAGCCAAAGTCTCCGCATCACCTGCATGATTGTTCCCACCGCGATAAAATTCTGCAGTGAACTGTCTGACTCACAAGGCACAGACACAGGCTGGAAAAGGCTCCCATGTTGCCTGTGCTGCCAGGAGTGGTCCAGACACAGCTGGCAAGGGCAAACTCCAGATTATGGTCTGGGATGGGAGCTGTAGATGTACCATGGAGAGCTGGCACCATATCATGCATCTGAATGGCAACTTGTCAGCTATACCTTGTGGAGAGAACATAGCGCATCTAGGGTGTGATGCATCTGTCCTACTTTAGATGTCTACCTTAAGATTTCTGAATCATACAGTAATGAATTATTTCAACCTTTTTGTTTTATTTTGAGGTCAAAAGTTTTAATTTTATATTAAGATGTTTTTAATCTTTTGTTATTTTTTTTACACTGTTTAGACAAAAAATATGATCACAAAATCATAGAATATCTTGAGTTGGAAGGGACCCACAAGGATCATCGAATCCAACTCCTGGCTACACACAGGACTGCTTAAAAAACAGACCATATGTCTGAGGGCATTGTCCAAATGCTTCTTGAACTCTAGCAGTCTCGGTGCCATGACCTCTTCCCTGGGGAGCCTGTTTCAGTGCCACATAGCATGGGTCACATAGCATTATTAAAGAATATTAATTCCATAGGGGAAGTCATTACTTTGTATTTTCATCCTAATTTCGTGGAATAAATGTCAAACTTCTGTTCAGACTAGTTTTCTTGTAGGTATAAAAACAGAAACAGAAGTTTTGATACAAGTAAATCCTGAGACAGTATTACTTTGTGTGGTAGATATAAATGCATCCAGAATTAAGGAAAGAATACATTGCCTACTCTGGTGTATTTTAACTGACCAACTGTAGGTGTTTGTTACATCTACCTTTAAACTCCCAGATCAATGAAGAGACACTGTTGTCTGTAGGCTGTTATCTATCTCATCCTATTGTAGATCTCTATATTAAGCCAGATCTAAAAGTATGAATTTCTCTTGACCTCTTCACTAATTTAAGGAGAACTAGAAGTCACTCACTCAGATATTGACATATCCTTAGTAGATCTTTACACTTAATCTAAATCATAGAATCATAGAATTATTTAGGTTGCAAAAGACCTCTAAGATCATCTGGTCCAACCTTTAACCTAGTACTGACAAGTCCACCACTACACCATGCTACTTAGTTTTATACCTACACGTTTCTTCAAGACCTCCAGTAATGGTGACTCAGCCACTTCCCTGGGCAGCCTATTACAGTGCTACACAACTCATTGAAAACAAAATGGTCAAAACATTAGGAATTTGATTGCAGAAGATAGTTTAAAATGTCAGAGGATGAAGTTGTGAGACTGAAGTTGATTTTTTTTTTATGTTGGTGTAGGTCAGACATGATCCTGCCCTACAGCAACACAGGAAATTTCAGTGAAGGTATGCAGCAGGGGCGAGATGTAGAAGAGTTTATGCAGGGAATTTTAACTGTGGCCTACAAGGGTTTTCCAGTGAGCAGGTTCTCCATCTGTCCTAAAAGGGATTTAATCAAATCAACTCCTGGAAGATAATATTAAGAAAATGAATGAACGTGGCTTAAAGGTGTGTTCATTTCGACTACATTTAGGCACCTAGATGGGAATCCAAAATGAGGTGCATAGTCACTGAAGGTTCATCTGAAGAAAGCTCAAGACCTTCATATCCAGTCTTCATATGTGGCCTATTTACCTGAGATCTTAACACCTACAACTGGAAATGAAAAGCCTGAGCTCTGAGGTTTGATAACCATGACCTCTGATAAGTGTAGTTTAGCTAAAAAGGCCAAAATATATTTTTTACATTGGCTGAAATATCCATATTAAAATTTACATAAATGTGTTTGTTTGTAGGTTTGTTTGTTTGTTTATTCACTGTCCATTGCAATAATCCAGATGGATGAGGTGTTTTAAAACAGATGGAAAAAAAAGCAATATGAAAATCCTAAAATCAAAACTCAGTAAATCATTATTTAAGGTATACTTTACTGCTGCCTAGTATCATAAACAAAATCACCTAATTTAAACAGCAGTCCCATTTTCAGAATGTTGGAGGTGGGAAAGTTATGTACTCTTCTGAGGCAAGAAAACCAATTAAGTAAGATTTTCTGGCATATCTATCTTCAAGCCAGTGTCTAGGGTGGAATCTGGGTTATTTTGAAAACGGAGGGAATTTTGGCAGGGTTTTTGTTAAAACATTTTCACAGCAGCTGCGATTACATATATTTTCTTCAGTTATGACACATGGTAGCATACTGAATCGTATAGGAAATATCTGAGAATTTGCCCCATGCTTCTCTACCAGCCTAACTGCAACCTTATTATCCTGTACCTGAAATGAAAACAAACAAACAAATAAATAAATAAACAAGTGAAGAAAATATTTTTCAGGTCAGAATTGGTTTATCACAGCAGATAAAATCCACATATGTCCTTTCTTTTCCCACTAGAATTACTAGAAGGCAACAGACCATTGAACATCACCAACATAAATTGGAAGCATATTGCTGTTCTCCATTACGATGCTTCTGATCTCAATATTGACATCTTTCATTTTCTAGTTTACACTACCATTACTAAAAGTAATACTTGATCCTGTCTTCCAATAAAAGATACACATTTTTCTACGGACTTCATTAATCTTTGGTATTTTTCTGGACATACCTGAGATTTGGTAAAATATTTATCTTTAGAAAATATAAGAGATTTTATAAAAAATTATTTTTGTATGTAGTGTTCATAACTTTTTCTAGACATTTAATAGCTTAAATGACTTATACTTTTAAGATGTTATTGAAAGTGCAAGTTAATGAGTTTTATGAAAAATCTTCATTAGAAATAGGCCAAACAAATATGGCAGTGGAAAACCAAAGTAATATGGTGTTTTCTATTTCAGTGCAAAAAAAAGTAGAGAAGAAAATGAGGTTGGCAAAATAATGCATATAAAGGCTAGATATCTGTGTCCTGAGGCCATCAGACACTTCCTTAATGGACTACAGAATGTGTAAAATAATTAATCATGTGGAGAAGGTATTGCCAGGGTTAGAGATGGGGTCTTCAGCTTTTAATGGAAATGCTCTGTGATTGAGCTGGGAAAAAAAAAAAAAAAACAACTTCTATAGTTAGAAAAAGAGGGCATCTGTCATACTTATAACGGTTTAGGAGTACGATAAAATACCAGAGATGGGTCAGCACTTTTATTTTGTGGAGTATTAAAAGTATACAGGAAAAGTACAAATATGCACTGGACCACTCTCCAGGGTAGCGTTTCTAAATTCCAACAAGAGGAATACCTAAAAGGTTAAACTCTGACTATGTGGGGTCAGATTTCTTCCCTCACTAGTAATACATTGACCTGACTAATCCTTCTGTATATACTTTTTTTTTTTTTTTTTTAAACGTAGTGCATATTCTACCTGCATGTTTGATAGGTAACTGAGAGGGTGAAAAAGGATCATTTAATATATTTGTTTGCTAGAGGACTGAACACAATGATAATTTAAAATTATAATAATATTTTTTAAAAAAGATTGCTTGTGTATTGACATACAAATTTTACAGCCCAAGGACAATGCTAAGATTAAGATTGAAGAACTTAGAAGAGAAACACAGTTAAGGTTGCTTATGTATATGAAATCTACATCTGTCCCTCTGGTGGAGACTCGTTATGGTACAGTCTTTAGTAAGATGATCTGTCACCTATCCTTTTTCACAGGATTCCTGCCTCATTTACTGTATGGGATGAACAATTTTCATTACATGAGCAGTTCCTTTAAGTTTTGTTGCATCCCTAAAGGTCAATGAATTCATCTAATCTTTATTCTTCTGAGGTATTTAAATCACTCATTTAACAGTCTGGGTGTCCAAACTGAGGTGACTAACATCTGGGTTTTGTTCAGAGCTTGGACATTATGCAGTGCTGTGTATGCACAAAATAGAAATCCCAATCAGTTCAGTTGAAGAGATTTTCTTCAGTACTAGCACAGATGGAACTGGGAAGCATCAGACTGGATGCTCAAAAAATGAGAGTACAATCCACTGAAAATCATCAGTTTGAGTATATTAGTCAACAAAAGAATGACTATTAGCAAACAGGCTTGAAAATGCAAGAGGTATCTATCTGTGCAGAAGATTTATTAGAAGCATCAAGGGAAACATTTAAAGGTTTCCATCTGAATTTTTGGGTATAGGTTGAATCATACACAGTAAGGAAGAAAGAATTCAAACTGAAATAGTGAGACAGAGAGAATGAGTCATGTATTTATCAATTGTCTTTGCACATTCTGAGACTGTTTAGAAATAGAAATAAAAAGTTGAAATGCTCTGCCAAAAGGAGTTTTTTAGCCCACCTACAGTCAAATAAATATTTCAGGAGAATCTATACTTGTGAGATTTCAACTCTGACTTAATCCAATCTAGATCTGTACTGAATATGAATTATGACCATTTTCGTAATTTGGGGGGGGGGGAGGGGGGATTTTATTGATGCGTTAGTGGTTTTATCCCACTCAGGAGTCAATAAGTTAAATTAGCCAGTTAAGGTTGAAGAAGAATTAACTAGAAAAATATAAATATGTTAACATAGCTCACTAGCCATATGTGTATAAAGCAGAGAAAAAGCATTCATATGTAGTCAAATTTAGAATCATATTGCGTGTCAGCTCACACTGACTAGACCAAAAGGAAGCATGAGGGGAGTTGACAATGAGACACAAAAGTATTGTTGATATTGCTTTCCAATAAATTCATCCCATTTGGGACCACCATCAGGGACTGGAGTTCTAATCCTGTACAGTAATTCCCCTCACTCTACCAGTAGGGTTAATTCCAGGAACTGGAGTGTCAGGCCCCTGTGCATTAACAAGGTCTGGAACATGGCAGAGAAGAACTAAATAGGCTGCCCACAGAAGTAGAGCTAAGTTTGTGCCTAAAGGCACTGTGGTTCTTCAGCACGTGTGTACACATTCATACCAGCTTTAATCGAGATGAATGGGGACCACGTAGGTTATCAAAGGCTGGCACAGCATCTCCTTCAGCACAGGCTGCACACCTGCACAGCACCCAGGTGCTTTCTCATGTAGCTGCTGTTTCCTGAATCACAGGTTGCTGCAGCTTTATTCAGACTTAGCTGTATCTCCTCTAAGCATCATTCCCCAAAACAGAGCAGGCAGGATGTAAGCATGCGGTTGCAGGCTCTGGGCTTTAGATGAGAGGTGATTCAACATCTCTAACACAGCTGTGGAAAAGGTACCTGATGTGCCTGAAGTCTGGGTGATGATGCTCAGTATCCCATACACTGGTGATGCAACTAAAGTATAAAGTATATAACAAAACGTATATGTGGGTGCATGTGTAATTGTGTTTCCTTGAATTCTTAACAAAATAGATAAAGGAGAGGGTCAAGGTCCATACCAGCACTGATGGACCTTAAAATGCATTGGTGTGAGGGCGAAGGAAGTCTGATGTCTGAATGTCACAGCTGTGGCCCAGTGATAGACAGGCTGGGGCAGCGGAGGCTAGAAGAATGGTCATATGATGGTAGGTGATGTGTCAAGAGGGTACAATTTATTGAAAAGCAGATCACAAAGGAGAAAATCCTTCCTGCATATTATTAATGCTATTGATTGATTTATATAGTGCATTTCTTAAGCAAAGCTCTTTATAGAATTACAAACTATTAAAGCTGAGTGAATAACTCACAATGAATAATTTATCCCATGAATTTAACCTTTCTTTTGGCTCATGAAATAGCCACAAAGAGATCACTATTTCCTTAATTATTCAATGAATTTTTTAATGAACTTTTAAAACACTGTGAATTGATCACCAAGAATGTTCTGATAACACAAGGTAGCCAATGTTTCCTTGGGTCCTGGTTGTTAAGAGACAGGCATACATGTGGCTAACAAAAGACCGTGCACTATCCTATGCAAGTCTGGTGGCTTGTGGTATGCATTGACTGCACAGCTTTTGCAGAGATATCTGAGCTCTCTCTGAATAGGCACAGTTTTAGACAGAAAGCATGACAGCTGTGGCAATGCAATGTTGTAAACCTGCTATCCGTTCCTGAGCAGAAGCAGCCTCAACATACCACAAGACTCATAGCTGCTACTCTAGGATGCTGACAAACATGGGTACATGGATCTGTAGGGTCTTGTGGAGATGGATGAGACCCTGTGAAGCCCCTCAACAGTGTTGTGCAGCTCATGACTACCTATAGATACTCCCCATACACATCAAGCCAGCTGGCTATGTACCTGAGCAATTATTTTTTATTTTTTTTATTCTTAATCAAAACCAGAACTGTGATTCAGTATAAGGCACATATTATTCTTTCCAACCCTCGCCTCCTGCCAACAGGATGAGTGTGTAAAGCCCTGAATTTCAACGCTGTGTTACTGTAAAATTCCTCATCTATTAATATTCAGGCAATGAATGTGCAAATTGATTCTTTAAAATATTTTTTGCTAAGATAGCTTAATTCCATAAATGTTGGCAGAAAATTAACACAAAAAAGCAGGGTACTGCAAAATGTGACAAAATAGCTAGAGAAGTTTTGCACTGTGCGCTTGACCCACAAACCAGTTATCCCTTGGAGTCATTCTACTTCTTTTATATTAATATCAGTCCTCCATGAGGAAAAAAATGAACTAAACAATAACAGAAATAGCAGAAGCACTATCCAGTAGTTTGTGGAGAAGACTATGTCTTCTGAAAAGGCATGGGAACTGAGATTTCATTAGGAAATATGACGAAGCCTAGGTAGCAGCCTATGCTGGCTAACATAGGTAATCCTCTGTAATGCAAACATCATTTTGGGAAGATAGGGGTAGGTTCTGAAGTTATCTGTAAATCATGGAATCATAGAATCATTAAGGTTGGAAAAGACCTTCAGGATCATCTGGTCCAACCATCCCCCTACTACAAATGTCACCCATTAAACCATGTCCCTAAGCACCACGTCCAAACTTTTCTTGAACATCCCCTGGGACAGTGACTCCACCACTTCCCTGGGCAACCTGTTCCAATGCCTGACTACACTTTCTGAGAAGAAATGTCTCCTAATTTCCAACCTAAACCTCCCCCTGTCAGGTTGTGCCACAGAAATTTAAAAAGCTGTTTCACAATTAAAGTTTTATGCTGCACAGATGGAGAAAAATGAACTTCTAGCATAGCTCAGTGTTCTGGAAATGGACAGTTCCTTTTTAAATACAGGACAAATTTTAAGATATTCCACAGCTACTGTATCCTAATACAGTGGCAAACAGGACTGAAGACTAATGCATTTTGGAGCTTCTACTGTGTGTTTGTTAGGGCTTCCTGGTGTTAATACCCTGAGCATGGCAGCAGATTAATAATTCACCTGTAACAGCACAGTGCAGACTTTAAATGGAGTAATTCAAAACAAGTTACTAACAATGTCTGTAGATTTTTTTTTTTAAGATAATTTAATTTGGCAGAAAGAAATATGAAGTTCTACTCTCAGATCTTTACTGAGCTTCCAGATGGAGAGCAGACTGTCATTCTTATTTGTCACATGGAATGAGGAGCATAATTTTACTGAAAGATGGCATTAATTGCTCTGTCAGCCCTTTTGTTAAGCACAAGGGAGATCTTTTGGAGTGACCTCCTTGTGGTTAGGTCCATATCTCAAAGCAGTCATGGGCTGACACAACAGATTTCTTTGGGATGGAAGGAAACTTGGACTTCCACATTTGAGGACCAAACTGGACTAGGTCCAGTGCAGCCCTCCTCCTCCCTCCCTATCCCCTAAGTGAGTACAAAATGGTTTTCAGGTTCTCAGTAACAACCTTTTTGATCTTTAAATCCATTCCTGTTTGTCCACACTATTGGATAAAGTAGACATAGACTCATTTAAGGAAAATACCAATAATCTTACTTAATTTCAGTTTGAGGCAGTCTGGATGTCCAAATCAAAAATATTACACGAATAGAGATAAAATATTTTTCTGATGAAATTTAAACCTCTTCTATCAGATCATTTTTGCCTGTTAAGAAAGTAGCCATGATATGTAATTTTCCTAAAACACATGCTAATTATGATAATGTGTCTTTCTCATTTAGCAAGCTAAACAATCCCTCTACCTTCATAATATTTAAATAGTGAATTAGATAATTCTGGATACCTGATCACCGTGCACTTCAGATGTTTAACAAATGTTATGAGCTTAAGTGTGTATCTCAAATGTATATTTATATTGTTGTGCATAGAGTAATGTCTCTTCTGGGTCCTATTGTAAACAAGCTGTCAAGCTTAACTGGGTTAGCCCGTAAAAATATCTTTCCATAAATAAATTGGAAAAAAATAAATAATAATAATAATAAAAAGAACACCACTCTAGCAGCCTCTTCTAATGGACTTGATCGGAAAATGCAGGGGGGAAATATAATAACATGATAATGTAGTCTTGTGTACATTGTCTCTCAAAATGTCAGTACTTGTAACTTTGGGATATGGTCAGCTTTGGGCTACTTTTCTTTGTTCTGTGCTTGATGATGTGGAAAATTCCAGATTCAATTATGTCCAGTCACACCCAGTTTGTTATTCATCTATTCTAGCTCATTCATGTCCTGCCAACTTAGATATAACTAAAAATATCCACAGAGAGATCAAGAGTGTATTTGCCTGCAACATGTTCAACACTGCAGTAGCAGAGCAGAAGCATGACAGCATCACAAAGAAAAAGTGACTTTTCCAGGCAGCTCAGTACCTGAGGAGGATTAGAAGTAATGCGCAGAATCTAGAGATTATTCCTGATGAAATTATAAAAGTGATAACAGAGATCAAATATAATTTATTTTGGCTCCTTTTCTAAGTATGAAATCTCTGTTGCTGTGGCTGTTTGTCTCTTCTCTGTCACCCTCTTTGATCTACTTTGCTTTCTCATACAAATACTGTATGTAATTATGACACTTATGCCAACCTTTAAAATAAAATCACTTTTGTTTTGAGGAGGGTTACATAGTAGTACTAGACTTCTCATAAACCCAGGGTAAAATGCTCTGACGTTCTAACAGATGACAAAATAATTGTTTATATAAAATTTATTTTAGAACTTGCTAATTAAGAATATGAACTGCTTCCATTAAGAACTCCAGTTTAATTGCTCATTCTTTTGAAATTACTTGTTTTTGTTGTTGTTGTTGTTGTTGTTGTTGTTTTTTAATAATTAGCTTGAAAAATCTTTTTTTTTTTTAATTTATAAAATATTTTGTTTTCTAAAGTTCCTTATGAGGAAGGTAGAGTAAAAGAGACAATTTTCTCTCTTTTCAAAAGAAGTTTAAAAACAAGTAAACTATGCTAATAAAAATTTAAAAAGCTCTCCAGTAGGGACAGCCTTCAATGAGGACTAGATGGTGGGCATTTGAAAACAGATTCTGACACATTTGGAAGATATTTCAGACTGCTTTTTTTTTTTTTTTTTTAGTATACATTAGATCTAACAACTGAACAACATTAGATTTAACAACTGAAAAGTTTCTGTTCCTGTATCTCTGTATCATGAACTCATGCTGACAACGAGTTTTGCACCTTCCATTGCAATCACTGCTCGTTGCTCCATTGCCTTCATCTTGGATAGCCACTGATGTTAACACAAAGATAAATAGCAAGCCACCATTCTGACTTAATAGACCCTTCTGAAGCAAATATGCATAAATTTGCATGAAAAGTGCAGAACTACAGGGAGTCAGTTGTTTTGTTAACAAACAGTGGACCATAAAAGAAAACATCATGTAAGAGGATGAGAGTGAAGTTTTCACATCAATATATTCTAAAAATAAGAATAAAGTTGCTTAACAAAGTATAATTTTTCCTCTTAAAACTTCATAAGATTGTGACTTAAAAGGTCTGTACAAAGCAGAAAGCTCCAAGATAAACATTCTCTAGTTGGGATTCAGTATCAAACTTCACAATTTATACTGAACAAAGCTAAAATTGGGTCTGATGTTATTTCTATCTTTTAAAAGATTCCTAGAGGCATCATCACCATATTTTTTTGCCAACATTGTGCTGCTGTTTTTTGTTACTGTACAGTTATACAGCATTCATTTTTCTGTATAGTTATACAGCATACATTGCACTGTATAATTAATTTTAAATACTTTCATGCTGTTTTTGTTGTCCAGCCTAGGAGCCTTACTGCTGTCCCTCCCCTCCCCCCCCCCCAAAAAAAAAAAAAAAAGAAAAAAAACACACCACCAAACACTTATCACCAAATAAAAAGCTCTTCCTCGTTTCTCTACCATCTGAATGAAGAAATGTTTGGAAACAAAACATGAATATCACAGCTATGCTAAATGCATGGAGCTTCACTTCCCTTGGCTTGATGAATGCAATTTTGTCTGCCAGTGCCACATACCAGTTATGCCCTGAGGTACTAATGTTATGTCACATTATGCAATACACCTGAAGTAAAACATAGAATATCCTGAGTTGGAAGAACCCACAAGGATTTTTGAGTCTAATTCTTGGCTCCACACTGTACTACCTAAATATTAAACCATATGTCTGAGAGCATCATCCAAACACTTCTTGAACTCCAGCAGCTTGGTGCCATGACCAGTTCCCTAGGGAGCCTGTCCCAGTGCCCAACCACCCTCTAGGTGCAGAACCTTTTCCTAACACCCAGCCAGACCCTCCCCTCTCTCAGAATTCTTTTCACAGAATCACAGAATGGTTTAGGTTGGAAGGGACCTCTGGAGGCCATCTGGTTCAACACTCTGCTCAAGCAGGGAAACACCCAGAACAGGTTGCCCAGGACCATGTCCAGGTGGGTTTTGAAGATCTCCAAGGAGGGAAAGTTCACAACCTCTCTGGGCAACCTATTTCAGTGCTCCATCACCCATACAGTAAAGAAGTGCTTCCTGATGTTCAGAGGGAACCTCTTTTTTCCACTTTGTGCCCACTGCCTCTTGTCCTGGCACTGGGCGCTATTGCAAAGAGCCTGGCACTTATACATCTACGTCTACATCCTGCACCCTCCCTTCAGATATTTATACACATTGATAAGATCACCCCAAGCCACCTCTTCTCCAAGCTTAAAAGCCCCATCTCTCTCAGCCTCTCCTCATAGGCAAGATGCTCCAGTTCCTTGATCACCTCACACTTTTCATACATCAACTCCCTGACTCCTTCCCATCAGGGCTGCTCTCAATCCATTCTCCACCCAGCCTGTATTCACACCTGTGATTGCACCAACACAGATGCAGGATACTGCACGTGGTCTTGTTGAACTTCATGAGGTTTGCACAGGCCCACTTCTCAAGTTTGCAAAGTCCCTCTAGATGGCATCCCTTCCCTCTAGTGTGTTGACCACACCACTCAGCTTGGCATCGTTCACAAAATTCTTGAAGACGCATTCAATCCCACTGTCCATGATTCTGACAAAGATGTTAAATAATAGTGGTCCCAATACAGACCCCTGAGGAACACCACTCATCACTGGTCTCTGCCTGGACACTGAGCATTGACCGCAACACTTTGAGTGTGACCATCCAGCCAATTTCTTATCTACCTCCACGGTCCATCCAACAAATCCATGTCTCTTCAATTTAGAGACAAGGATCTTGTGTGGGACAGTGTCAAATTATTTGTCTTGTGAAAGGTTCAAGAAATGTCTCCTTTCCTTTCTACTATTTCCAGTGGGGTCAGTTGCTGGTCTCTAATGCGTCCACAATGCAAAGGGTAAATGTTGAATTTCTGTAGATCAGTCATCCCATGTTGCCAGCTTGCATTGCTCCTTCCAGTTCTTTCCCTGTCTCTGGTTAGTAGAGAGTCTTTAACTCCAACCATCCTATCTCAATTCTCACTTAATCCTGCTCTAACTCTGCTTCCATTTCAAGCTCCCCTCCCCCTTTTTTTTTAAGTATCAGTTGATGACTTTGCCCGTGTTTGCAACCAGCTTTACAGTGAATGTGTCAGTATTAAGAGGACATAATACCGGCAGTCTGTGAAGCTCTGCTGCCTTTTCTCTTTCTTTCTAGGTGCATATTTTGATGGGGACAACTGCAAATATGTTGCTTGTTTCTGTCATGTCCCACCATCTCTTTTGACCTAAGTACCTGTGTCTCCCTGCCAACAATGCAGGATTGTTGGTGCATTTGTGTGCAAGAAGGGATTATGAAAATTACTATGATAATATCCTTCTTAATTGTGGCTTTATCTTGAAATTTGCAGTCTCTGCTATTCCCGTAATGTATTTTAACAACTTTGATAACACTATTTCATTTTGCTATGTCTTTTTTTCTTTCCTTGTCCTGTCTTTATATCCTATAAAATGTATGCTGCCCCAAATGGAATCCGCTGCCTTTGTTCCAGAACATTAGAGATTTGACCTTAAAATTAAGCATAGAAATAGTGAAACAAGGTAAAACTGAAGTTAGAGAAGAAGCGTTCCAGACTATTACAGAACAGTTCATACTGAATAGCACTGGAGCCATGCTGACATATTAACAATAAAAAGGAATCATCTGTGGAAGAAAAGACGGTAAGTCACAGAGGGCATATATAAGTGCAGCCTCAGAGCTATAAAAGCCAGACTGACATTTATCACTCTGTGCATATTGGAGCTGTCATGTTGGTCCTCAGATGATCGTGTTACTACCTTCAAGACATTTTTTTAGATATGAAGCAAAGATTAGAGAGGGAATGAGAGAGAGAGAGACACTTGCTAATAAGTATTGGCTGAAAGCCGCATAAAGGAATTAGCATTTATATTATTTATTGTCCCTTTTTCATCAGCCATACACTCTTTCTATCTGTTTCTTTTCCTTTCTCTTGGCTTTTTCTAACCTTGCACTGAGAAGATGCTTGTACATTAAACCTAGTTCTGCTTCAGAATGGATTAAAATCAGTTTGACTAAATACTATGTTCAGTGAACAGAAAAGTGTACAGCTTCACACATTATTATTTGTGCTAAAAGCTATTATGTAAAAATATTGGCTTATATAAGCTTAAACAGGATGACACAGGAATGCAAAGATAGGGCATACACACAGATCTATTGAAATGATACTCTGTGAGCACATCTTCTAATAGAAAATTGCATATTCTCACTGAGAGGGCAGAAAAGAACCATATGTCTATTTTAGTGGTTATGTCCTGAAATGATGCACTTATTCCTTTTATAATATTTTGAAATAAATACATATGGGACCGGTCAGATGTCAACAGTGGCACTGAAAAGAGTATGAATTAGTCACACTGGCACACAGGGCCCTGGAACAATGAACACTGCTCTGGAAGACCCATGAATGCAAGCCTATTTGCCTCTTAATCCAAATGAATAATTAATGATAATTATCATGCTGCAGTTATTATCTGTGATAATAATATATCCGTAAGGTGAATAAATTCAATCTGCTACTATGCAGAAATGGCAACTCATAATATTCTTAAGAAATACAGATATAATTATCAGTATTAACGGTCAAGAAAAAAAAGGATTTTTTTTACATAAAGAATTACAGCAGAAGGTCTAAAGTTTAGTGAGAATGAACTTGATTGCATTATGTTTATTCTCTAGCTTTTATTTCTATGGCACCAGTTTGCAATCTTTTGACAGCTGATTTTCACAAGACCCATTTAGCAAAAGCTGAAATGTGTATTTTTTCTTTACAATCTATCCATAACTTTTCCATCAGCCTACTGCTAAAGAAGAGCAGGCTCAGGATCTTATAAGCATCCATACGTAAACTGGTCCATTTGTGTAGTTCACTATGCTGACAATTTTTTTGAGCTACAAAAACTTTAAAGTATTAAAGCAAAAATCAATAAAACCAAATAAAATATTAAAAGGCCAAATACATGTTTGAACCTCATACAAAAACAGCCATATCATTTATTTTTGAGAGCACTGTAGGTGAGCTGTCAGCTAGGCAGAATAGTAGGCAATCATATTTAATCCGATCCCCCTTATTGGGCTTGTTGTGACAAAAGAAAATAGCAGGGGGATGGGTGAATGGGAACAAGAAGGAACTACCTTTCCATTCTTTTTGAAATTGTTTTAATATCTCTTTATTTTGACTATTGAGTTTCTTGGTTTGTATAAATTAAAGACTTTAGAGTGTACTTAAGTTGAATTAAATTAATGACTGAAACAAAGCTTTGAAATTCAAAGTTCATGGAGACCTTTAACTCGCACCAGGAAGGCTTGGTTTTTCCCTCCTTCTTTTCATCCCATGATTTGAGAACTGTTTTACTCCAGGGAATGGTAATGAGATGTAGAGTTTCTCACCTCTAGGTCATTGCTTCAAATCTGGTCCAGGTTGGTAGGAACCAATATTCATTATCATCTACTTACGGTTCAGTGGCCTATGTGAAATGGGTTGATGGTCTTGCAGTCTAGTTTTCAGTGGACAAATGTCCATACAATAACAAACACTAATTAGCACTGGAATAGGGCTGAAAGTTGTATTACAAATACAATGTCCAGGGATTGTCGTGACAACCCCTCAAAACTCTGGCACCTTCTGGGACCACCTTCCAGAAGGGGGGTTTAATTCTTTCATGATTGCCACTATGATTCATCCATTTTTAATTTTTTTTTTTTCTGAAGACGTGGGCAAAAGAAATTGCCTCTTTTTCACTCTCTTTTTCATCAGAAAAAAACAGATTTCCCTCAAAGTGGATCCTGACAGGTGACAAGAATAATAACATGTAAGAGTCAGTAAAAGGATGCATTATTAATCACGCTGGGTTTCATTTAGGCCGTCGGCTCAGTGGGTGAGCTCTGTAGAAGGAAGAGTGGAGATATTATCATTATTATTTACTTGTCCACCTAGGTGTCACGAACCAGGACATCATTGTATTAAGCAATGTGCAAACACAGAAGAGACAGGTAGACCATGCCCTAAAGAGCATACAATTTAACGATAAAACAAGAAACCACGTCTACTTACAGGTAGATGGGCATAGCTGGAGGAATACTGATAGATGGTTATGCTATGCTTGCCAGTTGCTTGTTGTTATTTTTAACAACATTATGATATTTCTAGCAATAAAATGATAAAAGACGTTGTGAAGCTTTTTTTTTTTTTTTTTCTTTTTCTGTAAGGTGTTCAGGCAATTTTGAAGGGTTGCTTGGGCAAAAATTAGGACATTTATTTGAAAATGGAACCAGGATAACCAGTCCTGACACTGCTGACACTGGCTGTGCATCACAGTCTGATTATCAATACAAAATTTGAAATAGTAGAGTATGGAAAGAGTGAAGAGTGTTTTCAAAATTTGATAATGTCTACTGTGGCAAGCAAGGGAAGAGGTGAGAAGAAAAACAAAGGAAATGTGTAAGCAATGAGATAGGAGGTAATTTTTGCAATAGCAATTCAAGTATGACACAAACAGTATTTATTAATGGTGGAGAAAACAGAGTTGCAATAACCTAGACTGAATGTGATGTAGGACTTGCTCTGTGCACATGTGTGTGAAGTGAATAAATGAGTGAGAGAACACAGAAACAGTCATCTTGAAATCATCTTTGCCAAAAGTCTTAGAAACCTTATACAGTCTGGTACAGTCTGGATGGGATGGGTCTACAATATATATCTTTTTTTTTTTTTTAAATGGTCTTATTTTTGACAATATGCCTGAGATACAGGAAGGAAGATGAAAATGTTATCCAGTGATCCAGAAAAAGGTTAGTAGAGTGTTTTTGTCAGAAGATAAAGGCCTTGCTTAGCCCTCTTTAACTTGAGAAGTTACAAATCCACAAGCAAGTAGAAATTCACAAAGTAGACTTTCTTGTGCAATGAAAAAGATGGGCCGGTTTAGAGAAGGTAGGTCTTCGAGCATCTGCTGTTCATTTTCTTTTATGTATAATATAAATAAAAAGGAAGAGAAGAGCCATTTTGTAACTCCTTCCTGCATGGGGAAGAAATTTGTGATGGATTAATAAAGGATTGGGCAAAACTATGAATAGAAAGGAAGGCTGGTAGAAGACAATATGATGAAAAGGGAGCACACAATCTTCTGTAAAGAAAAGGAAAGGTATCTACATAAAAGATGGTGGATGTGTCAAAGAGGATGGGACCAAGAATTGCTAGACGGTTTTAGATTTTCTAGCAAAGAACAGTCAGCAGAGAGCAGGGGGCACAAGGCTGTCTTGGAGGCTATATGGGCTGCAAATGGAGGGGGAGAATTACAGATTCTTTATTGTAAACAAGCTATTTGATGAATTTAAAATGAAATGGATAAGAGAGTTAAGGCTGTATTTGAAGAGGAAATAAAGGTCAAAAGTGAAATTTTCTAAGACTGAAGCATCTAAAGCATATTGTACTGTGAGAGGAAAGTCAAAATAGAGTGTGAGGTTAAGAAGAGTAAGAGAGAGGCTCTGTGAGGCAACAAAGGATGTGAGGAGATGGTATAGAACAGGTTCACTGGGCCACATGGACAAGGTATGGGGGAGAGAGCAAAGGAGAAATGTCAATATCTGTGACAGAAAATAGTGCAGGATTTGTAAAAGGAGAGGGAAAATACAGATGCTTGCCGAGGTGAGGAAGGAAGGTCATGACTTGTGTTGCCTATGCTTTTTTGGAAGAATAGCAAAAATCTGGCAGAAACAAAAGTAAAGGCAGGAAAGGGGGAAGATCTGAGATATAAATTAAAAGTGGTAGAAAATCATCTGGGTTTGTGGGTCTGGGATTCAGTTAAGCTAGAGATGGGTGACTGGGAAGACATCAAAAAGGAAAGGATGAATTTGCAGTGTAGCTTGACATGAGAGATTGTATACCGTTCATGGAAAATAATGGGTAATGTGCATGTTCGTCATGAGCTGGGAAAAGAGAATGGCATAATGGGGCTTGAACTGGAAGAGGGGAGCCAAAAGCACCATGCTTGAGGAAAGTAACACAAAACAGGCATAGTAGAAGGCATGCTGCTGAGCCTTTGGTAATGATTTAATTTTACAGAGTAAATGTAGCCATCTTACTTGGTGTTGACTGATGATGATGATACTGAACTGAGAAGAGGTGGATTTTGATTCCTTAAGTTTCAAAATTAATTTGCCAGATCTTGTGGGACAGACAGATCTTGCCCTTTTCTTCCTCTGTTGTTATGAATTTACCTACTGTAGGACACATACTACCTCAGTACCAGCACAAACAAATTCCTGGTCAATTCAGTTGCTGCACTGTTGACAGTATCAGCCCCAGAGTACAATATAAAGTGCACTGCTTTATTACTTTGGATAGCTTGTATGACAGATTTCATAGCAAATTTTTCTTTTCTTTCTCTGGAATTATTAAAACTTCTATAGATGGTTATAAAACATAATATATAAGATTTATCAAGATAGAGGTTTTGGACTTGTTCATCTCTTCCTGAACATGCATAATAGATTCAGCCTTAGGAACTATTTACATAGATATATATTTTTTAAATTTTCTTCATATTAATCCTTTCCTGTTACACCCATTTCAGTGTTAACATATCCTCCAGGAAACTCCTGAAGATACATTATTACCTGAGACAGGATATTTATATATACATATATATACATATATTATTTATTTATACTTAAAAGTACATTTCAGAATATTTGGGGTATGCTCTACACCTGATTTCTGTAACAAGAGCTAAGTCATTGCCAATGCAAATGATATAATAATGTTCCAGGAGTCAGTCTTCACATAATACCAAGTGAGGGGGAAACAATCAAGACTGGTGCACCTGCGGATGTAGTAGGCAGGCATCAATGGTTAATTTCAGTGATTAATTTCAGTGTACTAAAACTGAGTCAGGAGTCCTATAGAGAATCAGGGTGAGTTCATCTCACTAAGTTTTCTAGGCAACTTTTCTAGATGGTTTTCAGTGGGACGGTATTTATCCACTGTATAACTATTGTGTTTTATTCAAGATCACTGTTGTGACATCCAAATGAACAATAAACCTGTATTTTTCATTGAAGTACCTAAGAAATATATAGTTTCTATAAGCAATCTTTTAAACTGATGTGTTTGGGTATATATGGCATCCTAACAGTCTTATGCACTAGTAGTCTTCCAGTCCTAGTAAGTCTTTTACCTTCTCCCTGCTGCTGCTGTGTTATTTATTGGTTCAGCGATAGACATTTAACAAGCAGTAGTGACATGTTCATAGGTAACTATAAGAAGGAATGTGATCTATACAGGAGGAAGGATCAAATTAAAGCCCTCTGAAAGAAAAGCATCAATCTGAATTCACGGGTGATGTGTTCAGCTAGGCTGCTGTTTGGCCAGTCAGTGCACACACAGGCCAGCCAGTCAGCAAAGCAATCACCCCAGCCAGCTTGTCCAGCACTGCAGTGCCTCCCTCCTGGACCAGAGCACAGGGGACAGCTGGAGATAGTGTGAGATGTCTGGGAGATAGGGCTGTGGTGGGGGTGCAGGCTGAAAGCAGGGAAAGGGAACTGAAGTTCCGTAAGGAACTGAAAAAGTAAAATGGCCCACAAGGGTTATGGGAAGGAAGTAAGGATTGTCACTGGGAGGGCAGAATAGCTGTATTGCACATGGAACTATTTGCCATGTTATTTCCCTCCTCTTCCTTTGAAAAACTTATTTAAACACATCTTCTTCAACTCTAGATTCCTAGATCCCAGTGTGGTGAAGCACTTGAGCATGCGATTGACTTAACAAATGAGTTATATGCATTTCTTGATTGACCAGAGGATCTAAACAGGTCTCAAGGTATGTTTAACATTAAGCCTATGCATATATACTCTGCTGATTTAGAGGCTGAGCTACGTAAAGGGCTTCACCACTCTGAACCAAGAAAAGTGCAAGGTAGCCATAGGTAGCAGGATATGAAATTTTAGCTGCTTACGCAGAACCTGCCTTTGGGACCACACTGTGATACAGGCATTGTGTGTTACTAATAGAAACAGTGCATAATAATAATAATAATTAAGATAGCTTTGGCATACTGCATAGGATGTTTGTGACCTGCCCACCCTTTTTGCAGTTTCTCCTCCTGGGTGTTTGGGGTTATTTCAACAGACTGTTACTCTATTAGGCTTAAGACAAATACAAACACTGAAAGAGTTCTGGACCTTAAAGTATTCTGGCAAGGTTAGTAAGAATGCAAATACATAAATAAATAAATTTTAGAATTACAGGCCAGTAACTTTTTGCAAGTACATTGTCAATTCTTATTGTTTTCATTAAATACTTGCACAATTTAACTAGCATATATTACTATGGTCAACACAAACTGCTGGAGCACACAGTGTACTGACCTGTACATATAAGCAGATTAATCCATATGAATCCTCCCCTCATACGAAGTTATCATGACTCCTTTCCAGGATGGTTTCTAATAGGCTGGCTCTTACACTTGGCAAGGGAGAAAGTCCTTCCATGAAATGAAAGAAACCAGAAGGCCATCAGAAATGCAGATCTGATACATCTGATACTTGTCATCAAATTTCATGGATAGTAAGTAGGGAAGCATGATTAAGTTTGCTTCTGATTCATCATATGGCATGTTTAGAGCAACATAGACTCATGAATATATTCTATAGTCCCCTCAGTTATCTGGGGCACTAATGGAACAGAACAAGATGGGTTAAGCAAATTTGTGGACAGCACATATGTAAATAAGGACATCAGAAAACAGAACAGTGGAATGGAGAAAAGAGGAGAAAGTTTGGCAGCACTATGGTCCATGCCATGCAGCAACACTCTCATTTCAGTGTGCTTGTGGCTGCAGAGAAACTGTCATGTAATCCATCCACAAACATTCAAAAATTCACTTCAATTTCCTTACAGTGGTAAAGAAAACATTTTCATAAGGAAATTATAAAAATGTGGTTACTCCAAAATGATTTAACTGCAATTGCTGGTAATTATTGAGACAAAATCTTGATGTTAGCTATTTCAAAGGTGCACTTCCTACAGTATCATATTTACAGAAAGTAGCAGTTTTCAGTCAAGTACCAGGATTTATTTGTAGGAGGATACTGCAAGTTTTTGATTGATGGAAATATCTATCCAATCTGAAGTATGAGTAATAGCCCTGAATCCATTGCCCTGTTTATTCCCAAGAAAAGACAAACTGCATCTTTCCCAGCAGACCTCAGTGTTTGTCTTCAACATATGAAATTCACCTGAGGGGATGGAATGACCAGGACCCTCCATCTAATTCTATCCTGCCTTCTGTTTCAAAAGAAACAACAGGTTAAAATATGAAAATATATATTCCAATGTACCTTTAAAGCTTTTACAGCTGTTTGTACTGGAATATACCACTTCTGTAGAGTTGTTTCTGAAACTCACAATGTTAAATTATTTATTTTAAGAAAATTAGCTTTTTTATTTATGTCTTTAATCTAGGTGAAGGTAAGTGCTGGTGTGATCACAGTAGAGAATGGAAGTATTCTTCTTTATGCACAGGTATCCAAGATGTTCATCAGCCTAGCAAAGTTTCTCATCTAGAACCTGAGGAAACTACATGTTTCTTCAGATGAGAGATTGGTTGTCTTTGTGGCATGCCTGTCCTTAGCCTACACGGTGCCAGTGTTCACCACTCTACTGTTGTGTAGAAACAGAAAACCAGGATTACTCTTCACTGTCGATAATACTTCATCAGTAGCTTTGTAGTCTGCATTTTGAGAACTGTGATATTTACTGAGCATTGCATTGTATGTTGGTACCCATACAGGTAGAACAGACAAATGATTTCCTGTCTGATATAGAATCACCTGTTCAAAATAAGATAGCAGAATAAACAGTTGATTTACATAATCCTTCTAATGTTTGAAGTGAACTTATCTCTTTGAAAAGAAGATTTTTATTTTATCACAAAGAGTTACGTATTAAAAGGTGAATTTGTTAAGACTATCAAGAGGATTGTGGACAGAACTGATTATAATAATTTTGATTCATTCCAGACAGTAAGGCAGACTGGGGCACATTCATGTGATTTTCAGTTGTTACCTCTGACCACGGTGGTCCTTCAGCAGCCATAGTGATTCCACATCAACCGCCCTTTTAATTCTCCTACTGACATCCAGTTTCCTTCCCTAAAATGTTTAGCATCAGCTGAACATTTCTCTTGATTTTCAGATTGGTCTGTGCCCATCAAAACACAAGGGAGACAGGCAAGGGAACAGGGCCAAGAAAACTATCAGTAAATTCAAAAATATTCAGATAAATTCAACTGTCTTTTTTCACAGGACCCCGTTCTTGGCTGTGTCTACTGATCTGTGCTGTAACAAAAAAAAAATAGAGTAGTCTTTGTTGTGATTGCAGAACTCTGCATATGATGTTTTATAAGCATTTTCAAGAGCAAATAAAACATGAATTATAAGATGTCTATCTGTAAACAGAAATATTTGGTACTGAAAATTTCAAAACAATGTTTTGTGTTTGTGCTAATATCAGTGTTCATTAGTATATATTAGATAATGAACAATTCAAATAATCAGGAGTTAGATAAATAACTAGCACCGGGAAATGCTGTACAACTATGTTTAAATTAATGTTGGTGTAGGACTTAGTGCTTTTTCTTTGCCAGATACTTGTTCTGAGAGGTCAGACTGTAAATCTACAAACCTTTAAAAAGAGGGAGGGCAATCACACCTCCACTTCTACCACTCCAATTCCTTCCATGCTTTTCATGCTTTTAAACACTCTACAAGCTTTACAAAACTTTTGTCTTACCGTTACAAAAAAAAAAAAAAAAAAACAACCTGTTTATTTTCAAAGATACAGATTGCTATCATAAAAAAAAAAAAAAGAAAAAGCATTTTTGATCAGTTTTGTGATTTCCTTAATATGCTAGTTTAACTGTCTGGTTTAACTACTGTGATGCCCTGGTAACATTTTAACTTACACAAATGAAAAAATTTTACATTCTGGGTCATCCACGAGTCTGCACAGTATTCCTTATAGGCATGTTTCATGCAAGGCTCAGAACAAATCAGCATCCATGGTCCATTTGCATACTCAACATTTCATTTCTTCCAGCTAAATGCCACTTCTGTAGTCCCAGCAGTTTTGCCGTTGAACATTTACCGCAGATACGAATCCTTTAGTGGGAGAAACTGTATACCTTGGTAAAAAACATTTGCAAATGGAAGTTCTTTATTAAATTGCAGCATAATAAAAATATATTTTGAATATAGAAGTTGTCAACTAATATATTATTTAAAATTATTAGCAATTATCACAACTCAGAGATAGTTCAGTGTTACAAAAAGTCTCGGTAAATAATAAACATAAAACTATTATCTTATATATTCTCAGAGCATGATTCATTACACTTTACTAGTTTATAATTTAGGAGTATAGTCTTATGTAGGCTACATCTATAGTCAGCGTATTGAATATTGAATATTTCAATATTGAATATTGAAAGAGGGTGACGTGATCCTCCCTCAAGTAGGGAGATGTGGTGCTTGCAGGACAAGGAAACTGTAATCAGGAAATTATGAAAATGTGCTAACACCAACAGGAGATTGCATAAACCTGACAAAGAGGTGTTATCAAAATAGAGTTTAGCTGGACAATGGGACTGGAAAAAGAAGCTCAGTGGAGGAAAAGATTCAGTCCAGAGTGGTTTGGATAAAAACATAGTGCAGTAATGCCTGAGTAATTAGGCCTGGGGAGCTGGAATTATATCTGGAAAGAGAATGAGATTGAAAGAGTGTTGGATTACAGTTGTGAGCCAAGATAATACAGTGATGGCTGACTGAGCAACAAGGTGAGGGCTGAGAAGTCAGAAGAAAGCAACATGATATCTGGGCAGAGAGAGAAAAGGGGCAAGCACAACCTGTCCTAAGGGATGCAAGCATTTCCAAAACTGAAAGCTGAATCCTCCTTCTCTCTTCCAGAACATATCTGCAAAACCATCCACAAAAATGGGCTCTGTGTACATTGACAGACTAGAAATTCACTTTACAAGTGGCAGACAGATCAAGGAACCTTGTCTTTCCAGCTGATCAAAAAGAAAGTTGAAAGAACCTGAGGTCAGACAAATCCAAAGTACAGAACAATATTCAAGGTACATTTTTTAATCCTGAAAGTTAATAACCGTTATAAATTAAAAAGAGACATGGCATTTTTTTTTCATTGGGGAAGAACTTTCAAACAGAAATATCAACATTTTCCAAATTTAAAGAGAAAACAGCTCAAGGAATTCCTATGCCCTCTGCTATGTAATGATTGTAGTGTTTCCTCCTTCTCTTTTAATCTGTAATATTCCTGTCCAGACCCCCACTCTAGTCCATTTAGAAAAGAATGACTTCCTATATTATTCAATTACTTGAAGTTTTCAGTTGTACTGTTGATCCTGAGATCGTCATATGCAAGAATTGTCAGAAAAAAAACTCTAAAATTTCATAAAATTGCATATATACAGTAGGCTGACACACACTTTCTAATTCATTAGTCACAAAATGATGTTATTGTCTAATCAACTTCATAGTGCTTTAAACTAAACTGATTTTTGTTAGCAATGTAGATGTACATTATACACTTACATTCCACAACATATGGAAAAATAAGTTGTTTAGGCTGAGTAGAAATGAACTACATTGATGAAAAAATCTGCACTTCGTCTATATTTCATTTTGCTTTCTTTGCAGTACAAAACAATGTGAAGTTATTTTTGCATTGCACTTTATATTGTTCCCAATGATGGAACCAAAATGAAAAGCCACGTTTCACCTATTATTTTCAGATCTAAATACTAGGAAGTATTTTATCTAACCCAGCTGATGTACATATATAATGACGAGACGCTGGAGAGCAGCCCCGCAGAGGGGGATCTGGGGGTTGTGGTTGACAGCAAGTTGAATATGAGCCAGCAGTGTGCCCTGGCAGCCAGGAGGGCCAACTGTATCCTGGGGTGCATCAAGCACGGCATTGCTAGTCGGTCGAGGGAAGTGATTGTCCCGCTGTACTCTGCGCTGGTGCGGCCTCCCCTTGAGTACTGTGTGCAGTTCTGGGCACCACAGTACAAAAAGGACATTAAACTGTTGGAGTGTCCAGAGGAGGGTGACGAAGATGGTGAAGGGCCTAGAGGGGAAGACATATGAAGAGTGGCTGAGGTCACTGGGCCTGTTCAGCCTGGAGAAGAGGAGTCTGAGGGGGGACCTCATCACAGTCTACAACTTCCTCGCGAGGGGGAGTGGAGAGGCAGGTGACCTATTCTCCGTTATCACCAGCGACAGGACCCGTGGCAACGGTGTCAAGCAGAGGCAGGGGACGTTTAGGCTAGACATCAGGAAGAGGTTCTTCACTGAGAGGGTGGTTGCACACTGGAACAGGCTCCCCAGTGAAGTAGTCACTGCACCAAGCCTGTCTGAATTTAAGAAGAGATTGGACTGTGCACTTAGTCACATGGTCTAAACTTTTGGGCAGACCTGTGCGGTGCCAGGAGTTGGACTTGAAGATCCTTATGGGTCCCTTCCAACTCGGGGTATTCTATGATTCTATGATTCTGTAAAGTATAAGATATTAAGTATAACAGCTGAAGTCTAGTCAGACATGTAGGTAGCTAAGAGAAACACATTCCAGGTCTGATAAATCAAAGGGATTCCATACACTTAAGTTTAATTCAAATAATATTCTAAATGTATCTAAAGATACATTTGCTTGCATAAACAGCTATTTTGTTAAAACAGTGTCGATATATAGGGACCATTTAACTGTTTCGATTTACTACAAGAAACTGATTTAAACTGCACAGCAATTTCTACCCGTAGAGTAAATAGAAGTTTTTATCTTTAAAACATTTGGCTTTCCCACCTGTGAAGGTGATGTCTCCAGGTACACAGCAAATGTAGACTTAAATATAATCTCCAGAAAATATGAGTCAAGTGCTCTGGATGTTGTGAACTTTCCCATTCAAATTATTGTAATAGGTAGCACTTCATGTTTCTTTCAGATTTTAAATATTCTGAGTTTTTCTGGAGTTAGCTCTCTGCCAAGGTACTATAGAATTAACAGCAGGTAAGGTTTTTTTTTTTTTTTTTTTGAATGTTTCTAAAGTTTTGACATGGACATATTGAAAAGAGTCCAACAGAGGGCCACCAAGCTGATGAAGGGATTGGAGCACCTGTGAGGGGAAGCTGAGAGAGCTGGGACTGTTCAGCCTGAAGAAGAAGAGGCTAAGGGGAGATTTTACCAATGTTTATAAATACATGAAGGGAGGGTGCATAGAGGACAGAGTCAGGTTCTTTGCAGTGGTACCCAGTGCCAGGTCAAGAGGTAGTGGGCACCAAGCAAAACACAAGAGGTTCCCTCTGAACATCAGGAAGCACTTTACTGTGCAAGTGATGGAGCACTGGAATAAGTTGCCCAGAGAGGTTGTGGAGTCTTCCTCCTTGCACATCTTCAAAAGTCATCTGGACATGGCCCTGGTTAACCTGTTCTAGGCATTTCCCTGCTTGAGCAGGGGTGTTGTACCAGATGGTCTGCAAAGGTGCCTTAACCATTCTGTGATTCTGTGATTCTGATGAATTTTCTTCTAAATTCAACACTTTACAGAAATACTTCTAGATCAGCTATGGCAAAAGTTCATTCATTTCCAAGACGTAGATATCAGCCAGGTAAGAGATTTTTCTTACTCCCATTCTATCCAAGTAGTTTCCTATAACTTATGTAGAGAATAAAGCTAAGTTCCTCTTTTTCTGACTGAAGCATATATTATAACCTATACAACAAGACTTGCTTTTAATAGGCTTCTCCTCTGGGTTCATAGCAATTCCCACCAATGTCAGCAGGAGTGATGTGAACGTATGGTTAGAGAAGGCCTGAGAGAGGGCAGCTAGTCTCATGCCAAATGAACAATATTTTGCACCACATTTAAAGTGTTTTGCAGATTTGGTGCTGCCAGAAATACTGTAGTAATAGCTTTGTTTGTGGTATTTTGACATGGTGTGGGAGACAGCCTGGAAACTCAGGCAAGCAACTTTGCATTGCTAAAGGGTTAAACCTTGGAGGCTGAGCACGTTGCCAGGAGAAAGGTGAACTGAACTGTTTTTCTCATCATCTGACATATTGCTTGAACACATGACTGTTTCACTTGTCCACAGGAATCAGGATGTCTCTTTCTATTAAGGTCTATGGGCACTAGCAAAGGGGCAAGTGACTTTTTATCAAAATAAACTGTGAATCTCCAGATGTAAGGTTGAAGTTTGTGAAAGGTCCAGGAAACCTCCTTATTTTACTTCTTTCTGTTCTTGAAAGATGAATTACATCTGAAAGTTCTCCATGATTTTCAAATACGCAGAATACAATGCATATTTGTAGTGTTGGAGCCTTCTGTTTCTTAAACATAACAAGATTTCAGAAACACTTTGAATTGTCAGAGCGGGATATCTGGGACATTTACTGCCCCTAATATGGGCCCATTACTGAACTGGGGAAACCCAGGCCAATCATTCAGGTAGCAAATCACTGAGATAAAAAGATTAAAATGTTACTGCGAAAAAGGCACAAAAAATTGGTAAATGAAGAACACGTTTTAGGATTCCGACATTTAATCATAGCTGTCAATTTGTGTCAACCTTAACAAAAATGTCAAAGTCTTTGTGGTTTACCCATCACAGATCACCTCTTCAGATTTAAATACCACTCCTATATGGGATAATGTGGGGTTTATCCTCAAACTCTCTTGAAAAGTTTATTCAAAGTGATGGCTAATTCAATGAATGTCACACAGACAAATAAGAACCGAATTTTCCAGTTGACAGTGCAATCCTCCACAAATTGAAATAAGTACTGTTTTCTCGAGGGACTGTGAAAGTCAGTCTCTATGCCAAATATTTGATCTGTTCTGTTCTCTTGCAAGATATATACTCTGCATAAAACACTCTCTGAAATGGGGCCTGCTTGTCCAGATGAATGCATTATACCACTGTGTGGAGAAAGGCTGATCTAGAGGCAAATTACTGAGCATAATTTATTCCATATCCTTGCTGGAATAACTTGTGCTCCTGAGCCTCCTCAGAAGTTTAGTCAATAAGGAACTGTTTGGCTACATGAAGTTTCTTAATACATCTTTCAGTAAATCAGAGATTCAAATACAAAATCTAACACTCAGGGAGATCATCTGAATCTGTGGTGCTCCCTAGAGAACTGGAGGTCTATAAACCAATGAATGGATTACAATGAAATGTAAATTCAGTATTTTCAGTTCTGGAAGAAATGACAATACTCCAATATTTTTCAAGTTGTATACACCTCCATCAGTCAAACAGTAGCACTTCTCAGCATTTACCAAGACTGTAATGTACTTTGGGAGAAAATGTAAGTGCTGATTGTCATTAAAAATATAGCTTTTATATATGTTTAAGACTGTCTTCATTTTGGGAACTGTCTCTTAGTCATAAATGCTTACAGTAATGTGCTGAGCACTTGTATGCAGATATATATATATTTTTTGATTTTTTATCTGTTTATAGTGAGGAAGTTTTTGAAGATTCTGTCTAGACTCAGTGAAATATGATAAGTAGAACCCAACAGGTAGAAGGTGGTTGTTTGGTCATTAGTGGAGTCTATCGGGAAAATACAGCAGAGGGTCACAGAGCTGAAGACATCTGCAATTATTTCAAGTATGAAGACAGAAAAGAATGCTGTTGAGGTAAAGAATGGATATGATTCAGTTGCAGTCAATGGTTGGGGAAGTGGTGCTTGATTAATGCAACACTTTTTTAAAGAATCTATTTATGGATACTTTAAAATGTGTAATTTGAAATCTGGTGTTGTCCTGTTGCTGGCAAAATAAGGTTGAGTGAACTACATCAGATTGAAAGGGAGTCCTCCTCAGTGCCAGATAAACTTCTGAGATGCAGTAGTTGATCTTTCTCCCTGCATTTCTCCCCTGCTTTTTCAGTGCCAAAGTGGCATGATAGTTTCAGGTATTAGATTTGTACTTGTCAAATCAACCTTTTTACTTCAAACTTGTCTCATTCCTTCCAAAGACATTGTTCAGCTTTTCTTCTTGTCATTTCCAGACTCAGATGTATATGGAGCAGCAGCACAGAAGAGCCCCTCAACTGCCCCTCATCACCATATGAAAGAGGATGGAAAGTATGTGTCTACCTTACTGATCAGTGCAATGCGCGGAGAGAAGGACTGGGGCTCAGTTCGCTGTGGTGTGTCATGGTTTTTGGATCACAGACCTACACTGTCTGTGATTTCCTGGTGATGAAGTTCACACTGGCTGCAAGTCCTAGGTGTGCATCATGCAAGCATAAGGAGAGAGCTGTTGTAGGACCTTATGCCCACATTACAAAAGGGTCTATATTACTTCATGCACTGCTTCATCTGTGGTTCCATCAGGAAAGAAACCAAGTTACACAAATCCATGGTACACATCTGTGTTTACTGCATAACTGCAAACACACGTGTTACACTTCAAAGATCCCCAATCAATATGGTTTTGGAAGCTGTTTTTTTATAGAGGATGTAATCATCATTATGAAGTGCATAACTGACACATGTATGTGATGAAAAGCTCAAAGATGAAATAATTTCACATTGCCATGGATGGCACTAAGTTACAGGCCAAGATCTTTTCTCAGATACTCCAAAGCAACGCACAGTCTAGGATGTAGCCTTTAGCTATTGAATTTACTGTTTGTTTTGTTTGTTTGTTTGTTTTTGCTTGTGTGTTAGTTTTGTTTCATTTTAACACTGGAGGTAGTGAATTGAATTCTGATATGGGCTCTGTAGTAATGTCTTTGGGTTGTGGCACTGGGGCAAAACAAGCGTCACAAGAAAACAGAATTTAAAAGGTAGTGTGTTCAGTGCACTGACTCTCTGCAGTTATGTATTCACCCTAGAATGTTCAGTACATAAAAGACATGAGTATAAAAATGTCAGAATCAGTTCCTTAATCTTGATGCAGTTTAAATATTACTTCTGGCTAAGTATTACTTCTGAACCAAACATATGACTTGAGCTTACAGACAAGAGTTTGTTCCTGAGCTGATTCATGTCAGTTTTATACTTGTAAACATCTTTTGATTTCAGTGGCGTTAATTCATATTTTCAATATCTCAATGAGAACAGAATATGGAATAGAGTTTTAAAATGCCTGTTTCAGCACAGCCAGCAAACTCCCTTGGTACATGCAGGAAAATTGTTAATGTCAATATCAGAGGCAAAAAATGAAACCACTCAGGATACAGTATGTGTCTTCACTAAAACTAATACAGAAATGAAATACACAGCTCCTTGAGTGAGATCATCTCCTTGAAAGAGTCAGTATTGTCAGTACATGAAGACAGTTAAGGTCAGGGTGTATGAGATACACATTGCATCCAAGGGCCAAAACACTAAACTAATTTTGCTAAGATCACTTTATGTTAAATCAAAGAAAAAGGTGAATTAGAAAAAGAAGATGCAAATGATATATTTCCAATATTTTCTCTCAAAAATTTACTGAGGTTAAGAGAAAGGAAAAAATAAAAACTGGAAGGTTGATGGAAGGTTAAAATATTCACAGAACAAACTTGATTTATTCAAGCTTTTTGAAGTCCCAAGAAACATGTTTAATGGGAGCCGAAAGACCTGAAAAGAAACCTTATTGTGGTGCACAGCAAAGTAATGTGGAAAAAAAATCTCCATATTTCTTCAGCCTCTAGCTTAGCTCTCACTGTGGGGAATCTTGCTGTGAAGAGATTAATCACTGCTGCTTAATAGTATCTCTGCTGGTTGCTCCAGGATAGCAAGTAGCTACATAATGCAGTAGATGCATTCTTTTAGTATGGCACCTAGTGTACTGTTAATGTGCCAAAGGGATTTCAAACTTACCATGGTGCAAAACTGACCAGACAATGCTGGAAACATCTTGCTTGTCTCTCCAGGGGCCACAGACTCTGGGAAAAAAAAAAAAAAAAAAAAAAAAGTGAAATAGTTGCCTCTCCCTAGTTTTGTTTTATGGAGGAAATGAACTGCTTCCTACAAATCTAGCTAGCTACCACGCTACTCACAGATTTAGGTCCCAAAGTTTTCCCTTTTTCTGAAGCCAGCTCTTAAACTGAGTCTTTATTAGGGATTTTGACTTCACATCTTGATCTCACTTTTTATTTTCTGCCATTTATAGTACTTGATTTCCTAGGAGGCAGACTGGACATTTAATTTAATGCAATAATTACTGGTAATTGGTTACCTGCCCCTCCCTGTCAGTTCTGCTTTGTTCCCCTTCTTACTAGCACCAAAATGTTTCTAGTTCTTTTCTGTCCTTATTGGGCTAAACTATTTTCCCTCCTCTCCATTTGCAAATCTGCCTGTTTTGGCATCATTATCTCTAGTGGTTCAATGTACAATGAAGAAAAATCCAACAAAGAAGCCTTTAACAAGCTAGGTCTTGATATACTTTTCATATCATAAGATACAAAACAAGGAAACTGGTTCAAGGAAGACTACTTGGCCACAGAGACAAAAGAAGGTTTTTAGGATGGCAAAATCAACCCTTTCTTGAGTTCTTTCTGTTATTGCATCAAGACTTCAACAGCTTTATCTGAATGCTCTTCAGAGACTGTGGTTCAAAGGTTTTGGCTTTAAAGTGTTTGGACTTTTTTCCTTTGGCAAGAAAAATGGACAGGTTTATTTAAATTAAACACTTTTCAAAGATACTTTCACAGAAGCTTTCATCTCCCTTTTTCTTTGTTTCCAATTTTCCTGAAAATAACTGCAGTAACACAAATGCAAAGTCTTTTTGATCATTTCAGTAGTGATAATGCAACTTTGTGAACTGCAAGGCATGTTGTCTGAAAAAGCTATCTACTGCAATGAGCAGCAGAGGAAATGGAGCAGAGCAACTGGCGGTCTTTCCCCCAGATCAGCCACCCATTACAGAATTTTCTCCAGCAGGTGAGTAGAGGATTGATAAACTGTTATCTTTTGGGGACTTCCAACCATGAAAAGAATGGCTGTTGCATATGTAGGAGAGATACTTGTAGTAAAACAGACGTTTGAATTCACAGTAAAACTGAACCTGAGGAATGGCCGCTGTATTCTGATTAACAGAAAAGATGAACTACTATTTCCAGCTCCTTTTTCAACAAAACAGCATAGGAAGAGGCCAGATGAACACACACTTAAACAGCAGTACTTAACAAAGGTGAGATTTAGCTCCTGATTCAGACACTTAAATGCAGCTTTTGTCACCCAAGTGTTTTGGCTACTCTTATGTTCACTGTGGGCTCGAGAGAGTTGCTTAAACATGAGTGTATAATGCCATATGAGACTTCCTAGAGTACCCTGCCCAGCCACTAGCTGCCCTGTCCAGGGGACGTGAGTTTCCCATAGGTCCTGTGCCATATCTGCCATCCTGCTGCATGTCTGAAATGCATTAGAGCATCCATAATGTTGCCAGACAACTATTTAAGCAACTGAACTGACTCCTGATGGTGTGGATTAGGTTTCAGTGATTATAAAAGGAGTGTAGACAAATCTCATATGGAGGCACCTGCATATATGTTTAGGTAAACTGAAGTGCTTCCCTGGTGGTCCATTGCTGAGTTGTTGCTTGCTAGTGGCACGCAGTGCCCCGTGCCTTGTGGCTGGCTGAACATAAACAAAGGCATGACCTCTGCTCCAAACAGCTTACAGTCACAGCTTAAGACAAGGCCCAATGACAGATATACACAGTGTATGTGGAGGGTACAAGAAAAAGAAAAAGAAGAAAAAAGAAGAAAAAAGAGAAGAGAAGAGAAGAGAAGAGAAGAGAAGAGAAGAGAAGAGAAAGAAAAGAAAAGAAAAGAAAAGAAAAGAAAAGAAAAGAAAAGAAAAGAAAAGAAAAGAAAAGAAAAGAAAAGAAAAGAAAAGAAAAGAAAAGAAAAGAAAAGAAAGAGAGAACACAAGTGTAGCACGGTGATTGAATAATTGCATCACTCCCAAGGTATGTTTGTAGGCAGAGAGAACTTCAGGGAGGGATTTAGAAGAGATGGAAAAATCAGTTTTGCAGGACTGGGGGATCTTCTAAGCAGTAACATGGGAAGCTGGTGAAGTTAATCTGAGAATTTGCCTCAGTATCTGGTACTTCATGTGAGGGATATTCTTGGTGAAAAGAAGCCCTACAGTTCATGTGACTAGAATAATGATCCTAAGGGATAAGTCAAATGTGGTTAAAATGCCAGGAAGGTATGTTATCTGTGCCAAGAATATGAGTGGAGAAAGGTTATGTTTGTTGAAATCAGAGATTAAAAAAATAGGAATAATTGAGATATGAGACGTTAAAAGACTTCACTCTGAAAGTGAGCAGAAAAGACCTCATCATCTGCTGTTCAAAAATAAAATCTCAATTATATTATTTTGGATGACAGTACCTAGGCAGAGATCCAAGCTGAAGACTTGTTTATGGGCTTGAACAGTAAGTAGGGTGATGGTGTTTTCCACAGCAATCAAGAAAGTAGCAGGGACAGTGTGGAAGAAAAAAGATTAGAGAAAAATGTAAATAATCATTTTACCTGTCTATTCAATTAACATCTAGGCCTACTTTGTAGCTTCCTGAAGCCTCAGTGTGGCATAGAGTAGGTGACAAACATTCAGAATGAGGTACCCGCCAACACTTATTCAGGTAGAAATTTCAAATATTCTGGTATATATTCCTCTACTATAAATAGCTATCTGCAATTGCAGTGTCCTAATTTTGTGTTCAAGGTAACAAAACAAAAAAAAAAAAAAAGAGAGAGAGAGAGAGAGAAAGAAACGCTTCAGCAAAAAAATATACTTTTATACTTATAGGTATTTGGGAGATTAAAGTATCTTGTTGGACCACAGGCAGGGATGCAAAAGTTTAAACCTCTTTTTTCAAATATCATCTTGAAATATATATATACTTAGTTAAGTGACTGCTCACTTTTTTTTTTTAAATGTTATAATTGGATATTTCATAAATTACAACAAATTAATATTGTTATTTTAAAACAGTACTTGCCCTATCCCTAACATAAAGACTTTGGAGATAATAATTTTGTTGGCATTTAAGTAAATTACATGAGGGAGAATTGCTTGGTCTTTCTTGGCTTTTTGTAGATTAGGGCAAAATTTGTGTAATTTTAATTTTGCTACATTTAATAAAAGATGAACTGAGAGAAAGCGTTATTGTTTATGGCTTGTATATTTTAACTGTATATATGCAAAACAGTGTTTCACTTTTCTGGTAGATAGCTGCTTGATTAAAAGGAACAAGTTACAGTGGTGACTGTAGACACTTTACCTTGTAAATTATGTTTTAGAATAACTGCAACAAACAACATGTTTACAGCTAAGAGATACTTATAAAAAAACTGAAACTTTGATCATGGGGGATTTTAATTTCACAGATACTTACTGGGATAACAAGTATGCAAAACCTGTAAGGTGGGAAGCATGTTTCCAGAGGCAATGCATAATTGCTTACTTACTGAAGTCAGTTTATTGACTGAACTTCATGATCAGAGGCTCTTGGCACCCAGAGCTAGGAAATTAGCCCGTCTTGATAAATAGAGCAGGGCTGATTTAGGGATCACAAATTCATGATACAAAAAAGAAATGAAGAGGAAGCAATAAAATGAGTTTTGGCTCAGTGGAAGTTTTGTAAAAAAATATAAATACTATAAGAAGTTTTGACAGAGGTAACTATACAAAGTAGGGATGTTTTTCTGGAAGATAAATGTTTTCATTATATGTCACTATATGAATTACTTACATCTTTGCTTTAACTAGAAGAAATAGCTTGTGGTAACACAAACAACTGAATGATCTTGATGGAAATGATGCAAAATCTCATGACTGTGTGGGAAACCTGGTGCAAAAAAATGGGAATTATTTAAGAAACAGTTGGACATGTTGCAGTTACAATTCATTCAGGCTAAGTCTCAACAGGGGGAATGTAACAGAGACAATGTGCTTAAACAGAGTGGCAATAACAACATTTTTAAATGCCTGTTTTTCAGAGTGGGAAGATTGTTATTTACAATTTTAAAATATTGCAGAAGTTAGGATAATCAGAAGAGCAATAAGAGATATTGGCTATGAGGGTTACACAAAATACTTCACATATGAGTAAAGGACTTCCTCACTGATTGCATGTTTGCAGCATGCAGCAAATGAAATGGAAAGTTACTAAAAATGATAGTTGAAGTTATCCAGTTTAAAGGAATGAATGTGATTGATCAGGAAATAGTATGTTCATTTTACTGTTACAAATGTCTACAAATGCAACACAGTGAAGAGTTGTCCTAAGACATGTTTCTGTGTCTTCTTCGCTTTAGATAAGTTGCCTCTTTGGTTTCAGGGTTGCTGCTTGTGTGATTAAGCCCAGTGAACGTTGGCCTTTAGGATTCACTGTAGTGACTATGACTGGCCAGATGGAGGAATATGGGATAGGAGCTTCATTCCAGCACGACTATGGCAGCTTTACATGATAAGGCAGTGGGTCCTGCTTTGGGTGGGGGTAGGGGGGGTGGGGGGTGTTGTCTTCAGCATGTTTAGATTTGTGGTAAACGTTTAGATGTTTATGCTTTTACAATGTTCTGAGAACATAGAATTTGTCCATGAACTCATGTAAGAATTAAGGCCTTGCACTATTTCTCTTATGATTTCAAATCAGGCTCCTGATAACACTTGTATGAAATAAAAGATATGAAGAATAATACTTTGAGAACAGCCCCAGAAAATTTTTCTTGCCCCAAAAGTCACACTGCTCGCAGTATTACCACTTAATTAATAATGGCTTGCACAATGAGGCTAATGCATGAAGCTTCCCTAACCATGTTCAATGTCGCCAGGAACAACACAGCACCATGGCTACCTGGTTGCAAAGGGAAAAAATCAGAAAATGCAAAAATGAATTCAGTAAATATCAATAAGAAAGTGAATACACCTATATACAGCAATCAGACTTTTAGGTCCCACATGGTGGCATGGGTATCTGGCAAGCTGTTTTTTTTTCAGGAGGCAGCCATCCCTTCACATATTCACTTTTCAGCTTCAATGTTTTTTTGGTCCTGCTGTGTTTTATTTTAGCTGTAGAAATTTTTATTAGGGGTGTGAATCCCTTGACAGTCTCTGGCAATTCAGGTGTAGGTAAAATTGCATTGCAAATGCAAGTTTTTCTCTGAAAATTCCCTATAATTTATTGTACTAGGGTATCATTACCTGTAGAGTATGTGGGGGTTTGCCTGAAGCACTGGTCTTTATTCTGTTACATTCTGAACATTACATCTTAATATATATAACTCTTCTGTCGTGCATATACAGGCAAAAGATAGGACTTTCTAGTATAAGATAAGAAACTTACATTTGCATTCCCAAATGAGAGATTTCGACAACAAGGAGGAATAATGCAATCAAAGCACTCCAATGTGCAGTCAGTGTAAAGCTATCAAGTAAAATATGGTGGTGCAGTCAAGGGAAGAGATAATGCAAGTGCAAGTTGGATAAAGCTGCACTTGTAACTCTGTATGATGCAGGCTAGACTTTATGCAGACAGGTGAACTGAATATTGATCTTCCCTGTTTATGGTCAAGATGCACTTGCATTTAGTACAACTTCTTTTTCACATCACAAAAACTGCAAGTAGGAAGCTTCTGTGTGGAAAAGTAGAGGATAAATCTTTTGCTTTTTCATTTACTACTCCATTTCTAAGCAGTGTCTTTGGAAATTCATACGTAATTACTTGTTCTCTATTGACCTGTCTCTATTTTTTACTTATCTATTAGTGCTGCTAAGTTAAAAATAATGGTATGAAAGCATTTCAGTGGAAATACTGGAATAACGGAAATACATTAAATCCAGCTGATCACCTGGATTTAATGTCAGTATTAAGGTTATGTCTGAGTATTGTGAGAGTATTTTGATTTGTGAATTAAAAGTTGCTCCTGAGTAAGACTGTACTGACTACTCTTACAATGAGTCATCACTTGCATACTCTGTAGCTATGGTTATTCAAGAGATCTAAATCAGTCATCATAATTGTACCTGCCTTAAAATCAGTTAAGAACATGGAGTGTCAATAAGAAACAAGTTTTTGAGTGATCTCATCTCTATTTTCTTTTCAGAATTGAAGACCACCATCAAAAAAATCAAAACGTAGCTGCTTTCAGGTTTTATCTTAGCTTTCAGTGGGTTCACGTAGTACCAAACATTTGTAACAATAGTAAGAAAAACTATTGTGAAAAACATTTTTACTCCCATAATAGTCAGCAGAATAGAATAACTATTCACTACTTCACATAAACTGTCTCCTAAGGTATTTTTTGTTGTTGTTTCTAACAAAGGATTCAGGTATGTCCATATGCTTTGCATTAAACTTCTCTTAAGATAGTAGGACTATGTTAAGGGCAAAATGATAACAGTCTTGCTGGCTCAGCCTGCTGGAGGGCTACCACAGGGCGTCAGTAAATTGCTTGCTATTGAGAAAAGTGAGGTACCAAACCCTGACAAAGAGGAAAGAGGACAAGTATATATATGCATAAGCAAATCTGACAATAGAGCAGAGCTATGTTAAAAGCACAAGGCCAAAGAGATGCAGTGATTTCATTCAGCTGGAAATCATGTCTGTTCCAATATGTATTCACTGCAGCGGATGTGGTTTAGTAAAACTTTTATTCAGTAAGGAAATCTTCATAAATACAGACAGGCCTTCTGCATTTTACTTGAACTGCCACATAAGTGCATGTTGTTGAAACATAACTTTAAATAGCTTATGAAGACATCCCTATGAATTTGAAATTACCGTACTTGCAGAAAAAGCAACAATATCCGTCTGTAAATCCTTTAATCATAAGCATTAAAGAATAGTTCTTCAGAGAATCACAGGCTGCTGACTAAAGTTTACATTTTCTTGAGTTGCTTTTGGTGCTGCTAGCTATTTTTCTCATTCACATGATGCTGATATGATGTGACACTTGCACCTGTTGTCACCATCTTATGGTAATTAGCATAGTGCCCTAAGTAGTAGCAGGGCCATCACATCCAAACAGAAGCCATTAACATATTGCAGCTGTCATCAGTAGGGAAAGCTAATGGAGTTAGTGGATTTGCACACTACTGCATACCTTGGCTCAGCTAGCATAACTCCCCATATTGGGGTCATTGGGGATAGGAAAAAGAAATGTGGGATGTAGCCAGTCAGGAGTGAAAGAATACATTTTACTGCAGGTTTACTTTCATGTATTATGCATGTCCTTCAAGGTCACTGCATGATCATTTATAAGATTTTAATGAGATATCAAAGTGGAAAGAATGGAATGTAATTAATGTGATCATACAGAGAAGATACAGGTATAAAATAGCACACGTGAGGCAGTCAACAAAAAGTGGGAGCAATGAGGAAAAGAGGACTATTTGGCCAGATTTCAGCCTGTGAAACAATAAGCTTTCCCCTGTACTTTCAGACGCTTAACACCCTGCCAAACAGTTCTCCCCAGCTAACAGCAAAATAATAGAGGGAATTAGAGAAAATGCATTCTGCGGCTTGTCTTTGAGTGTGCTTTCATTCTTTGCGGGAAAACGGGTGGCTTGTAGCTAAAAGTATGGCAGTCCTACAGAAACATGGCTTTGTGAGCATTTTATATTTTATTGTTTCAATTCCTCTTGCTAACAGAGTCTCTGACAAGCCTGGATTAAACAGAAAAATAAAGACATACAAAGGAAAACCTCAGCATATTGGCATACCTTAAGTACTTTTCTAGAACCTTCTCTTTGTGAAGGTGCCTGGGCAGGTACAGAGATTTAATAAACCCCTTTTCAGGAAGAATTCCTTGGAGGCTTTTCATAAAGTTGCTCGCTGTCCCAGACTGTTTTGGTCCCCACCATTTCTCTGGCACCCATGCCCTTTTGTCTAAAGGTTTACTTCTATGTATGCAATTTATTTATTTATTTATTTATTCTGAGAGAGGACTGTAAATCAGGTTGGCAGTGTTTGGATTCAGTGCTCCTAAGCATACGTGAGTCCTCTTGCAGTCCCACTGCCTGTGTTATGCTAGCTGCAGGTGGTTCTGCTTAGGGGCTGGCATAAACGCTGATGACCAGAACGGGAGGCGAAACTATCTCAACAATGTAAAAGGCAACCCTGTCTAGGTAATTAAGTTACAATTTAGGAGGACAATCCTGCCTCCTAAAGTCATCACATCTTGGCCTTTGGGAAACCACAAAAGGCAAATTTTCAGATGTGGGTAAGTATCTGCACACTTAAAGTAGAAGCAGACACACATGCTTGAAAATACTTGCCTGATCTTCTACCACAAGGAACTACTTCACTACCACCACTATTCACAGTCCCACATTTTCTTACCATTTTGCACTACGCCCTTTTTCATAGTTTTCTAGGAATAGAGTGGTTTGGAAAACAGATTTATCAAAAAGATACTTTCAGCCTCAAGGGATTCCAGGAAATCCCTTGGGATTTGTGCTCTCATTAGGACATGGAGCCCTAAGTATGACCATTGTTACTGAATTCATGTCTCCAGGCCCTGAATGCTCTATTGGAAACTTTGAACATCTTCAATCTGAGTTACTCATGTTTACAGTCTGAGCCTTTTGGAAAGACAAATGCATGTAAAAATTTTCATTTTTATGTAAAATATTCAGTGTATGCAAAAACAACAACAAAAAAACCTTCGTTTTTAAAAACAGCAGACCTTTTCTTTCAACCTGAAACTTTTTTGTTGTTGTTTTCTTTCATTTATTTTTAAGTGCTTTTTATCATATTTTTAATGATTTTGAATAATTGTTAATTCTCATAGGCAACTTATTTCTCCTTATTCTCCCCAAAAGATATAAAAACCAAGGAAGCAATATTTTAACATCCAAAAAGAAATGAGAATGTGAACTCAAGAAAACAAGAAAGGGGTTTATGTAAAGAGGGTTATTTCAGGGATATACCTATATGTATGAATATTTACTGAGATATTTCCATTTAACCAAGTTTTAAGCCATGTTTTATAATTCCTATACTTGATTGAACTTTCAGTTAAATTCACATACACAGCATATTGCTTGCTAGTTACTGGGAGTGTATACTTTTTTAAACTGTTTTATTTGCAAAGCAGCTGTCCAAGCTGATCTTCTAAGACATTTGTTCTAGGAAAAACAGCTTATGGATATAAGTGGAGAATGTCATGAAGAATAGGAAGCAATGAGCAGGACCTCCTGACTGAATTTATAGGGAAAAATGAAAAAACAGAGTGAAAACGAAGTATTTCTCCTTTTCATAGGTTCTTTTCTTTGGTCTTTGTCTTCTTCACCTCATTTTCTGTTTCTCTTTACTTTTTTTTCTTTAGTGTTTTCTTTTCTCACCCTTCTACCAGCTCTGCTACCTGTTCTCAACCTATACCTAGTCTTTCTATCACTTCAATCTATATCACACCAATGTCCACGTACTAATGTTTACAGAGAGACATCTTGGAATACCCATTTCACTCACATAATGTGGTTCCCAAGGCAAAGCCAGTTTACCCAGCAGCATCTGGTAGCTCCAGCAGCTCCCTAATCTGTGACTCCCCCCAGCGGTCGGTTTACCAGAGTTTACAACAGGTTTACAAAAGTACTTTTTTTTTTTTTTTTCTTTCTTTCTTTATGTGAAGCTGGCTGTGGTAGGAACTGGCAGGAAATCATCAAATGGAGGCAGGAGACAAGAGAACCGAAGAACTTCATTTTTTATATCTGTTGTCACAGGACTGAGCACTTCCCTCATCATGCTCCATTGAGCACAGCTCCTCAGTGAGGTACTATGGGGGACAGACCACACTGAAATCCTTCTACTGCTGCCAAAATCTTTTGTTGTTGCCCTGCATGAGTACATCCCATGTCCTACTTTTGCAGTTACCTTGTCTTTTTTTTTTTTTTTCTACAAAATGGAATTTGTATCATTCACTTGCACTTGCTGGCTGGTAAAAAATGATGCAGAAGGGAGAGAAGGGTAATTTTTGAAATAGGCACATGGAAAAAAGTAATATACGTATATATATATATATATATATAGAATATATATAAACAACAAAAAACCTTCCAGTTTCTATTTCTGACCGTATATAAACTAATGAGATTTTGAAGATGGAGTCATTTTGGGAAAGTCGAGATAATCTTAGGCCTAGAAAAATCAAACAATTTAAAATTCATGAAGGTACCATCTTCCTATTTATAAAAGGTTAAGTTCCCCTAAGCTATGAAAGAAAAACACCCTCTGAAGACCTGGGAAGGCAGTAAACACTGGTGGCAAGTGACAGGAATTGATCCTGCTTTTCTGTGCCTGTCATGTCTCTAAATTTTATTTCCACCATTTCTAGGGTACTATGATAAGAGAGGCAGGGATAGGAAAAAGGATTGAGCTGAGGCAAGACTATGGCCTGAGGGCGATGGTACCTGGGTCTCTGACTTTTTCTCAATTAGTAGGTCTCCCTGCCTGACTGTGAGATGTGCATCTAACTGCGGACTTAGACTGTTGCAAGGTATTGATTAGCCATAATGTGAAGTCAAATCTGAATAAAAAAGCATTGTGATCAAAAGCCTTTCATTGGAGACAGTATGCCCTCAAAGTCAAGGGTCTGCAGAATCTGATGAGCTCTGTTTCCTTTTTGTCTGAGAGAGATTTCCACGGTTTACTCATAAAGGCTCTCTTGATAGGAATGTCCAGTGGGCCCTCTGTCAAAAAACCTGATGTCTCAGATTTGACAGGTGCTTGTTAGTTTTTCATCCCAGATCACTCAACATGCACACAAAACCAGAAAAGACGACTGCTAATAATGCTATGTTTCAAGTTGACTGCCTTGTCATTTTCACTGGAAAATTCACTGATTCAATCGCTAACATTAAATTGTCTGCATTAAAGGAAAACAAAGCATAGCCAGCCATGAAATGTATTGGTTTTCTGACTGCTAGAACTTACACAGCTCAATACAATTCATTGCATTGCTTTATTTGGTAGGAACAGTTTATCCAGTTCATGTATAAAGCAAAACTTACTGATGGTCTATTTAAAACAACAATAAAGCAGCAGAGAAAATTGAGAGATCCATTTTAATACATTTTGCTTTTTCCTGGAACTTAGCTTTCCTTCCACTGAAAAACTTAGTAATGAGGAACCTTCACTTGCCATGAGCAAGATCCTTTTGAACAGTGCCAGTCTGCTAGTCCAATGTAGTCCCATCCCTCATGAGCAGTGGCTGATTTCTCTCAAAAACTCAAGAGAGAAAAGAGGTTTATTTTTTGAGGACTGTTCACATGAAGAATTTACAAGCCAAGGGTTTAGTCCAACAGAAATGAAATATCTTGGTAATAATATCTCTGGGCATTATTATAATCAACTCCACACTTTGTTTTGTCTTCTGTAGTTCCTGATCTGAACCCCAGGGCAGAGCAGTAGCTGTGTGGTGATGATGGACTCTGGGACTTGCTGGAGGTAACAAGATCCCATTCATACAGCATGGGAGGTGTCAGAGATCTTTGGAAATGGAACAAAAAAAGACCAAAGTTTTTACTCTCCAAGCCTGAACAAAATGTTGAATTACCCATTCTTAGATATTTTGAGTCAATTAGACAGTATACTGCATTAGTGAAATTGATGTTTACATTGAGATTTTATAGGTGATGTGTTATATTTGAACTATTGTTTATGATATTTACAACATTTCTTGCTTCTGAGGAACTAGTCATCCTATATGTCATCCAGAAAAAGAAAAAAAGGAAAAAAAAAAAAAAAGATGTTTCTGGAGAGAGAGGCAAGCCAAGAATTAATTATCTTCTTATCATGACTTGGGCTGATGCTGATGCTTTTTTGCAGCACCTCACGCAAGTGCCACTATGAGAAGGCGAAGCCAAACCCACTTACAGAGAGATGAAGTGGAGCATCTTTACCCAGCCAGTGGCACAATGCCAAGCATGCAGCAGATAAACCAGCAGTGGCCTGTAAATAAAAATACAACCCTCATCTGAAGAGCTGGGCACAAAATGGAGTCCTGGTCTCTCATAAAGAGCTGCTGCATGTAGAATAAATTAAATTAGTATTTTCTGTGGGAATGGTTGCTCAGGGTTAGCCTCTCAGATGCTGTCATGAAAGCTCTCCGCCTCATCCGGCAATGAGTCAAATCTCCAAGAGGTCTCACCCAAGTGGAGTGGGATTAGGGCTCCATCACTTTCTGTGCCAAAAGGGTTTTGTAATACCATCCTGACCTCCAAAGGAGCACCCTGACCACTGGCATACAGACTGCCTGAGGTTTTGAATGTGTCATTGTATTGACACAGGTGTTGTGTGGGTGTGACAGTGCTGCTCAGGGCACGGAGCAGTCCCCCTCAAGCTTCTCAGCGATGAGAAAGAACAGAAACCGAACAATGGCAACAAACAGAAAAAAGAAGCAAAATTAGTCGATCCAAACCATAATGGTTATGAGGTTGCTTCTGGCTCAGGCTCTGAGCTGCAAAAGTCATTGCTGGCATTCCCAGATAACAGAGCATTTTTTGGTAGCTACAGTCACAGCTGCGCCGTCCCTGGCAGATACATTCACCAACAAATGCACACACATGACAGAGGAGAGCGGCAGAGAGGAAACAGACTGCTGTTACAAAAGTGTGGGGCAAGTGGGAGCTTTAAAATGCAAGCAGTCACAACGTGGTTCGTGGTGTCCAATGCACAGGGGCAGGAGCTTGAGGACCTTGCAGTGGTCCCAGGGTGAGAAACCTGCCAGGCATTCACATCAAGGCCCTGCTCAAAGCTGATTTGCACCCTTGCTTCCCAGTGGGTGAGCACAGAGCTGGGTTGGATGAAATGTCTCTCCTTCTTCCATCACATGAAGGCCTTTTCCACCTGTATTCCAACAAATGGCAAAGGTGTGAGTTATTTCTCTAGGCTTTCGGCCCACAGTGCTCACAGTACTCTACTTCCAGCCCTTCCCAGCGCAGCTCAAGGTTGTGAAAGCGTAATGGAGCCCAAAATATTTCTTGCTGCAAAGTATTCGTTGTGGTAAATGTCGACTATAGCAATAAGGCACTGAAGACTGTGCATTAGCAAGCTATTAGTGCATGCTGAGAGTGCTCTGTTTGCCTTCTAATGCACATTCTGCGATGGCCATTAAAGAGTATGACTCATTATTTTTACATTTATTTCACATTTTTAAAAATCCTTTTCAAAACACTTTTGCACAATTTCAGATGTGTTTTTTTTTTTTCACAAGGAAAAAAAAGTTCGCTCCTTATGAATAAAATGCAAAGAGAATATGGTAGGCAGAGATAATCTTTAGTGCTTCTGAGTAAATCTGAAAGTGACTGGTTCTTTTTTACACCACTTTCTTTTTTGCTGTTTTTCTTTTTGACTGTGATGGACTGATACATCTCCTCCTAGAGTCTTCCTTCTGCCTTTGCATCCTCAGTTTATGACTGTGCAGCCATTTTATTTGATTAAAAATAGCACTTTGGCAGACACATGACATTAGGTTCTTCTGCTTTTCACACCAGAAAAATGCAAAATGTCCATCAGGTCATACATTGATCCTAGGAAGCAAACCTTCAAATGGGTAAACCATCATGTTTTTTCCTTGTGCCTCTCATTTCTACCTCTGTCCCATAATTGTCTTTGCCTATGTCCCATCCCCGCAAAATGCTGAATTTGCTGATCATCAAACAAACATCCCTACAAAATTGCTGTTTTGCCTTTTCCCTATTGCACATTGAATGCTACAGAGTGACAGATGTGCACAAAAGGTAGTGTTGATGTAGGCAGGCTGCAATTACAACTGCTGAGCCTGCTAAGAAAAACTAAGGTTATGATCAATTAGACAAGGTTTAATTCTGCCTAACTTTAAACACCTAACTGAGGTGCTTAAATTAGGACTATAATTGATCTAGGCTGCCTTAGGAATCAAGTGAAGGTTAGATGCCTCCAAATGTATTTGAGACAACCGGAGAGCTAAATCACCCTCTCCTTTCCTGACAAGACTTTACATTACAATGCTTCTAATTTTGTCAGCTAAATGATATAGGTAATCTGGTTTGGGATTAATCTGGGTCTTGTTTTTCCCAGGGCTGCTTCACTATTTAATGGTTAAGTATCTATAGTGTGAATATATGTTCTTAAAGTATCAGCTGTCTCAAAAATACTGGAGTGTCAAAATAATGGTATATTTTACAGTTGATATCTGAGTAGCATGCTATGAGGTCCTTTGTGAAAATGCCCTGGAGAAAGGATGTTTAAAGAACAGATTGGAAAAAGTATAGAAACTTACAAGGTATTTGGCAGGGGACATGTAAAGATCACTATTTTTGCAAAACAATTGTGCATATGAGTGGGAGAAGGCAGTGCTGAAGTGCTGAAGCCATTTTTTTTTTTTTTGAAATATAGAATAGCGTAAATATATATGGAATCAGACATTCCACTACTGAATAAAACTGACACTGAAAGAATATTCTATGTTATGTTACAGTGTCTGAAAACAGGCAAATGTCAGAAATTCCTCTTTTAAAGAGTCCTCACTCTTGTTCAATAACTTCAACTGTCAGAGCATGGAGCTGTATCAGAAAGGGTTTCACAGAATCAAAAGGTTTGTTCCTTAGCAACTCTGTCAACAAATTTAAATTACTGCATATCATGGCTGTTCCATAATCATTTGCATGCAAGATTTGTAAACACAAGTTTTCATTGTGCATCCTGTTGTCATTCATGGCTGGTAGGGAGGCAAAAGGGGACAAATACTCAAGGGCAGGGGCAATACAGGTGCCAAAGCAAAAGATGAGGAAGTAAATAAAAGGTTCTGTGTAGGTCACTGGACCAAAATCTGGTCTTTTTCACTTTGGCTGTGAAGTAGAAATAGCAGAGGCAACAAAACCAGCCACAGCTGCAGTACTGCAGTAGTCCATAATGTTAAGTCACAAGACTGAATGTTCTTTTTTTGTGAGAAAAAAACATTGAGGATCATATCTGGACATTGTTTGCACAGTAATCCACAGGCCCAGCTGCACTGCCAACAGGCAGTGTATGTATGCTAGCTTTAAACAAACTTGTTTAAAGGTTTGCTATAGTAACAATATTGTAGTTGAGACAATATGAGGCTCAGTTGCTGGGCCTGGGATCGCAGGAAGGTTTTTGCAAGCTGAATTCAAGGCTGCACTGGTGCAACTGCTATGTTAGGTACTTCAAAGCTTTTCAGATATGTGTAGATGGACTCCAGTCACGTGTACTTCAGGAAGGCTAGGCTGACATACTTTTGCCCTTTTTTTGCTAGCTCCATCAAAGACTGTGATTAAGAAGTGATGAATAAGTCCGTTTTAATTTTTATGTCATTTCAATTGCAGTTATTATTTGCTGAGTGCCTATAATGTGCATGGTACTGGAGGACACACTTTATTTAATATAATGCATTTTAAATCCATTTTATGTAATGGGATAAGCATATATATGTCTATACACGCTCAGTATGATATAGTAGACTGAAAGGATATGCACACCTTACTTGTTTATATTTTCAGATTTAATGAATTCAGCTTATCCCACACATCTAATGGCTCATATACAAAATCTCTGCTCATTTCACATAATACCTGTTATAGGTTTAGTGTTATTTATTTGCATTACAGTAATCCCAGAGGCTCCTGCTTTACAAAGTGCTTTGAAAAACTGGGGTAAGAGACTGCCTTAAAGAATTTACAGTTTATAAAACCAAGAGGGAAGGAATGCAGGCACAAACGGGCAAAGTGACATACCCAGGTTCATAGTCCAGGCATAGAAATGTATGTTTTGGGCATCCCTCAGCAGTATTTCCAGCTCTTGGATGTAGGAGTGTAGGAGTTGGAGTGTGTGGACCTAGAGAGCTTCCAGAAGATCCTATATGGCTCAGCCTAATCCATACATTAGATCACATTAATTTTCCATTCTATCCTTGAACTGTCTTTGTCTTCCTTGTTCTCCATTCCCCATGCATTAGAATTCAGAAAATATGTAGGTACTGCTTGTGAAATGGCTAATGGAAGCCTCATGGTAGCACCAAATAAACCGAATTCCAAAACTAAATGAAAAACACACCCAAACCATGAAACAAAACCTGAGAGAGGCAGGTCTGAAATTCTCCAGAAGCATCAAATTCAGCTATACATTAATGCGCAAATTTATATTCCACATAGGTGTCACAGGTAAGGACCACCAGACTTTATAGCACAGGAAAAAATGACTGCCTCTTTTTAGCCTGTCCCTAAATGACCTCAGCTGGTAAGAACACTTTCTCCCTGCATCTTGTGAAATGAGAGGAGTGAATGTATAAATAAATAAATAAATATATAAATAAATCTATGTAGTAGCATATAAATCTATGTGCTACTGATCAGGTAATAGGCTACAGAAAAACAGATATACAGAGTTATACAACAGATGGTAAAGTCCATCCTCAGGCTCTTGGAAGACACAACTAAAGAGTAAGATCTATTAACCAGAAAATGGGAGAGAGAGGGGGAGAAAGAGAGAAAGAAAGAACAAATTTAATTCAAATACACTAGCCAAAAAGGGACAGACAATTTTTCTAAACACTTGCTAGAGCTTCTGTAAGATAGTTAATATTTAATGGAGCTGAGTGGCAGTTCTTTGCAATTGTTTTTTAACGCTGATATCTAAATTTTACTCAGGTCACAAGTGGAAATACTTTTAGTACATCCTTGCCTAATCCCCATAGGCAACCACACAGTTTGGAAGAGCAGGTGGTCCCTTCGCACAGTATGACAGAATCAAGGAGCGGGGCCTGCCAGAGACTGACTCACACTGGAGGTCTAAGTGCCATCAGAGCTCGGCATCTGACAGGCTCAGACCAGAACCAGCAATAAGAACAGGTGTTAACAGGAGGATAAGTACAGAACTCTACCAGAAGCTTTGCATAAATAGTCTTACTGTGAGCTCTTGCTTATAGGTGTTATAGGTGTTAGATTTTCATCTTAAGGAGTACTTCAACATCTTCTGTTTTTCCAAACCTTGAATAAAATTATTTTAATGCTCAGTCACAGATAATACAACTGATCAGGATGAAAGTATATCAGATGTTGTGATGACTTCTATGCCATTTATTGTCCTTGAGATAATCTACTAAAAATCTCTTAAACTTGCTTCTGGTTTTATGGCTCAACATAAACAGGTTAGGGAAAAAAAATGTGATGGTTGATTGCTATCTAATTATTATGTAGGGAGTTTGTTAAGGAACTTAGGGAACATGGATGCTTATGACATAATTCCCATGACAGATGTGCCACTGTAAATCAAGAAAGGAATCACTGTCAAAGTGGTAGGATGAGCACACTGTCTATTGCAGCTCTGGATGTGCATGTATGACTGTCTGCGCTATTTCTCAGTAGCATCTGCAGAGTTTCAGGAAGGAATAGGTGTCTCATCAACATACACAAACGTGTCTTGTTCCACCAGAGTTAGCAATGTTGATTGATTTTCTGATGGTGTTAATCGATTTTCTGATGATGAATATGAACGTCAGCATTACAATAGAGGGACACAAACAATTCCTGACCTTTTCAGTGTGACAAATAACATAACTTTCTTCATAGCTTTCTTTGGGATAATACTATCACAGTCTCTTTGCGAAGGAACTAACCTTTATCTGGGCTGATAGTCATAGATGCAAGTAATGCCTTTAAAAAAACAACTTCCAAATAGTGTTTCATTAACTGATTGGTTTCTAGAAACGGCAATCATTTTAATACCACTTCTTTCCATATTGACAGATTGTAACATTCAAATTTTGGTGCAAGACTTAAAACCTCAAAAAGGCGTGATTTGCCATGCTGCTGTATGGGCTACCAGCAAACACAACATTTTATCTATTCATATTGAACATACTGATCTTGGCAATCTTCTGACTCTATGTTGGACTGGCATTTCTTTGACTTTATTGAGTATTCTGTGGTGATTTGACCCTGATGGGTATCTGAGCTCCATCACAACCACTCTCGCTCCCCTTCCTCAAAAGAAAAAAGGGGGAAAAATATGATGGAAAAGGCTCAAGGGGTGAGATAAGGACAGGGAGATCACTCAACAATTATCATGATGGGCAAAACATACTCAGCATAGGGAGATTAACAAAATTTATTGCCTTTCAGTATCAGACTAGAGCAGTGAGAACTAAAACCAAACTAAAAACACCTTCCCCCATCCACCCTCTTCTATGTCCACCCCCAAGTGGTGCAGGGGAACGGAGAATGGGGGCTGTGGTCAGCCCCTAACGCTTCATCTCCACCGCTCCTTCACGGTCACTCTCTGCCCCTGCGCTCCACGTGGGGTCCCTCCCACGGGATGCCGTCCTTCCCAAACTGATCTTGTGTGGGCTTCCCACAGGCAGCAGCTCTTCAAGAAGTGCTCCCACATGGCTCCATACCACAGGGTCCATCTGTTAGGAATAGAGTGCTCCTGCGGGGACTCTCCATGAGCTGCAGCCTCCTCCAGGCCACATCCACCTGCTTCACCGGGGGCTCCTCCATGGGCTGCAGCATGGAGATCTGCTCCATGTGGGACCCATGGGCTGCAGGGGGACAGCCTGCTCCACCAGGGGCCTCTCCACAGGTCGCAGGGGAACTTCTGCTGCATGCCTGGAGCACCTCCTGCCCTTCTCCTGCACTGACCTTGGTGTCTGCAGGGCTGGTTCTCACTCTTCTCTGTCCCAGCTGTTGTTGCACAGCAGGTTTTTTCCCCTTTCTGAAATCTGCTCTCCCAGAGGCCCAACCAACGTCACTCATAACAACGTCACATATGCAGCGGGTCCCTTTTGCAGGTGGCTGGAGCTGGCTCTGATCTGACACAGGGCATCTGCTGGGCTCTGCTCACAGAGGCCACCCCTGCAGCCCCCTGCTACCAAAACCTTGCCACGTGAACCCAATACATTTCCTCATATTGTACACAGACAGGTTGAAAATGCCATAGCCACAACGCACTAAGCTGCACTCCCATTCTCAGAAATACTTCATTGCCCCCAAACTGATATTTATACTACTGTTAAAGCTCATTATTTGTGTTGCTCTTTGTTCATTTCATAAACTTATGGATTCATACGCAAGCAGGGACCATTGTGATAATCCCACCTGGTCTCCTGTTTAATGTGCACTGTAGAGTTCCTTTAAAATATTCCAGTTTAAATTAGACAAAAAATCTTCAACAAACAAAGCCCATATGAATTAAAAATTGATAGCAATGAAAAAAAAATGCTACCACCAACTTTTATGAGTTGTTCCAGTGGTTAGTTTCCTCAGTACTGAAAATTTGTATTCTGAATCTGATTTTTTTTCCCAGGATTTTATTAGTCCTTGGTTAATGGGCAGAATAACCCTCATTATCAGAATTCTGTTCTTCGTATAGGTTCTCACTGGCTGAGATCACAGTAGATGGAGCATTTTTAAATAGCTTTAGGTCCATAACTCTTTTATTACATTGTGTGCTTTACAGCACTCTTGTTGCTCCTTTCTAAACCTTTTTAATTCCACTAAAATTCTTTTTGAGATGTACATAGGATTTCAATATCAATAATAATGCTGCCAAGTAAGTGCAAGCAGAAGTCATTTAAGCTCTCCAACTGCTGCTTGAGAGCTTGTTTATACAAACAACAACAGTTGCCCTTTTGGTAAAGAGTGGCATTGAAAACTGATTCTCTTACTTTGATATCTAAACCTTTTTCCAGAGTTACTTCTTCAAAGGATTTTGCTGTCTTATGATATGACCCGTAGTCTTTGTTTTGAAATACCCTGTTTGCAGCTGTATTTGTAACACCTCCTTGTTTGCATGAGGGCTTATTACATGTAATTCCACAGTGCTTTGCTTCTCTTTGGTACAGCTGCTTTCTGCAGCAGGCTTTCGTGTCTGTGATGGTGTCTACCTATGCAATCTGCTTACTGTCTCTCCACTAAGTTTCCTACAAAGTGTAAAACACTACGACCAGGTGGTAATTATCTCCTTTACTTCAGGATTTTGTTCCTTCTTTGCATCACCCTTTTTCTTAAAAGCCTCTTTTCTTTGGTTGAAGAAACCTTTGCAGCCCCACTTCTAAGGAGGGCTTTGATCAACAGAACTAGGATGACTTCCCTTGTCACAGGCAGCATATAAGTCACCCTTTCCTTCCAGAAATACAGCATGCATATGCCAGAATGAATTCAGAACTGCCTTTGTTTGTATCCTGTGAATCAAAACTCAGTCTGATAAACACATAATTTTTTCCAAATGGGACAAGCATTTTCTTTAAATCCAAACTGATCTTCTGTTTAGCTTTCAGTTTGGCATTGGACTCCACATAATTCTTTGTCAAGACTCAAAATTCCTTTTTTTTTTTTTTTCCTTTTAATGAGGTTTCTTACTTTTTCACTGTACTCTTGTTTTCATCCTTATAAATAACAGAAAACCAGACTGCCTTTTTCTGCGGGTGCAGACTATGATCAAAATGCTAAAAATCGCTTTGGAACTGGAAATGTGGCTATGAATCACAAAGCTTCTGTTTCTGGTTCATTTTTCAGTTGTAGCATGCCAGTGTCATTCTGGAGTTGTAGTCCTCTTGTGAAGACCAGATGTGTGGATCCTGATGTCTCTTACACTTGAATCATCTGTATGTGCAATAGCGAGTGGCACAGAAACAGCTTCTCCTGTTCAGTGGCTTATTATTTCAAGGTTTCTTGATTTCCCTGCTCAAGACACAGTAACACTGTGCCATCTGCAGTCCTCTGACAGTGTGCCAGTAACACTGCTGGCTGAAATAATTTCCAGCTTCACATCAAAAAGGAAATACAAACCCCACTTAGGCACTTTCTAATACGCAGCATTAGGACTATAACCAAACCCTGGAACTTAAACCATACTCCTGAAGTTGTTATGCTGAACGTGCTGAAGGTACAGCTGCTGTGCTAAACTTAAAGCCTGTTTTACTAGTTGCCTCACATAAGATGCGCAGGAGTATTCCTGCTTCATGCCATCCATTTCTACTGGGTGCTTGGAGTGAAATGCATCTCACTTAATGGACCCTGGGGACATCCACATCTGAAGCTCCCTACAGCCAATGGAGAAAAATTCCATTCGCTGTAGGTGGGCTGAACCCTTAATTGGCTTTTCTTACACCATTTTGCCACTTAAATTAGTTTTAGAGGAACTGAATACTGTCCATTTAATATTCCTTTATTTACTGTTACCTCAGTTCACAAACATCCACTTACCTTGATACTTTACTAAACTAAAGCACCAATGAGGGAGTTTTGGTGAAGTGAGGAGAGTGAGGGGATGAGAAATCATTATTTCCTTACCCCCAATTCTGTCATCCCTCCTCACAGGTCTACTGAGAAGATTCAGGAGAAAATGATTGAAATTCATTACACTGAGTGTAATAAGCATCTCTTCAGGACCAAGTACAGCAGAAAGATAACAGAAATAATAATAAACTAATAAATGGCAATAAGAGATCTTTACTTTTATTGCTGTGATATAGTGACCTGTGAACTTCCAGCTGCTTCTCTGTCCTTGCCATCATACTTGCAATATGCTTCCAGATCTCTTCCAGCAGAATGTTTCACACTACAGAGCACTTTCCATTTTCAAACACAATAAATCTATTCATTATTACTAAATACATCAGCAAATTAAATATATCAGATGAATTACTAAGTTAGACAGATTCTCCTATGGCTATCTGCTTTGGTAGAGCTGACATAAACTCTGTATTGACTTTATTAATGAATCCACCTCCAGTCACAAATTTGTATGCAAACTGTCATGGGAACTCTGGCATTAGCCACATTTTCCTGTTCCTTGTACAGTTATGGTCTACAGCTGCTATCTACAATACCTGAAGGAAAATACTGCTTTGTGGAAGCATCTGCCACCCAGACACTGCAGTGCTTGAGCTGCAAGCCTCTGTTGTTTCCATGCAGCTCTGAATGAGCCTCTGTTTGCTGAAAATCAGTTGTAAATACAAGCTGTACAAAATAAATGCAACTGTGAAGTCTTGGTCAATGGCTTCATCAGGAAGCTATTTCACCCACATGGTTTGTTGCAGTTCAGTACTGGATGTTCCCTGGATTTTATGGCTCATGACCGTAGGGATAGGTGAGGCAAGCCCTTTGCCCTCTTTGGTGGATCTCATCAGCTCTTCCAGCAGTGACCATCTTAGTTCTCACAGGCTTCAAGGCGCGACAGTGCTTTTGCCTTCGCTCAAGCTGAAAAGATTTTTCTGCAGTTTAATACAAGCCTATAGATGAATAACAACAACAAAAAAAGTGTAAAAAAAAAACAACACGTGTACAAGGGGACCACTTTGAAGGTTAGTTAGTAACTTTGCTTCTGAGAAGGATTTACAGCTTGGACTGAGGTACCAACTGGACAGATTTCTCTCATAATTTTCCTGACTGGCTTGTTTGTTTGACTTTATCTGTCAAGATTATTTCTTACTTTATTTAGATTTTTTTTTTTTTTGGAACACTGTCTGCATGGTGATCTAATGAAACCAATATAATACATCTGTTTTCTTTATTTCATCTACATGTAATAATGACAAAAAATAATAAAAATATGTTATATTCTCATTAAGTGAGAAAAATAAATGTGCATAAAACAGACTAGGAAAGCCTGGCACATTATCCTTACTTCTGTATCACTGATGAAGACAAGCATATCCCTGTTGTTTATCTGAAGTCTTTTAAGCCTGTTATCTAGTGATAAAACACTGAGAGGTTTGTTTGTTATGAGAAGTATCAAGCATCTGATTCTGATAATATCTGGAAACACTAGTAATATCAGTTGTCCACAGTAGATGTTGAACACCGGCATTTAGCTGCCTCCCCCCCCCCCAGCCTTTCCTAATAGATGCTGTTAGTGTAGGCTCTCATAGCCCTACATTTATAATATTCATCATAATTGACCCACTCTCTTAGCAACAGCAAAGGAAAAAATCCTCACAGTTACCTTAGCTGTCACTTAAATTTACACATTAAACACTGTGGAATCATGTTTTTTTTCAGCCAGATGGTGTTACTGAAAGGAAAGAAACATGAGAATCTCTAATATTCAAGTGTCTGCTGCCCATTTTCTTAATGTTCCTGAATGAATGTTTGAGCTTATTATACTAATAGAGGCCTGCCAAGTCTTTGGATTTATTGCTCTAAATCAGTGGAGTCATTGTCATTATTAGACTAGTTGCTAGTCAATACTAAAAAGCATTCATTAGCTGCAAATGACAGAAATGGTACTACTCTATAGATTTTTTTATTGTTGTCCAGAATGCATGCTTCCTTTTGAAAGGAATAATGAGAGAAGAATTAAATGAGAAGTCAGTAAGGATTTTACCAATAAGGCGATCAGTGTGGAAGCAGTCACTATGCCATTGCAGAGTTTTATCTCATTTTCCCCATTTTTTTGATATTTATGATGATTTAAAGGCAACAGGAGTATTAGTAGCATCTATGGGTAATTGGTGCATATGCTTTTAACAATAGCCTGCAGATCAAAATTTGAAATTAGTTGACATCAGTGAAAATACAATGACTATCTGCTTTTCTGTGCTCCTTCTTTTGCTCATGGATGTTCTGTTTCATCTGGGGTCCAAGGTCTGTGAGATAGATGCTTTTTAGTTCTGATGTCCCCCAGGTGTAGGCATTTTCTCAATTGTGGATATTTGATCTGTTTTTACATGTTATGAATTTTGAAAGTTCTGAGACAGGCTTCTCAATGATGTTGAGATGTTCCCCCTCCTGTAGCCATTCAATGGGAATTGGGCACCTTAATCCTCTAGGTTACTTTGAAAACCTCAGATGTGGTTCTTCCTAAGAGTCATAACAAAGAAGACAGACTTTCAAAGGAGCTGGCACCTAGTAGTTTCCTTTGTTTTCAGTGGGAGATGCAAAGTAGTAAGCCTGTATGAAAATCTTTCCACTCATTTCAGCTTCTAACAGTGAGCTGAGTTTTTCAGAAATGCTGGCCATCTATTACATAAAGATGATGTCTTAGGATGACAGGTACTTTGACAGTGCACAACAGTTAAGTAAAAATTTCTGAATTCGTGTAATATTTGGAGGTAACTGCATTCAAACTGCTTTTCAGCATTTAAAGAGATGTTCCATTTTTCCACTCAGCAGCCTGATCACTCTCGCTTTCTTTTTAGACTTGTATCAGAACTATAAAATGTTCAGCTGAATGTTTCTTACTGCACAACATTAACATGATGACAAAAGAACCAAAATAATTACAGTCCTGGAACACTATTTTCTTTTTAAACAGTATGATTATCCAAGAGAAGAACCTGCTTAAATTGGGTCTTCAAAGAGAAATGTATTGCCACCCCCAAAAACAAAAGCAAAAAAGAAAAAATTGATATATAGAAAACAAACAAACAAACAAACAAAAACAAAAGGGATCTAAGCTTATTAGTGAAACATTACGTTTTAAAGATCTAGACAATTTCCAGGGATCTTATAATTAACAAAAGAAACATTTGGAATGCATTTTCTGACTGTTAAAACTGTCATAATTCTATTAGCAACTTTAAAAAGAAAAGCATTAGGTAAAATATCTCCTCCCTGGAAATTTTCTTCCTTTCTCTTAATTAGTGCAGCATTAAGTCCTCTTTTGATAAAAGGCTCTGCCTTGCTATTTTATGACTGACAAGCAAGGGTATTGTCCTGAAAATCTCTTCTTGCACAGATACTTAATCATAAGTACTTGAGCTATAGGATTTTTCTCCCCATAGCTTGGAGACTAATCCATTGAGTGTCTCGTTATGTGAGCAGATTTTACTTACACAGACAATGCTATTGACTTCACAGAGTACAGGTCTGCAGACCAATCCTTAAAACAAAGCTTGGTTAAAAAATGCAGTTATTTTTAAATATGGATATATGTTCAGCTTAGAATAACTGATTCTAACTGCATAAAGCAAAAGAGAAAAGGTGAAGGAAAAAAAAATGACTAGAAGTCTTATTCAGCAAAAGCTCCTTTTTAAATAATTAAAGCAGATTGTGCCCAATGTATAAATTTCTCTCTAAGACCCTTTTTTTTCATGGAGAGTTGAAGTTTTGTTGAATCTTCTATTTCTAACTCTTAAGTCAATTTGTAGGAGGTGGTGTGTAAAAGCACTTTTAGTAGGGAAAAGCAGCAATCTCAACGCATCAAAGTTAGGTGGTAGCGGGGTTATCACTCCGTGAAAATCACATAAACATTCCACATATGAAATATTATTCATCAGGGCAAAACCCTCCAAGGGTTTCAAAGATGACAATGGTGTCATGAAACCTTTTTTTGAATCAGGAAAAATGTATTCCACTGCTAAGATTGATTCTGTAGCCATGTAGCAGGCAGTGTGACAAGGCAGGGAATGAACATAATTGAGAAGAGAATTAGCAAACCTTAAATATCTGCTGCTCCAATATCATTACCCATAAACTTGCCCTTTTTCCACCCTCTTTTCCCCAAAGACTGACATCCCATAACTGCAGTGAAAAAGAATGCATTCTTTCGAACAGCTAAATCAACAAGGTCTCACATGAGTAGTGTTGAGTGGTGTGGTTGACTGATTTCATGAAAAACTAATCAAGTATTCATCATTGAGATCAAACACTTCCCAAGCAATTATTATCAAAACCAATCTGATAAGACCTGAAGAAGTGGCACTGCTGATCTAATCAGAAGTAGAACAGAAATAGTTCTCTCAGCTTTTGTAATGTTCAGGTATGAAAGCACAAAAATGTAATTGTATTTTATAATTAAGGAAAAGAAAGCTGTCACACTGTAATCAATTATTTCAAATCAATCATAACAATTTTAGTTCCACTGGTTATTTATAAGAACACACATTTACAAAATGACTTTTTCATATATGGGTAATGAGAGAAAAACAGAGATGGCTTAGAATGAGAGAAAAAACAGAGATGGCTTAGAAACAAAAGGTATAGTTTAAAGCAGTTTTGGTTTAAAAGGAAAGGATTTTGTGACTACAGTGATTAACAGTCCATATTTGTAATTTATTATATTTTTTTCAGATCATGGTGATTTCTTTTTTAATATAAATGCAGAATAACGTTTTTAAAAAGAAAGATTGTATTTGTAATCTCAGTAATCTTCTATTTTGCTTTATTATTATTTATTAGAATGTTTCAGGATAATTTAGGAAATTTAGAATACTTAGAACATTTTATACAAATGTAAAAATGCCAAAATAGAAATTGCTATGTCCCAGGCAATTCCCAGGAATTTAAGTGTGGTCATGATTTTCAGGCAAGAGCCAAAATGCGTTTGAAATGGCACATCATACTGCCATTACTCTGGTTGATTTTGACAATATAGTGTTTCAAATAGAACGTACTTGGAAAAAAAAAAGCAAAACAACAACAACAACAAAACATCCTAATAGGCTATTTTCCTTGAATCCTTATGTCACTCACGTAAATCTTAATTGGTCCTAATTTTAATGGCTTTATTACTTTTAGTCTTAATGTTATTTGATTTCTCAGAAAATATTTTTCCTTGTAGATGACTGCGTCATATCTGAGTGATAGCAATGTTCAGAAGAATAGCCTTTCTTCAGATTCTCATTTCTTGGGTAAGAAGCTTAAAAAGCTGAATGTTAGATGAATTTCAGACAATATTATGCTAAAGTATGAAGTATTGTGGGCATGTGAGTCTGACTGTGGTTTTTGGAAATTATTTGATGGGTAGAATGCCATCATTTAAAAAATGACTTGCTAATATGCAAATAAATTTAAAATAAAACTATGAATGGAAATGAACCACACATCTTAAATCTGAGTAAATCCTTTTAATGGGCTTTCTGGTGGCTTTTTCACACTGCATAGCAACAGTCATGTGAATAAAACAATTTACAGATGAACTAATAAAAATGAATCAGGATGGAAGAATCTGGTCCAGCTTAAAAGTTAGTTTTTCCTGTCTGGGAACTACATTATTTCTATACCAATCTCAAAATTATAGTAACAATAATTGTTTTCTAGGCAGACTGGATAGTGAAGAAATGATATGCATTCAGTAGTCAAAAGTTCCTGTTATTTATATTGTCCTCAAAGAGTAGTTTGGGGAATCTCTTGAAAACCCAGTCCTAAATATATGTGCAATTTTATATATTTTTAATTTTGTTTTTGTTTTAAGACCATAAAATGAAGGGAAGGACATTTTATATCAACAATGAAAATTATGTCCTTTGTAAAAGTGAAGTACTGTATGGCTCTGCCAAAAACATCTACGAAGGTTTTTTCACCCTAGAAAAGCGCATCCTGAAGTCACATTGTTTCTGCTGGCTTCCACTGATGACATCAGTAAATCATCCCCTTAAAAGATAAATCTTATCTTACTGTTGATGTGAAGGTTTTACAGCCAGAAAATGTTCCAAATACAGGCTGCCCATAGAGCTGGTGCAACTCTTAGAGTCTGATCCCATTGAAAACACATTCTAGTTTCAGAACCTCATCAAATGGAACTGCTACTCTCTACAGTACTGTACAAAACATAAGGAAAGTAGATCTTTAGATAACAAACCAATTAAAATGCTATATAGTTGTTTTAAGAAGCCATAATGATTTTTACTCTTTAGACTACCAGCTTCCTTGACAGCATATATATGATATAAGCTCTGTTGAAACTGATTTTTGGCTGCAGACTTAAGCATCCCATTACCTCTAAGAGCAAGAGCTGCGTACATATCTTGAAGACAATTTCTGCTCTAAATACACTGGTTAATATTTGCCTTTGAAATCATAAAATACAGGTGTAATGATAAAATGTTTTAAAAAATGAATAAAGAGCACTAGGCCTGAATAAACCAAACTTCATTCACAACTGGTAGCTCTTTATTTGAAGACAATTGATAAGGTTATTTGATGCAGCCTTCCAGTACTTGAAGAGAGCATATAAACAGGAGGGGGAATGCCTGTTTATATGCGTTGATAATGATAAGACAAGGGGGAATGGTTTTAAACTAAGACAGGGGAGGTTTAGGTTAGAAATTAGGAGAAAGCATTTCACTCAAAGGGTGGTGAGGCACTGGAACAGGTTTCCCAGAGAGGTTGTGGATGCCCCATCCCTGGTGGCATTGAAGGCCAGGCTGGATGCAGCTCTGGGCAGCCTGCTCTAGTGGTTGGCAACCCTGCCCAGAGCAGGGGGGTTGAAACTAAGTGATCTTTAAGGTCCTTTTCAACCCAGGCCATTCTATGATTCTGTGAGCAAGGCTTTGACTGGTTGTGAGTAAGATAACACAAAGTGACCCAATATTAGCTTGTTAAAATTGCCGATTGTATCCGTAACTGCATATTGAACAACAGCTGTGTCTAAGACTTTTGACTTTTGTCATTAATATAAGAAAGTGCAATTTTTAATGTTTTTTCTTTTCTCTTTTTTTTTTTTTCCCTAGGCCCATGTTTTATAAACGTCATGTTTCCCAGTAAGTTCTTTCTTCCCTCAGTGTGGCAATTCTGTTGCTGTATTATGTATATTCTTTTTCTGCAAGCAAGGTATGTTGTATGAATACAAATCTATATAAATACATAGTGTACACACTGTGGTGACCTTGAGCTGTGATTCTCTAACACGTAGACTTGATTATGTCAGGCTTTACTTCAATTAAGGCTGTATTCAGCAGAAGATTGCTGCACATACAGAATTTCAGTAATATAAAGCAGCTCCGCTGCTCCATCCCAGCTTACTCTTTGAGGTGTTAGAATGTCCCATGTCTTCACAGACCACATTTTTAGAAAGTTCAGAACCTCTGAGTATCTAACATGATCAATGTTGCCGGGAATTTGGATTGTTAAATCTAGAACCTTCAGATGTTTAAAACATGAAAGAATGCTCACTCAACATGTTATGTTGCTGAATCATCCTGGAAGGGATGGGTTAGAGCTGTGGTGACACCATGCAGCTCATGTATTGCTTGTATCATCACGTAGCTCAGGTATCGCTTCAGCTTAGCTCAAAGGTTATTGGAAAAGTCTTTATTTAGTGCCCATTCAGATGGCCAATGTGAATTTAATCATTCCCTTACCATTATGTATTGTTAAGGGGTTGACTTCAATTTTAGCAACAGAAAGATCATGAAAGATCACGATACTTGAATTCTCTCTCTAATCCTTAGAAAGCCACACCCTAGCTTTTAGCCTGAGTCCTTACTTTCTCTAATGACTATAAAAGTAGTCATAATGCTTTTAGTCAAGCTCAAAGTGAAAAAGCCATACCTGTACTGCTCAACAAAATCATTTTAAACGATATTCATGACAGGGAGTCTCTAGAGGCAGAAACAGAAAGGAGACCTCATGTAGTCATAAAAAAAAAAAAAAAAAAAAAAAAAAAAAACAGCTGTATATGTTTGTGATCCTCTGGCATTTTAGGAGCACATTCAAGATGATTACACCAGATTTACCAATACCATATTTCTGTCCTGCCACAATGAAAGCAACCATTAGTTTTTGACATTCAGGCAAGATAGGGAAATCCTCCCCATGTGTGACCAAAAGTATCTCTAATCTCTTCTAACCTGAAGTGATTAGAGGGGACACTTGGACTGAGCAGCATATTGTGTATTGCATTATGAGTAAGGACTGCAGACATAGGAAGTCCACAAATTGAGCAGGACACATGGTGTGTTGCATGAGTCATGTACTTTGATTGGTTCTCTTCTGCCTCTGTTTAAAAACTTTTGTCTGCAGGAAGGAGATCAGACCATTATTTGCTTTATCTGAGCAAAGACATTTTACCAGACACACAGAAAATTTTGGGTAATCTCCCAGAACCTGTTCAAAGCTGTGGAGAGTAATGGCAAAACTCCTATGGTTTTCAACAGAAGTAGTGCTAGACTTGGAAAAAACAAAACAAAACAAAACAAAAAAAAAAACACGTGGCCCTTCTGGCTGCTTCACATCAAATTCCTATCAATTTTGTGTAATGTTGTCAGCCACCGCAGGAGAACTAGATGAGGTCTGGCAGAAAAGTCTCTGCAGTAAGTTCCTTCTGCCAAGCACTGCCACTGTGAAACTCACCAAGTTACATCACTTGGCTCTCTGCAAATTCCCCTCTACTCCTCCTCTGCCGAGGACAGAGTAGCTATTCCTGTCTCCCACTTTTGCTTGCTATGTTTGCTTAGATAGCCGTTCTTTAGAGAATAATAATAATAATAATAATAATAATAATAATAATAATAATAATAACAACAATAGATTTATATTCATGTGTGCAGATCAAAGTTAGATACAGTAGTTTCTAGAGAGTCTGGAGGTAGGTGTCTGAACTAAAAAACTTTCCAGACTACATTGATTCCATCTAGTGCCACTGAAGACACCTGAAGGATTTCTAGATGCCCTGTTGGTCTGACAGCTATTGGATAAGACCTATAAGAGATCTTTATCTTTCTTGAATAGCAGCTGTAGATCAGCTGACTATGATGGAGTGAAAACCTGGCTTGCACACTGAGAACTACATGCAGATGTCCACATTTATATGCTTGAATCTGGACCTCAACAATTTGGGATTGATATTGCTCTGTGGAAGATCTGCCAGTTTGATGCAGAAGTCTTGGACACCATCATACCATATCAAAAGCCATACAATAACTAAGTGTGGGAAACTGAATGTGGTGTTGTTTTTTTTTATTCCCTGGACTTGAAATGTCAATCTTGGTTGGCAGGTTCATTCCCCCAAGTGCTCTAACACTTGTTAGACAAGATTCATTGTCATTTTTTTGTTGCTGTATGTTTAGACCATTGATGCAGCCTTATATGCACAATGGAAATATTGTCCAATCACTGTCTAAGGAAGACTACAGTGTCTATTAGAGTAATTCTCTCTTTTAAATGCGATTTTTACTGTAAAATGTTTGCAGAGTAAAATGTCTCTAGGACATATACTAGTATAAGTCAGGATAGATGACTGACTGGTTTAATATAGTTCTTATCAACAAGTGAACACAAAAACACTGGCAAAAAAATTAATTTTCCTTACAGATTAAATGATTATTACTTGAACTATATTAACTTAAAAAATCGGTAAAAGTACTTCCATTCCTGCTGGAAGTCTGTGGATAAAATAAAATGTTATCTTTTTGTCTTGGGCTCTCTAGCATTTGAGAACAAATGTGTATGAAGTCCCCAGAATATCTGGACACAAAGAGAAGAACACACATGTAGACTCCTTGCCCTTACTCATAAATGTTAAAGTGCTTCAGTTCAATATTGTTAATAAGTTACAGGTTCTACTGAGCTGTGATATGGGGCTTCTGCCTTCTATCATTATCCTAAATGTTGCTTTTGACCTGCAATTTTAAAAAAAAATCTAGTTATGATAGAGTACATGCATTTTCTTTACATAGCTTCCCAAGCACTCCTTTTCATTACAGTCAGGGCACATTACTGAGAACACATAAGAATGAGCTTGGTCTATGGGGAAGAACTACAAGAAAAGGTAAGGCAAACAATGCAAGAAAGATTTCAGAAGGTGAGCATGTCAGATTGCAAGAATTAAGATTTGGGACAGGTAAGAAAGGAGCTAGAAGAAAATCATAAAAGAGGTAAAAAAGCAAAAGAACAGAAATATAACAGCACTCCCTAAAGGAGGCAAATATGGGGAAAAATGTTTTGGAGGAAATGTAAAGAGGAACACTGAAGAGACAAGACTGCAAAGGACAGAGAAGATGCAGAGGGGATAAAAAAAAATCCTCTGAGGGGAGTGTCAGTAGATAGAAGGAGGAAGAAGAGAAATGCATTTATATGAAACACTGCTCATTATTTGAGTAGAGATGGTTATTGCATTTCACACACAAAAACTTTTTTTTTTCAGCATTTTAGGCATGATTTTTAGTTTTGTTTCCTCAAAACATGAGACGTGAATGAAAGCTGTGTTTAAATGACATAGGCATTTGTTTCAACTCACGTCATCTGGCATTATAAATATATCTGACTGACTTAAAATTTAGTTTCCAAAACTGATTGCCACTTTAATTTTATGATAAAACTAAATAAATATTTGAACATGACAGTTAAAACCCCCAAAAAAGCATCAGTAAGAAGTAACATAGAAAGTTTAATTGAAACAGGTTTACTAGGAGTTCAGTTAGATGGAAACAACTTTGACTTTTTGTTAGGGTTAATGCTTTTTTCTTTTCTCTTTCTCTCTCTCTCTCTCTCTCTCTCTCTTTTTTTTTTTTTTGAGGCTCTTTTCTTTCCAAAATGTATGTGTTATATAGCCTACCTAGTATTCCCTTGCCAGCTCACAGAAATAGTGGCCCTTAAATGGCTACCATCCCATGTTTTCTATTACATTAGAGACAAAACTGCTGTTCACCTTCATTCATGGAAGGGAGGAAATATCTACAAAGCGGAAGGAGCTCCTGTCTAATGGACTATCAATTTCCTCTAATATAGATTGGATAGATGGATAATGAATGGATAAATAATCAGACTTGGAACCATCACATGACTCCAGGAGCTGAATTCTTAACTTCTGCACCCTTATCAGACCACAGCTTGGGTAACCTAACACTAGTTTTGGTTTCAAGAGGATAGTACAAAAACTTTTTTTTTTTTTCAGGTATCACTCAGATGATCCTTCGGTAACACACTTTTTTCTTAAACAAAAATATACAAACCTTGAGGACTTTAAGATTGCATGGATGTAGAAGAGTGATATGGATAAAAAACTATTTCCAGTTCCTTTCTTTAAGATAACAGACAGTGATTAAATGTATTAATAAGAAGGCGTAACATCTGTGTGGGGGACAAGGGGAGAAATGTCAAATTACCAGAAGAAATCTAGAGTACTCAATATGTGAAGAAGAGTTTTCTCAGCATGAGTCTTTTGTTGCCCAGCATTTCAGGGCATTGTCCAAATTTCCAGCCTCTATTTTGGTTCATGGGTCCCCAGAAGTAAGACATGTCAGGAGACAAGAGCCTGGGCTCCAAATGCACTGTCTGCTTTGCAGCTTCCAAAGGACTCTGAGTGTCCTGTCATTATAACCTGCAGGTAAGAAACCAATAATACTAAATGAATTAAATACCTTAGGTATATGGTCAATTTTAACATGCCCTAGCCTGGCATTTAAATGTCTAAGATTAACCATTACAATCCAGAACTTATAAGACCATCCAGTTGTCTAGCTGCCACAGGTTTTAGTATGTTTCTCTAAGCATACTGATGATCGGTGTTGTAAGAAGATGGCTGCAGAGTCAGAGATCCTACACCAAGCAACAAAAAGACAGTGAACACACAAAAGCAAAGACATTGCAAATACTGATGCAACTGTATGTGGGTGGACAGATATATATAGCACCTCCCACGGAGCAGCAACCCCAATGCTGAATTGTTAATGGCTGTCTTCTACTGCACGGAGATGAGCATGGCACTCCCCTCTAATTGGTTTTTATACACATTTTTATCCCAGGGCAAGGCTTTGTAAATATTCTTAACATTTTGTATGTATTCTTAAGAGCATTATTAACAGCAAAATGAAGCCCTAAACTCACTTCTTGGTGGAATGGAAATCAGTTGAGAATCTGCTCCTAGTGAAAGCCTGGTGCAATTAATGTGAATTAATTCACTTTAATTGTGAATCATTTTGAGAGGCTGCTCATTGACGACTTTCATGCCGGGAAGTCTAAATGACTCTGTCCTATTTTCCTCAGAGGGAGAGAGTCATTTGTGTAGGCCTTTCTGCAGCTTGAAACCCAGCCTCCACAAAACAAGATGTGCTAAGTAAGGCAGCAGCATTTAGGAACCTAATGAATGTGCAGACGCAAGAATGAAGACACACTTGTAAGCTGGCACTGGTAAGGAAGAGTACATTATTCAACGTATCCTCTTTGAAAAAAAAAATCAATAAAATTCATATACAGTATGCTCATTGCAAAACGACGTGCTGCATTTAATACTCACTGACGTGACACTTAACAAACAGTCTTGAACTGAGCTCTATTTGCATTTGATTTCTGTCACAGCTTGACAAAAAAGTCTGTTGCTTTCATCTGCTTTTTCTTTTTAACATTTCTAACCAAAGATGCATAGGTGTACCTTGCAGGCAGAATAAAAAGCAAAGTGCCCTCTAAAGGGGTCTCAAACCCTTTTCCCTACATGTTTATAATGTAACCCAATGTTCAATCACTTTCCCAACCCAGCAGAGAAAACAAAGAATGATTGTAAGAACTATTGAATATTTTGTGAATTTTCATAAAATATACATGGATAAAAGGGCAGGAAATACAGAATTGTCCCAGTTTTGAATAAGGGAACAGTCTTTTAGTAGAAGTTCTTGCCCATATGTGATTGCAGTGGGGGCAAGAAAGGATCATACAACCAGAACATGAAGAAAATCTAAAAGCCCCACAGAGCCAGCTGATATCAGATTTGACATAATCTGGACACGAGCCATGTCCAGTCCCACACATCTCAGACGTCAAAATAGTAAGTTTTCCCACACAGGGATGCCTTTTACAGATCTGTAGTACAGACTACAATAAATTGGTTGAGGGGTTGCATTTCCAATAGAAACTAACATGCCTGCAGAAATAAGATCAAAGGTTTGACCCTTAGGTTTTGCTAATTTTTTAGGCTTTTTAAAACGCTGTTACCATAATCCTAGTGACTGAGAAAAATGTGAAATCCTTAATACCATCTGCTTTCATTTCTCTTATGTCAATGTGTAGTCACAATAGCAATGTAATTGGATGAAAACTATATGAGCTAGCAATGACTAATTCGAATGCTGGCAAGGTTTTGTACGACCAGTTCCTTTTGTTTGAGACTGCTATTGCTGGTGCAGAGCTTTGATTCCTGCTGGTTTAAAACACCTCCTGGGTGTTCTCCTATGTGCTGGTTTGTCAGAGCTCAGGCAAAACTATCCAGCAATTGCCAGGATTTAAAACTGGGTCAAAAATGTTGCTTACATTCCAAAAGTGAGTTTGAAGTGCCTCAATGCAAAAAATATCCAAAAGACTGTGCCTAACTTATCTACACAGGTAAACTGATAGATCCAATTTACATAAGAACCTCAATTTCTCCTGCTTAGCTCCCAAACATATCAACACATCAACTGAAATACATGTCCTGATCCTTTTGCCCTGTTTTGCAGTGTAGGAGCCCTGCCACTTCCTACAGATGTAAACCCTTAAGGTGATCTCAAAGGACTCAGAACATGTACTGATCACACTTAATTCAGCTCCAAGCACACTTCAAGAATAATTTAATTGAAAGCTCAGCCAAAAGACAAGTGAGCGGTAACAGCCATGCCCTCCCCATGACAGCTCAGCTACTAGGGCAGTTACTGAGGAAGGAAAGCCCTGACACTGAGCTATTCCTCACTTTAATAGGATTTGCATTCATAGGTGCTAATGGCCAGAAAACCACTCACATCAGGCTAACAGAACTCACAGGAAACTGTGCCCTCTGCTTCTCTGGACTGCAGCATCAGGACTGCTCAAGCCTGCAGTCTCTCTAGTTAGATGGGCATCATTTCGTCTTCGTCTTCCAAATGTCTTTCCTTGAGATTTGGAAATTTCAGATAAATGACTGACTGCATCACAGAGTTAGAAGGCGAATCTCAAGTCACAAGCTGCACCAGGGGAGCTTTAAATTGGACATTAGCATGATTTTATTTCATGGAGAGTGTGGTCAAGCACTGGAACAGACTGCCCAGGGAAGCAGTGGAGTCACCATCCCTGGATGTATTTCAGAGACATACGGATGTGGTACTAAGGAACATGGTTTAGTGATGGGACTTGATAGGTCAGGTTGATGGTTGGACTCAATGATCTTGAAGGCCTTTTCCAACATAGATGATTCTGTGATTCTAAGAGAGAAACGGAGTTCCAGAATAATTGGGAGGGGACATATCAGAGAAAGGAAAGCTGTGTGGGAACTGCCAACTTCTCTGTTAGCTTTCTCAACAAGCTTCAGTTTTTAAAAAAATAAAAAATGGAGAAGAATAAGGAGAGAATAATTGCTTAGGTCTACTGACAATATATGCTGAGTGTGTCCATTGGATTTAGATATCTGGCTCCTTACTTGGATCATAATTGATAGGAACTGTTTTCACTTTTTAATTCAATTTGAATTTTTTATTTATTTTGAATTTGGCTGAACATGTGAACATTTGTTTGAACATGGTGGCTGTCAGAGGATAAAGAGTCTCCAAGAAGACAGGGAAAATGATCAGTAAAAAAGTAAGGAATCTGAAAGTTTAGGTGGCAGTGGGATTTTTGGGCTGCAATTTTGACCTCAAGTTTTTCTTTGAGTGAGGTCTTGCTAATCTGAGACATTTAGTTACCTTAAAACACCAGTCCTCCCCAGCCACTTGACTACAGTCTCTTAAGTTGTATGTAGCTGGTAGTTCTTAGGCCTAGCTCCTAGTTTTGGCAGTGGAAATGTTGCCAGATAGAGAATGCAGAGTCAGTCTGCTAATTCAAAGAGATAGGAAAGAATATTAATTTTAACAAGAACCTGTTCCATTTGGTCACAGAAAATGAGACTCCATATGTACAGTAACTGAATTATTAAGTGGACAGATTATTTGCCTGAGGACATATTTTTTTGGCCTAGAAAAAAAATCTGTGCATTGTGTTGTAGTAAATGAGTTCTGGCTAATATAAAGGTACATGTTATTTTTTCCCCACTCTTTCCTTCTAGCTTGCATTTTGATGATTATTGCTCTAAACATAAGTGTTCAGAAAGAGGACGTGCTGTAGAGATTTATGAAAATGCTTATAAAGCTTTTGATGCTCAGTTTATCCCATTAGAGAATGGGGCTCATGTCTGACATGCTTCTTGGGCTCTGGTTCACCCGTAAATTGATGAGTTTAAACATGTGGCCACACCAGCTGGGAACAGTGGGGCTGGCCATGGACATAAAGCTAGGCACATGCTTTAATTCATTATGGAATTATGCCCACAGTTATCAGATGAGTGCTATAAATTCTACAGCTTTCTGAATCCATGTTTTTCTCCTTGCAAACATTCATGTATAAAGCCACTCTTTACAGCCAACATTAATTTCAAATTCTGATTATCAAAAGCAGAATGCCTTTGTAATTTATGTAATATTTATTTAAACCATTAAAAGAGGATCTGCTAACAGTGAACAGTGTTAACAAGGTATTACTACTCAAAGGTTTTTAGCAGAAATGAAGACTTCTTCAAAATAGTTATGTAAGACATTCAGAATCTCTAATTTGCTAAGTTTCAGTTTTAAATCATGCCACTTCTTTTCTGTACAGTTGTACCAATTTACTGATCCCAGTTGAAATGTATTTTTGTTGTAAGGTTTCAGTGATAAAACATTCATCTGTTTCTTAATTGGATTTACAATTTCCCTGATTCTGGGAGTTTTTCGCTATAGCAGGAACGTAATTTCTATCCAGCCTCTTTCTTGTTCTTGTTTCTGAGCTTATCCTTAGTTTCCAAAGGAAATGTTAATATACTAATATGTTAATATATTATTTTATTCATTTATTGCAGAGAGAGAGAGAGAGAGAGAGAGAGGAAATAAAGTTTATACTTTCAAGGGCAAATGTAAAACCGTACTGAATACTAGTTTTCTAGAAACTCTGCCTGCATCATAACTTAGTAGATTGTTGCAATTAGATTAGATTAGATATAGACAAAAGTTTAGAACAATACCATCTTTTCTAAAAGGACCTAAAACAATTAGCATGCACAAAGGATAGCCTGTCTGGGGGGGACCTGAATGCATCTATGTCATCTTTGGGAATATACTCTACACAAATATCACCTGCCATATTCACACTTTTTGCAAAAATAATCACTTAGATGGAGGCAACTTGAATGTACTCTGTTGACATTTTGCTATTTATCTCTCTGGTAGCTTGTGGACAACTGAGATATGCATATGGTACATATATATCTGTATATATGTCTGTATGTATACAGTATATATACTATATATGTAGTACAGATTTATATGTATATGTATGCATTACATATTATATATATATATATATTTGCGCACACACACAAATGCATGCATGTGTTTATGGGTATGTAGAATAAGATGTATCACTGATTCAGACTGGTGTGCAGGTCCAACACCAGCATGCTGTGAGTGCTCTCCAGCTCCCAGCTGGTGTTTGTTCCTGCTGTGCCCTGACCATATGTCAGGACAGTATCACGGCATGCACTCTCTTTTCTCCTTCTCCTGCCCCTCCATACCTTGGTTTCTGCAGGAGGGGGCCACCTTGTCCTCCAGCACAGCTCACTGTATGGAGGGTGGGGGCTTGGCAACCTGTGTTAAGCTGGAGCTGGGTGTCAAATGCAGACAGTAGGATACAGGGATTATGTCTGTGCAGCTAAACAGAAGAGGACCGGGGTGCAAGTTTAAGGACAGGACCTCTGCCACTACTTAGTTTTAGTTTGCTTCCTGTCTGTTTTAGATTACCCCAGCAGCTTTCTTCAAGACAGATATTCTCCAAGGAGGCACTAGTCTTAAGTATTCAGACAATAAGCCAATCTGATGCCACTTTGTCCGAAAGCCCAGAATCAGTGCCTAACCTACTTTTGTCCACCGATGAAGACAGAGAGACCTCACAGGTCTGCAAGCCGGCAGGAGGACAGGAGCTCAGAGGAGCTCAGAGCTAGAGGTTACAACGGTGTTAAGAGTAGTCAGGAAGGCACAGACGGAAAGGCACACAGGGGTCAGTTATAGAGAACCTGGCATCTTGGAAGTAGGTGTAACCCACTTTTGAGGGATTTGAGAAAGGCATAAACTTGTGATGAAGGTATTGTAGTGTTAAGAAAGCACAAGGTAAGAGGAAATTTGGAACATGCTGCTGGGGTCATGGTTTGAGGACAGTAGGAGGTGGAAAGGGAAGAAAGGTGAGAGTTGTGATCACATGAACATTTGAAGTTAAAGGAACTTGAAACTTTGAGGATTGAAAGCTTGGCCATTCCCATCTCTAGCAATGAATATTTATGAATAAAGAGCATTTTCATAAGTGTTAGTGTATATGAGAAATTCTGCTGCTACCACCTAAGGATTGTTTCTGCTAACAGGGCTTGAAATGGCTGAACCAAATGTGTGTTAGATATCCAGCCTGAGAAGTGGACAGCATCATGTAGGAAGTTCAGAAAAAATGCCAACGAAGGAATGAGTGCCAGACTCCAGAACAAGAGTCGCTATGGCCAGCCTCCAGCACCATACATCTATACAGGTAAACAGTTGTCTTGTAGCCTTAAAATATAAACCAAAAGCTCTAATTCCTAATGCAATGCACCTGATTTTTTCACCCTTTATACGTCTTTCTCATCAGAAGCAAATAAAATTACTATAACTGTTGACTCAAAACTGAATGGCAGAGCTAAACTTCTGTCTGTTGATGAAGACTGATATTAAAAAGACAGCTTGATTGATATTTATCAATCAATTAAGAGACTTCTATACATATAGCTTTTTTTTTTTTTTTTTTTTTTTTTAAAAAGAGACTGATAAACTTTCTTTAAGCTTGTTGTGGTACCACTCCTACTGATTTTTATTTTATTTTTTTTTGAGCGGTAGATCAAACTAGATACCTCTTCCCTTCCAAAGCTTTGCTTTGATTCTATGAGTTGATCTACATATTTCATTCTTTTTTAACTGTAAAAGACTAAGCAAGTCAAGCAGTGACAACACTTGTGAAAGAAAACTGACAGCTCATCATGTGAAAGAGACCTGTTACTTTTTGGTCTATGTGACTCCTGGCTTTTGGGGCTAGGAAAGGTTAACTGACTCCTTATACATCATTAAAAAATACTTACATGGAGAAAATGTGCTCAAAATTAAAATCCATAATGTTGTGCATTTTATTAAGAGATACTAAGATGACTGCATCTTTAGACTGTATTTCGCAGGATAGGTTTTCATTTAAAAGCATGCTCTGGGATATATTCTTATGTGATTTCAAAGACATAACTAATATCAACAAAATGAATTAGTTCCTAAGTTAATAATCATTACAAATTCTAAGAGATATTTTTAAATATTATAGCCTACATATGCTAGCACACATGGGGGTACAAACATCTCTGTATTTTTCATTTATCTATGTACTTTTCTGTACCTACATACATTAAGTACATTCATATATGTGTATTCCAGTTCCCACTGCAACTAAAGAAGGACTTGCAATTCACTTTAAGGGTAACTGAATCTAGTTGTACCTTGATTAGGACATATGTTACTACTACTACTACTACTACTAAAAAGTATAACTAGCTCAAATAAAGCATGAAATATTTCATAGAATGTAGGACCAAACTTGAAACCTACTGTTCTAATCAAATTTGGGTCTATTCTCATGCAGCACGTGAGCATCCTTATGCAAAGATACTCAGATGTAAATTCATTATGTTGAAATGCAGGTACCTGAGGTGTCTAAGATGAGTTCATTGCTAGTCTATGGTGAAGAGGTACCTGTGGATGCCTCTTCACTGCCAGAGGGGGCTGTCAACTACAGGGAGTAAAGGATGATTATGTTTCTAATTTTACCACCTTACTTCAGGTATCAGTAAATGGTCTTTTTAACATTGCATAAATGTACATAATCTGTGCAAATATTTTCTGCTCTTAATACAGTTGAGGTTAACCAGACTAAACTATACTTCTAGATTATAAATTCTTGTACATTTTTAAATAAACTGTATTGACAGACCAACTGATGACTTGCACAAGGCAATTTTTAATTTTCAATTATAATTCTGCTTATACCTTATATAGCCAGCACCATCAAATGTACTAATGCAATTTGCCTATTTAACATCATTCATTCCCTCAACAATTTTCTGATGAGGAAAAAATATTGTTTTACCTATTGTACAAATAAGAAATGCATTGCTACCTGACTTGCAGGAAATAGCAGAGGGCACCAAACTTGTGTTTGTTACCTAAGTGACTGTTTCTTTACACCACCTTCCGTGCATGATAATAGAAAGTTGTTTTGTTTTGTTAATTTTATGCATTAATGTATGCTGTCAGACTTACTTTCCTAAAAAACTCAAATTTTCCACTTGTGACATCATAACTGGTTGCTATGGGAGTTACTATGATGCTATGAAATGATTTAGGGTGAAAGATAGATAAATTCTTAACAAGCAAGTATATTCTCATGCAGTTATAATATTGTCATGTCCCTAATGATAAAAATGATAGAAGAAAAAACAAAAGCTACATGACACACAGACAAAGTGTTTTTAACTAGAACATTTTTCAAAGTTTTCCAGAAGACATCAATTGCTTTTTAAGCAAATTATTTTGTACAGAACTCCAATGGGAGCATTACAAAATGCCCCTCTTCAGCCTACAATTAGATTAATCATGTAACTGAGGGCTTGAATCTGTGCACATTCTTACTCAACAAGAATATCAGTCCCCATCAATTTACTGCAAGAAAAAAAAAAGCTTCTCGAAAGCAATTTGCACACAAACGCCTACCCTGCAGTGTCTCCAAGCTCCAAGTTTTCTCCTTCCTAAAGAGTAATATTTTATCTCCTTTTTGAAAAAAGGAAATATCTCTTTTTAAATAATTTTAAAAATAGAAATAGGTTTAAATTATTTAATATGAAAGTTGATATATGAAATTGAATAACAAAACAGATTATCTGGAAGTTCCTCTGATATATTGATAATTTTCTATAGCAAAGTCACAGGTCTGGGACAATTTAAGCTATATGAAAATTATATCCACTGGAATAAATGGAAATGAATTGACAATCTTCCTTTTATTTACAGTTTACAAATACTGGGAGCTGTGAGGTTCCCCCTCACATGTGGAAGTCAAGTCCACTTACAGAATCATAGAATCATTTAGGTTGGAAAAGACCTCTAAGGTCATCTAGGCCAACCTTAACACTTCTCTGGCAGAATAATAGCAACAATAGGACTCACAAAGAGAGCAGGGTTTGAGCATTCTTTAAAAGCATGGTACCGCTCTCCATTAGAAGGAGGAAGCATTCCTCCTGCGTTTGTCATATCTTTTCCAGGAGCAACGTCCCTGGTTTAGATGTTTATAGTTGGGGAATATGATTTCATGTAACAGATTGAGCGCATGCAGATCTCAGTGCATTTAGAGTACTTCAAGCCTAAGTAGCAGGTACGTATGCAGGAAGGGAGCCTATATCTATGTTTAGGTATAGATGTTTTTTAAACTCAATATTAGAAGGAAATCTGGCACCTATTGAAATTACTGGCAGTTCTTTAACTGACTTAAACTGGGCCAGAACAGCACTCTTCAAATGCAGATGAGTGAAAGGAAGAGGCTTTGCATTTTACAGTTATGTATGCTACCTGGCTCAACTATTTTTTATACTGACTGGCACCTCTAAGCAGGACTGGAATACAAGTAACAATAATAGAGAAGTGAAAATCATCAAAGAAATTAGCCATAGTATCAGCTTTTATATTTGTAATGCTTTGCATTGTATCTGTAAATTCAGGGTATATGGATCAATCAGTTACATACTACTTAGTCTTACTGTAACACCAGGGGATGATTTCTGAAATTACAATGCTCTAGAAATGCTGTATAACCTCAGGGAAGGTTTCATTTAGAGTACTTAGTATTATCAGTATTATCAACTCAACCTTCTTCAGTTTCAGAAAAGACATGGTTAATCTCTTTTAAATTACATGGACTACTTGAGGAATAACTTGTTCTAAAAAAATACACTGAGCTGATTTTGGGTCTGCAGGGTCTTCCTCATTTGTTACCAGCCAATTCTTTGATAATATCTGAGGTAACCAGGAACTCTCTCACCTGCCTAGTTCTTATTATCATTATCTACCTCTCCTTCACATCTAACAATTACATAAACTAATGACTCCTGAACTAGTAGAATGATTGAGTTTATATATTTTTACAAGAATAAAACAGCCAGATTTGAGTTTGCTGATGGAGACAGGAACAGATATCCTAAGCACAGTGAAGTTTAACTTTTAAGGCAAATATGCTGAATCTTTACCCTAAGAACAGCAATTCTTCTAGTGGATAAATAGAAAACACTAGCTTTTTCTATTTCCACTTACAATTCCTGTCAAATACAATCTAGCTGGCACACTCTTGAAACACTTCCTAGAGGGGATGTCTTAAGAAATACCGATGGAAGACCACTCAGTTTGTGAATTCTCCCAAGCATAAAATGTGGAACCAGCATGAGAGATTTTATAGAATTGCTGGGAGAAAGATGATCAGACAGACCTGCAGAGCTTCACAGTGAAAACCTTATTCTGTGGAAGACTTTGACACCTTGATATTGCAGTGAAGATTTGGAGAGTCTAAGTCCTGGGGTGTCATTATTTAGATGCCTATTTAGTATCTGCTTGTTAGCATAAATATAGAAACTAGCACACAATCCTCAGCCACATAACCTGAAGACTTTACATGATCTTTATCCTAATTAACCAACTTTAAGAATTGTCATATGTGTGTTTCCCTTTGGACCTAAATAATGGACCAAGATGTAGATGACCCTTCTATTTTTGTAGTTTTGATGTTTTCTCTTGTATGCCTCCTAGACAGATGTCAGAATGGTTTGGATATTTACCATTTTGGTATTTCTTTACGTCTACTTCTGAGAAAAACAGATTAAATTTAGGTGGATCTGTGAAGGCATACATCATAAAGAAGAAAAGTACAAAAAGGGATGTCTGAAATTCTAGGCTGAGCTAATTTAATTTAAATCATGCTTTGACCATGAACTAGCAACAACATATGCTTTACATAGATCATATTGTAAGGTTTCTGTCATAAGCATCTAAGTAATTCAGCTATGACAATAATCAACAACATATACAAATTTAAGTTTTAAGAACCTTAAATGAAAATCATCATTAATGATTAAAGTACCTGAAAAATAAGAATGCTATTGGATTTATTATTATTATTGATACAATTTTTGTTTTGATTTAGATGCAGTATTAAAAACATCACATCCTCGGGCAGAGGGACCATGACCCAGTGGCTCGAGATTTAAGATCAAAGGAAAACACAAACATGAATAATCTAAAACTAATTTCAGGATGAGAAATGGAAATAACTCTTGCTGGGTAAAAAGCACATTTGCCCCTTAACAATGCCCAATGGTCTAATGGTTCCCTCCGAGCAAGAAAATGCAGTTTTCTGATGCAGTTTGTTTTCCCTATAGTTCCTTTACTTATTGGGTATATGTATCTTTACTGGGGTATGGGGTTTCTCTTTAATTTCTGCAGTAACTGTGATTTCAAATTTTGATTCTGGATGGAACCCTCTTGGTCAAATTACAACGCCATGTATTTCATAAATTGCATTTGTAGCTATTAGCCTCAGCAGTTTGCCTCTCAGCAATCATGGAAGTGCATATTTTTAAGAATGTAATAAACACCATCCACACATACCAAGTCCAGATGATGTTTCCAGTAAAAGCATTTTCAGAGCGCTCTGGTCCAGCTACTGGATTTTACTGGAGTGAAATGCACTTTTACTCTTTTTACTAATGCTTTCCCCACTTGACATGCAATATTCCAAGATATTTAAAGTTATTCATCACTTCTTTACTTTCAATGTCATTTCCTCGCGTTAAGAAAACAAATTGAGTCATCTGTGTATACATCTTTAGTCCTCAAGGTTTGTCTAGTCATAATTTAATCCTGCAAAAAGTAGTGATTTTAAAAAAAAAATCAGTTACTGAATACATAGCACATCAGGAACATTTTGGTAGAGCTTCTTTCATCCCTTCTTTGTAAAGATATCTACCCCTTAAATCATTTAATATTACCCTTATAATATTGCATAAAATGCAATTTACATGAGAGTAACAACCATGGTTTTGCCTTACAGAGCTTGTTTTCTCTAATCAGCACATAACTACAGAGCTCTGTGAGGTTCCATCTGGCATTTTCAAAGGCTTAATCATCTGTTTTCCCGCCCAGCTACAGCTGATATTCTGATATGGCAGTTACTTTACTATGATACTCCCTGATTTCACAACTATATACTCCAACACTTAACCAGATCTTTGTTATGATTTATGAATATTATGGCACTGTGCAGAGACATTCTTACTGATTTTATTGTCCTTTTAACTGATTTAAATATTTACATATCCTCCACTGTAAAGGTATCTATTGAGCCTTTGGATCCAAACTTCATAAAAAAGTATCTAGTCATGGGGATAGTTCTGGTCTTTTGACAACCCACTAGTTTATCATCCTACATTGTTTTACTAACTAGTTTTATCCTGGACACTCCTGCAAACTGTCCTTCAGGACCACTTCATCTTTTTATCACCTCTAACTTAAGTTAATCCTACTGCAGGTATATGCTATCCTGAGATACCATGGAAAGGATTTCATGTGCAACAATATTTTCTCTAAAGGTCCAAGATCTTGCCCTACCGTCATGTCACCAATAAAGTTTTATGTATACTGTTACTTTCAAGCATGTTTATTATGCTTAACAAATAATATCATCTGTTGTTTATATATTGCTTCTTAGCAACTGTATGCTCACATCACAGTTTTGACCAAATGTCTCTGTACCCCAAAGGAAAGCAAAAGAACTAATAAACTTTTGAACCCAGCTGGTATGAAGTACACTGGTTACTTTATAAACGGATCATTGCATCAAGTTTAGCAAGACAGGTATCATCCTCTCTTTGAAAGCCATAATCTTAAAATGTTAATTCTTGTATAATTGACATTTTCCAAGAGCCAAACTCTCTGAAAAACCCAGCCAGCTAAAAAAAGAACACCAAACAAACAAACAAAAAAACATCATGTCTTTGACTGGTATTAGGGTTTTGCATAAAAGAAGCTTTTCAGAGTTTCTACTCCTTTGCCTAGATTATAAAATAAGAGTGCTGGAAGACTCCCACTGAGAACAAACTGAGAATCAACACAAGACCCAGCACCATTGGTGCTCTGATCCCAGAGGAGAGGCAGGTAGAGAACTGGAAGAGAAATGTGTGCTTTAATCTTTCTAATGCATCTTTCCTTCTGTGAACATGCTATGTTGTATCCCACAAACTGTTTAAAAGTTTGGCTGTCTCATAGTCCCTTAAATGCTATTGTTATGCTGTTAAAAAAAGGATGAAAATTTCACCAGTGTCACTTAATTAATTGGCAGATACTGCATTAATCATTACTTGCCAGCGTGCTTGCACCAAATTTGCACCCAGCTAACATGGCCTTTAAAAATTCTGTGTTTAGAAATGTCCTGAGTTCAGCAGCAGTTGCAAATACTGTGATGTTTCTAAGGGTAGTTGGTTAAGAATTCCTAATGAAAGTTTCTATTGGAAATGTCCCTTCTCTTTCAGACCTGAGTGATCTGTGGACTGCAGGTATTACAGTCTTCATATTGTACCCAAGTGTGGTGTTCTCTCTCTCTTTTTTTTTTTTTTTTTAATCTCTGGTAAGTGAAGAACAGGAGACAATCCACTTTTTATATGGTCTTTATTAATTGATCCCAATGGAATTGTCCCTCTGTCATCAACATCCAGTTTAGTTCCTGTTCCTACTTTTTGGTTTTACACTCATATTTCTCATGATGTTTGTTTGCAAATGGTTGAAAGTACCCTGATGTCTGGACAAATGAATAAACATCGATCTTACACGTGCATGCAGGTATAGAAAGATATACCTATTTATGTACTTTAGTTACTTGCTTCTTAGTCTTTCATTCTATTGTTACAGCTGGTAATGTGAAATCAGTCTGGGAAAAAGGAGTTAGTAAATGACATATTAAAGTCAATACCATTCTATGCTTTTGTTGCCAATACTGTCTACATAATTTAATCCACAAATTTATTCAGCTATTTTCCTTCAGAAAAAAAAAAAAAAAGTTAAAATATTGCAGTGTAAGCCATTTAAATCTTCTTGTGTTAATGTTTGTTTCCTTCCATACTCCTTGATGGACTTGCACTCCTTTCTCTGCCTGTGAATAACAACAGCAGGATCAACTGTACCTGTGTCATCTTGCATTTGGTGGTCAGGGAAGACTGACAGAAAGTTTCTCTAAAACAAGACAGTTTGCCTTCCCAACACAGGTACTTCCTGTCTTCTCATTTGATCCATCAGTCACAGAGCTTAAGCACAAAAATCTGTCAGGTACTCTTGAACTATATGTTCATGTGCTGAGTTGTTAAAGTGCTTCTCAGATAAGAGTGTTTTAGTCATTTAGAGGCCACTTCTGCCACCAGTAGTATTTTTATCTTAGTAAGCCCTGTTTACTGAGGACACCACAAGTCATGGTCAAAAGTCCAGGCGGAGAAGCAAAACAACAAAAGTCAACAAGAATTTAGTCTTACTGACCTATGCAAAATCCATAGGTATATGGTATGGTGCCTAATTAATATACAACATCATCTGTCAGTGGAGGCACTATTCATTTACTCCTCAGCTTGTTCAACAATTTGAATTATCAAAGGTTAAAAAAAGGAAGATCCTTTCCTCTCCGCAGTAATCAAAAATCTGTCATACACTAACACAAGCACTCATGCATTCATTTAGTATGAAGAGATACCAATGAATCTTGACCTTCCACAGAGGACACCCAAAAAGAGATCACACAGCTCCAATATGCTGCCTGCCTAAATGCGGGTACTTTAATTTAGATGCCTAATCAGCTTAAACTTCTCTTCTATGGACAAGGGAGAGAGGGCATTTCCAGCTCATGATATAATCTTTGGTGAGGTGAATAGCCTCTACAATAGTCCTGTGGGAGTATATGGCAACTGTGCTTCCACCTTGGCTATCTCATATTGCCTAAAATTAAACAGGGTAGATGCAGATCTAATAGCCTCAGGTGATGTGGGCCAAATTTGCCTTGTGACCATCAATCTTCATGCAAAACTTTCAGAAAGTTGCAAAAGGTTCATGTAAAAGTTTTGGAGTGCTAAAACTTTTTTTTTTTTTTGGTGTTCAATACATGAAGAAAACAAAGTCCTATATTGTACCGCTCCCAGGTTTAAAAAGAAAAGGAGCACGGCACTTGATTCACAGTATATTGAACATTGCATTGAACATTGCATCTTACCCAGCAACTAAAGCATTCTCCTCCAGTACTCTATGCTCACATGTTGTGCTTGCTAATGCCATAGAAAATCCTATAAATCAGGAATTCTCTGACTGATCTAGATAGCCAGTTTTATGCTGCTGACCCCTTCTCTTTTTTTCAGGGTTTTAAGTGTCTTTCAATATATTAATAACTTTATTTTTCCATGTAATTAGCATTCCCTGAAATTCACATTATCATTGCTGTGGGCACGCAGTACACTCTGTCCATGAACATTCAATTTTTCACAAAAGTTTGAGAACCCCTGTTACCTATGCATGGGACTGTAATGCACATACACTTCAGTGGACTGAAGAAATCACCTACTGGTATTAGAGATGCCCAGTACTCTTTATAGTTCTGGTGTTTTTTTAGTTTCTTTCTGTTACTGTTAGGACAACAGACCCAATCCATTTCTGGTACAGCTACTCTGAAGCCAGTGAAGTTACTTCAGGGATGAATTTGACCCATTTTAAGCTTTTCAAGAACCTAAGTAACAACAAATACCACAACTCTGCCACAGCTCAAATGTTGTTCAGCAAAAGGATGCACAATACATCTTTGTCTTCTTCCTGCTCATAATGAGCAGTGTAGGTCATCTGCATCATTAACATTTGCAGTTGATGCATTTGCGTAGTCTGTATACACTTCTTGGAACTGCACAGACCTTCTCATTGTTTTCAGAACCTTGATTTTTCTTAGCATTATCATCATCCAAATGTATTTAAGGATGAAACTATTAGAAACACAATTGGTGAATTAATGTCATGAGGACTGCTGCTGGCAGCTCATCAATTTTTGATATGCCACTCAGACAAATGAAACATAAGCCACCCAGAACAAGGGGACCTTTTGACACTTCAAAGGAAACCCCTATGGGTGGTTTCCTCTTGAAGCTGCACTAAACTGGCTCAATCTTCTCAGCTGGAAGCTGCCAATGTCTCATTAACCCCTAAACAGGCCCTGCATGAGCTTTTCTTTTCAGCTATAATTATGCCATGCACTCCTGTTATGCTGTACTGAATTGCAACACTGTCACCAGCACATTATAAACATCCACCCTAATTGAAAAGCAGATTAGACTCGTGTTAATTAGCCAAAAAGCCCGCCCACTTGCATGCATTATGATTGCCTCTTAAATACTGAGGATGTTGAAATCCCTCAGAAAGACAAGGCAGACTTAATTGCAATAACCTGCAAATTAAGTTTAATTTACTTTAAATTTACCGGTTTAGCAGGCTCATTTGATGGTGTTAATGTTCTAGCAAATTAATTATCTGAATTAGTCATGCCTGGTGGAGTTTTGCAGCAGAATACATTGTACAGTGGCCTATTAATAACAGACAAACAGGACAGGATTAATGAGAAGATTATGCTAAAGTTCTTTTTTGAAAACAAGGATCTTGCATGAATTCAAATATAATCACCAAAGTGCAAATACAGACAAAGAATATAAACAAACTGAAATTTATTACACTCTATGGCATGCCATCTAAGAAACAGTAAAACATTACCCGTGAAATATTTGATAGAAAGAGGCCTCTTCTATGCACTCAAGTAGATCACTTCTCACAGCAAACCATTTCCCATTAACTGGTATCTCTACCAGACTTCAAGTACGTAAGTGCTTTCGAGAGTACTTGTAGTACAGAGAGAGAGCAGATAAATAAATTAGAAATAACATCTCATACGTTAATTCCATAGTCCACTTTGTGGCTTATGAGGCAAGTAGAATTGCCTTTTTTGTATTCCATTGCTAACCACTGTCTGCTCCAGCTAAAAAAAAAAAAAAAAAAAAAAAAAAAAGAGAGAGAGAGAGAGAAAAGGGCCTCCATGGAGATAGAGCTGCAAGTAAACTGTAAAAGAAACATCCTTGCTTGCCTCTACTCCCTATAAAAATACAACAGGAGGGGAAAAAAACCCTCTTCTAATAGCCTTTGGAATAGCTCTCAAAATAAAGATATAATTGGTCTTGTAAACAATGTCAAGGTACAATCATTCACCCTGCAGAAAGTGTTGGCTGACACTGGGAGAAATGAAAATAGCAGTGACAAATATCCTTTTTAGCTGGTCTTGATCATGAAACTTTAGTCTGCTTATGTGCTAAGTGTTGCCTTTTCCATTAAGGTCCACAGCCATCCCAAATATAATGAGGTATATTCAATTCAACTCTGTATCCCTGTGGAGGGCAGGAAAAGCCTATGGGAGCACAAAAGATAATCCTTGATGAGTATGAACTGAATGTGACTGAATATAAAATTCTAGATTATTGATTGGAATCTGTATGTTAAAGCCATAATTCACTGAAAGTAACTGTTTCTCTCATGTTGGTTTCAAAGGGCTTCCAGGCTCTTGTATGGTAGGTACCCTGTGAAAAACCCCAAATTTATATCATTCTTGCATATACTGTACTGCATGGAAAATAAAAATGTCACCCCATGGAAAGAAAGACTGAACAATGCATTCCTTAAAAACAAATTATCTCATTAAAGAAGGAAAGGTTTGGTGAGAGAAAAAATATGCATACTTGCTTTATGGGACATATTTTAATTTTTGAAGAAAAAAATGAAAATAAAAAAATGGTTTCAATATGTTTTTTGTATTGTACTGATATATCACGTAGACCTTTTCTGCTTTCCTTATTATTTCTTTCTCTCTCTCTCAAATAAAATTACAGTTTGAAGCACTAAATGAAACTGGCACAAAAGCAGCCATTATTAAAACTGGGCTGAAAAACGGAAAAAAGAAAAAAAAAAAAAGAAAAGAAAAGAAAAAGTAATTCTGCTTTAAAAGGCTTGTACATGAAGGGCTGAGATGACTTTAGTAAGAACCCATAGGGAATAGGAACTACACCAGGAAGGAAATGGATTCCTGTGACACATAAACAAAAGGCAAATGACTAATATATTTACATATAACATGTAGTGTATTCATTGCACTCCATGGTGACAGAATTGTTTATTTCATTTATAATTTATACAGCAAAACCTTATTATATGTGTAACTAATTTGCCTGATAATATACAGTAGGAGATTAGGTTTCCATTATATTCTGTCATTAAGAACAAAAGATTTTCATTTGTTGGCTATTTTTTTTTCTTGGTTCCTATCCCACAGCACACATCCTACATGTGAGTATGTTTTTCTTAAATCATTACAATGCTGAGTTAAGTAGAAAGTAGCAAGGAACTTCTAAAAAAAAACCTACAAAATCTCTCACACATGAATCCACTTTAAATACTCTTTACTTCTAGAATTTCTTATAATATCGGTAATGACAATATACAAAGAACCTCTTACAGGTGATGTGTATGCACCAAAAAAAGAAATGTCAGAATAAATATAGGCTCCAGAAGAGCTCTGCTCTGAGAAGAAAAAAAAAAAGAATCAAGCATTTTACCAGAAACAACATTAGAATGTGACTAGACAGTTCATCTCAGACTACAGGGAGCGGGTGGGTGGGTAGGCAGTGATGAGGGAATTATCTTGATGTATTTTCCACTGTGGCACACAAGACAGTGCAATTCTCTGAAAGGAATTGTTAGCACCAAGCCAGTAATTCCCTTCTGTGGTATTACAAAGTGTGTGCATTACAAAGGGAGGGAAGTAGCCTGCAAAGTACTATGTACATTTCTAACACTAAAGCACATATGACCTTGAATTAATTCAAATATGCTTATTAAAATACGAATGCTGCGTCAGAAGCACATGCACATGTATATATTTTGAACTCATTTCTTTGTTACCCTTTGGAAGCAAAATTCTACTCTAACAAATTTGTTAGGATGCATAGCTGCTTAACCCTTTGAAAATCTAATTTGTATTGCACAGCGAATTCAATCTATTGCAGAAAAAGATAACTGAAGAGAAAAATGATTTGAAACAGCAGGATGATATTTTCCTGTTTAACTCAGTGCTGTTAAGCATCTTTGAAAATAATAGGTCACAAAAGTTTAGTCTAAAACTCTGTGTGAAGCTTTGGTAGTTTCAGAAGTGTATGCTAATATAAGACCTTTTTTTGGATAAAGTGTAAGCATTACTGAACGTGTGCATGAAACACTAAAACCTTTTACTATCTAAATGGACATACTGCACAAATATCTCCACAGGGACGGCCTACCAGTCATCGGATCCATAGTTTGCTGACCATGAGTGCTGACAAGCCGGAGAGTTCAGGGAGCGTGTGAGAAAGTGCATCTCAGCATGCAGACAGTGAGCAGGTAAGGAACACTGCATGCTTTTGGGAGCAGTCTTTGGAAGTTTGCGTGTGCTCCAGTACAGTCCAGGGGGTAATTGGCTGGAAAGCAGCTTTGCAGAGAAGAACTGCAAAAAGGTGTTCTGGTAGACAGCAAGTTGACTATGAGCCAGCAATGCAATCTTGCAGGAAAGAGGACCAACAGCCTCGCTGGCTGTATTAGGTAGGATGTAGCCAACAGGTTGAGGGAGATGATCCTTCACCTCTACTCAGTGCTGGCGAGACACGTCTGGAGTGCTGGGTCTAGTTCTGGGCTCCCCCAGGAGAGACACAGACATACTGAATCCAGTTATGCTCCAGGAAGGTGACCAAAGGACCAAAGGACCATGATGGGTGAGGCTGAGAGAGCTGGGACTGTTCAGCCTGGACAACGGAAGGCTTGGAGGGATGTGGTGAGGAGGGATAAAGATGGAGCCAGACTTGTTTCAGCAGTGTACAGTGACAGGACAAGAGGCAATAGGCACAAAAAAAACACAGAAACTTCTATTTAGACTTAAGACTTTCTTACTGTGAGGGAGGTCAAACACTAGGACAGGTTGAGCAAGGTTGTTGAGTCTCCTTCCTTTGAGATATTCAAAACCAAAACATGCTCCTGGAGAATCTGCTCTAGCAATTCTTTCTTGACCAGGTGGTTTGGACTAGATGATCTTCAGAAGTTCCTTCTGACCTCAGTAATTGTGTAATTTTGTGATCTTTTCTGGACTCAACTGTAATAGAGGATTCTATCCCTGAATCCACAAATGCTTCATGGTCTTACATTCTCAAACAGAAAAAAAAAAATAAAATAAAAAAAAATGGGCAACTAAAAGAGCATTAGTCAGAAAAGCCAAAGGGGAATTACAAGAGGTTATATCAGGTTATGTCTTTGAAAAGTCCAAAAACCTTGACAAAATCTGATTTTCACTATTTTCTAGCCTTCCACTATCATTACAATTTAACACTTGTGCTGGAAACCACATAATATAAGATACCCTCAAGGAAAATCTAACTACTAAGTGTACTACTTAGTGACTACTTCAAAACATACAAGGAAATAGAGCTTTGGCACAAGCCAATGAAAAGTGTTGAATATATTTCTTAAAAGGCATTATGCTAATCTATTTATCCAATTTTCATTTATCAGCTGTCATTTGAACTAAGCTGCTAGAAATAGAAGAGATTTGTGCTAGATTTTTTTTAATTTTTTTATTTTTTTTAAAAAAAAAAAAAGCTTAAGTCTTAGTAAAAGCAGCACTCTCACCACTAACTGAAAGTCCAGGGTTATTAGTTTGATCACAGAGGTATGCTAAAGTGGTGATATTACTGCTGGTTCCTAACTGTCTTAGGCCTGGAGTATAAGTTTGGAAGATATTGAAAGTGAATTCAAACCTGCTTGCAAAAACTGTAAAGGCATACCCTACACAGGACCCGAGCATGGATCCTTGTGAGACAGCGCAGCAGTGAATATTTATGAAGAGTATTGAAGGTTGAGGGGCTTTTGCTGAATTTTGGAGATTGTTTTCTTCATGCAAATAGATTTAAAATGCTTGGGCATTCAACTTGTAGTCTCCAACTGCATTCAGCTGAACAAGTCCCCAGTCCTGTCAAGGCTTCTCTACTACTGTGCAGCATATACAATTTATTAATGACTCCAATACACAAGGAGCATAAACCTCAGCTGGAACACATAATCCTCCTGGATTATGCAGGACTAATACTTCTGCAGGGTTTTATGCAGGCTGGAAAAGGTCTAAAGATCTCACAGCATCATAGAGATGCTTCGTCTGCCAAAGACTGAATCTACACAGCATTAAGAAAAGAAGGGCTTGAGGGATATTCACAACAAACCACATCATGTTTAGGGTGCTAAGTTAGCAACCTAGGTTTCCTGCGTGGAAAAAAACTACATTCTTTCAGGAGATGCCTCAGAGCAACTAATTCTGACTATACAGGTCACTGAAGCCTCAAGCTAAACACCTAAAGGCAGCATTAACTCACCATCTGGTATTTTAAATGTGACCAAAAAAAAAAAAAAAAAAAAAAAAAAAACCAAACGTCTCAGAATCAACATAAAACTATACACATAGTCACTGGCATCAGAATATTTTCTCTATTGTTATCCTTTCTTTGTACTGTGTCAGAAGGTAAGGAAACCACAGGTTTTGACAAAATCTTCTGATATTTTAAGTAAACTGAATCAATACTAATTTCAGTGTCATATCAGCAGATGACTCTTGCCTTCTTGCATTCAATTTCATAAGAAAACTTTAGTAGTGTCAATGTTTTTGTGATTGCAAAGGACTTTTCCATACTTGTATTCCGTTTCCCTAAACACCAGAGAAACATACATCAGCAGTGAAGCCCTGCCAAGAGTGCCGTCTAATCTGAAACTATTCCATTTTAGTTAGTGTGATTCAGGCTAAAAAACATTTCAACTAAAAAGACAACTGGGCCAAAAATATGACAAACAAATGAAAAAAAAAAAGTGAGGAAATGTAACAAACCACTTGAATTAAACCTGCACAGGAGCAGACTCTTCCCACTTAAATTGCTGCACTTATCTGATAAGCCTGATTTAAGTGATGATAGGCATCCAGTCTAGTTATTAGAAAATAATGCTAACACAGTTCAGAGGGTAATTTGGTGCAACAAGTTGAACTGATCTCCGGAGGGGCTTATCTCTATCCATGAAACTCAACATGAGCTGGCAATGTGTGCTTGCAGCCCAGAAAGCCAACCGTATCCTGGGCTGCATCAAAAGCAGCGTGGCCAGCAGGGTGAGGGAGGCGATCCTCCCCCTCTGCTCTGCTCTCCTGAGACCCCACCTGGAGCACTGCATTCAGCTCTAGGGCCCTCAGCACAAGAAGGACATGGAAGTATTAGAATGAGTTCAGAGCAGGGCCACAAAGATGATCAAGGGTCTGGAGCACCTCTCCTATGAAGACAGGCTGAGGGAGTTGGGGTTGTTTGTCCTGGAGAAGAGAAGGCTGCAGGGAGACCTTATGGTGGCCTTCCAGGACCTAAAGGCGGCCTACAGGAAAGCTGGGGAGGGACTCTTTGTCAGGGAGTGCAGTGATAGGACAAGGGGTAATGGCTTTAAAAAACAAGAGGGTAGGTTTAGATTAGATATAAGGAATAAATTCTGCACTCAGAGGGTGGTGAGGCACTGGAACAGGCTGCCAAGAGAAGATGTGGATGCCCCATCCCTGGAAGTGTTCAAGACCAGGTTGGATGGGGCTTTGAGTGACCTGATTTAGTAGGAGGTGTCCCTGCTTATGGCAGCGGGGTTGGAACTAGGTGATTTTGAAGGTCCCTTCCAACCCAAACCATTCTATGATTTCATGATTCACTCTAGTTTGAACCTAAGTTTTGGGGGGGTTGCATTAGAAAAAAAAATGATTATTTCTACTAGATCCACCTCTGGGCAAGAATATGGAGTCCGAGATCCCTTTTTACTACAGCTGCCAAGATCTTCCTTTCTTCTATGTTTGAATAAAGTTTCTTGCCTATTTAACACCAAAGAAACGTGACAGGTATTAAGAGCACCACTAATGAGGTTGTGTTAAAAGGGCATAAAAGCGTTAGCCACTTACGCAGGCCTTTTTTGTCAGGAAAATAATAAACTAGTGGAGCAGACAAGGAGAGACAGGAGAAGATATAGACTGAGACCTGTGATCTGGAGAGTGGAATTATTGTATCATTCCCTTGAGACCACCAAATAGAGGTGATCACGAATAACCAGGACAATACTTCCCCCACAAAAATTCCCTGCAGCAGAGGATGTGAAGGCATTCTGCTGCAGACAGGCTCTTTTTTCCTTGATGTCTGGGGTTCCCCCATGGACCAAGTTTGTATTGTTCAAGTGGTAGGACAGCTGTGACAATACATGACCAGGAAAGCAGGTGTGGCAGATAATTACTAAGAGCATAGGCAGATACAAGATACCTATTGACATGGGAAGAATTATGACCATTGGTATTAAGGAGTTGATTCTGAGTACTTGTATCCCAAACAACTGAAAATCATTGAATGGTTATTTTAGTTTCTTGTCTCCCGGACTTCATCCCTTGTAATTTACAGAGATTTTATTTACAAACTTTGTTGTCAATGGTGTCATATCGATAAGGTTTCTCAAAGAGACATAGGTATTTTTGTTCACCAAGTGACTGGGCTCCTTAGCTGTGGTAGATCAACATAGCTTATATGGCTTTAACAGAGGACTCTTAGCTCTATTGCTTTAAATCAGCAGATAATCTGGCTGTATAAAATCCATTCTGTATGCACTTAGTCTGTGCTGGAAGTATTTGAAAAAAAAAAAAACTATAAAAACTATCCCTTTTTTTCTGTCCATCTTCACTCATTTAGAAAAAGACTCGAGCTGAAGGGAATTTTAATTTTCGTAATAGTTGTAAGTGCTCTTACTATAGTAAGTCTGTAGTCACATAAACAATGTTATATTCTGTGAAACTTTCATCCAAAATAAAAGAATCTAAAATACTTAGCACTCAGAAGCAGCATCCTTTTTGTCCTAGGTGCAGGTGCCCAGGTACTGGCAGCGGGGACTCCTCTGTGAGGAGTGGCTGGGGCTGCCTCATGCTGGACACAGCCGGTTCCTGACAGCTCCAATGGCCCCACCACAGGGCCCAGCCGGGCCCAGCAGCCAAGATGGCAGCACCTCAGTAAAAGTGGATTTAAGAATGGGCAGAAAAAGCCAAACAGGCAGAGAAGGAGAGAACAAAAGTGAGAAGTAGTGCAACACCAAAATCAGAGAAGAAGGAGGGGGTGGAGGTGGTCCCGCTGCCAAAGCAGAAATTTCCCTGCAAACCCATGTAGACCATGCTGGAGCAGACATCAACACTGCAGTACCTAGAGGACCCCATGGCAGATCAGGTGCATATTTCTTCAAGGAGCTGCAACCTGTAGAAAAGCCCACACTGGAGCAGGTTTATCCTGAATGATGGCAGCCTGTGGAAAGCCTGCTCTGGAGCAGTTCTTGAATGGCTGCAGTCCATGGGGACGACACACACCGATTTGACCCATGATCAATTTTCCCTAAGTCAAGCCTGTGTTGCATATGGGGATGACTCGTTAGTGATCTTCATGTCTTTATCTTGACCCATCCTAATTTCTGCCCTCCCTGCCCCGTCCTGTTGAGGAGGGGGAGTGAGAGAATGACTGGCTGAGTGTGTGACAGCGGCCAAAGTCAACCTGCCATGGTATTCTGCTCTAAGATGGAGTTGCTGACTTACTGTTCTGATGATATCTGGTCTCTATATTTCCCTAATCCAAAGATTTATATTGAAATAACACAGAGACAATTCTACTCATGTATTTATCTACTTATATTTGATAGACAAATTATTGAAAAAGTCCCTTTTGGAAGAAGTTGAAGTCTTCAAAAATCTGGGTCAAGTTTGTGGTTACAGAAAAGAAATAGGGATTACGTTTTGATAATGTCTGAAAATGCTATTTTGGAAACAAATGTTTGCTCTTCTTGAAATTTTTCACTTTGCCTAAGAACTGACCTTCAGTTTAAGACAAACAAATATATATAAATATGTATTTTCTCTCCAGTACTGCTGAATATCCAAAAAAAATCTGGTTGTTGTTGTTTTGTTTTATGCTGAGAAAAATCTTTTTAGTTTACTCCCAAATAATTTACAGATTTTTTTCTTAAGTAAAACTGGAAAATTTTACATTGTTTCAGTCCAGAGTGTTGGCTTGTTGTTCATTTGTTTTCTCACCAAAAATCCTTTCAATACAACCATCAAAGAAAATATCTTTTATCCTCTTAGTTTTGGTCTATTTCTTAAGTGCAACACTGGCTGTAGATTCTTGCCTATAGATGTTATTCTTAGCTCCTTGTACATTTCAAATTTTTAATTTTTGAATAAATTGATCATTTTTAGACTTCCTGCTTCAAATTTCCAGTAATTGTTAATGATAATATGTACTACTTTGCCACTACAGCCTTTGAATGTTAACTGTAATCCATATCTTAGGTGATGTCACAGGAAAAATATTTGTGATAAACCTGACATTATGTCTTTCATGATTTGACTGCTATTTTTATGATACTTTTAAAATTCCTTAAGTCCTAGAACCATGTGACTACATAAGAAAGTCAGTTTTCATTTCAAAAGAAAGAAAAAAATCAGATTTAGCTATCAAACCTATGAAGAAAATCTCAAAAAAAAATTAACTCTACATTCTGCAAATTATTCTTTAAAATTTCAAAACCTTAAATCAATCACATTTTATTCTGAATATTCTCTCTGTTGTTGGTATAACAAGTATTATCTTGCCATGGATTTATGAAAATTCCAGGAGAAAATATGCTTATGGAAAAATATGATCTATCATTGCTTTCTGTTTTTTTATATCATGGTATTGATGCGCTGTCATGTAAATGCCTAGGTACCAAATCAGCCAGGGAAGTTCCCTGACATGGTTGTAATATAACTGAGAAAGTGGTGATACAGCCTTCTCGGGCTGACCTTCTATGATCAGTCCACATGGCAGGTTTGGCTCATGATGAAACTACAGTGGGAGAAGCATAAACAGCAAGGTCATATATGACCCATGAAGGAGACACATAGGACAAGTTAATCCAAAGATATCATCAGTCTCAGTGGATGAACTCTACAACGCTGTATACATAACTCCCTCTTTTGGCCAGGTAAGACTTCTTCACTTTGCTAAAAGCAAAGTAGCAAAATGTATGGTAGCTCCATGTGAGTGAAATGGAAAGGAATTGAATTATGATAATTCATGATTCATGATTTATGATAATTCCATGATAAAGCAAGTTTCGGTATTTGGAATGAAGTTCCAAGAATTAAGTGTCAGGAGATCAGTCTTCACACAGCATTGAGCTGTTCTGTGTGCTCTGAGATTTTATGAAAGTTTTTTCTTTAGATCAAAACTTTCCTTTCCTTTGTTCTCTCCAAATGAATGCTCACAAATGCTACAAAGTAGCACAAAGGACTGAACAGGTCAAAAATTAACTTTCAAGTAACTTACGTATCGGATATATTCATATTGAAAGATATGCCAATAACACAAAAATCTCTGTATGTCCCACTGTGCTGGAGTAGTCAGTGTATTTTAAATGTAAAAAGATATATTTAAGGAAAAAGGTACAAATTATACCTATTCCAAACCAGAAAATACGCAAGAGATGAAAATAGGGGCTGATAAATATTCAGGTTGCATTATATATTGGACTGCATTATATATTGACAAATGGATAAAAGAGGACTGGCTGTCTTGGGGGTTGGTAATGAGATATGGACTCTTTTACCATTAGGTCACCCATGTGATTCTCAGCAAGGTCAGGAACAAAATGTGGCCTGAATTGGTGATTGCAATCCAGTTCTTTACTGCCAGATGTTCAGATAATAAAAATAACTACAGTGACTGGCATCATACTACAGCCTCATCAGAGAATCCAAATTAGCTTCTTCACTGGCTACTCCAAGGCCATGGAAAAGTGGGTCCTCCAAAAGCCAGGCTAAAGCATGTTGTGAGGAAGATCCCAAAACGGCTGCTCATGCTGTATCTGTTCTGCAGATGAACAAATGGCTCCCATTTCTAAAGCTATCAAATCAACACTAAACTCATTTCCATTGCAGAGTTAAAACAACAAGAACAAAACTCAGTTTGTGCAAACGCTGACTATGAAAGTGAGTGTGCAGTTACTATATCATTCCTTTCACTCAGGATTTGTTGCTCACCATAAATTAGTATGTAATGGTAAACCAACACCTAACTATTCAGAGTTTATTTTCCATGTTGTTGCCTGAATATCTGAACTTCTTTCAGTGGACTAATCAGCCCTCTTTATTAGATATGACTGTATATTCATGATCCTATTGGGATAGATAGATTCTCTATAGTTTGATAATAAAAATATGTGCTAATGGGTCTCCTTGCTCTTGATTTCTTACACGAAGAAAGAGAAAGAGTGGGCATTATTTACCCACAGGTAAAGTAAAAACTATAAAGGTAAAAGCCTTTCCCATGCAATATACCACTCAAATGTAATAATCCCTGAGATGCTTATTTTAGCAAATGAATCAGTCACACTGAGCCAAGGAAGGGAGCCATCTATTACCGTGCTATAAATGTTAAAGACCCTATTTAGAGCCTTTATCTCTAGAAGAAACAAAGCAATTTTCACTGATATTTGTATGACATCAATAATGGTACCTCACTAAGTAGTGAACAGACATTACAATTGCAGTTTGCCCAGTTCTTTTTCACTGGTCATCAGGGAAATTCATCTAAAGCAACCAAAAAAACATAGATATGTTTGCATCATATTAATAAGAGGAGAAAGCAAGGTAGCTGCCAATTGGCAGCAGAGTATGTTTTGGTGGTTTGATAAGGATACTAAAGAGTTTATGATGTGACAGATGTTTCACTACACTATTGTGAAATGAATAGATTATGAGAAGTAATTAGATGTACATTGGAATCAATGCTGTTATCATCGAGGCCTTCGGGCGATGCAATAGATGAGAGTCATGGCAGCAGGTGGTCCAATGGCTCGGAGACAGGAAGACACACCGCAGGAGACTGAGTGACAGGTTTCACAGATCCAGGGGGTGAGAGATCTGAGCTATTGCCTGCATTTGTAATCTTTACTCATGTATAAATAATAACAACTACACTATTGACTTCATATGCTATGTCACAGCCCCTGCTACCCCCTACACACACGCACATGCACACACGTTCTGAAACTATTTCTCTCAGTGAAAGCTATTCTTTCATTTTCATGTGGAAAAAAATGCATTTATCCCTCAGATGTTGGTGCCAGCTTCATGTTTTTTGATGAAAACACTTAAATAAGAAACCTGACATCAGCTTTGAATAGAGTGCAGTATATTGTGTGTCCAGTGCAGAAATGTGTCTGCTCTTTTCACAGGAGACTTAGCAGAAAGTGTGGGGCAATATGCCTAGTTCTTACTATGCTGATGTTCTCCAAGCTTTTCCCTGTTTTACTTCTTTGTCCAGAAGGTCCAAAACTTAAGGAAACATCATTGTTGTGTCTAAATTTCTTTGCAAAGGATCTGGCAAGCAGAGTTATCTAGACTGGTAGCATATGAAATCTGCTCTGTATGAGAAGATGTGGATCCTGATCCAGCAACCTCAGTTGTTACCTGTGCCCAGTGTTTCAGCCTGGGATTTCTGGGCTCTCCTGCAGCATAGTAACACCAGAGACCTAAATTAAGTGCTACCAGCACTCAGCCTCTGACTCTGTGAGTGAGTTTCAGTAGCAGGAGGCAGCTCTGGAAAGCCCTTTGGTGCTGCAGCTTGTCAGTCCCCGCCTGCAGGTGTTTGCTGAGAAATCTTTTATTTTATTGTTGAGGGGAGTAACAGTGGGATAAAAGGGAATATTGAAACATTAAAACATTTATTTCAATATTCTGAGTGTAAACATAAATACCAAGATCTTTCTTTGAGGTATATGAATATCAACTTGAATAGATAGGCTTATATGTGATGTGTATTTGGATACATCATTTGCTCTGTACAAATACCTATCATGGACCAAGGACCATATAGTTTAAGGGGGTGGTGAAAGGAAGTAAATACAATTTTATGGGAAAGAATTTATCCACTGGAGCAAAGTGGTGAACTATGATGGGGATTGCTAAAGAAACATACAAGGCAAAAACGCAAGTATATGTATAAAGGCATAACAACAACCATGTCAGTATAGTATTGCAATCTGTGGCAACTTGACTTAGCTTACATAAACAAACAAAACAAAACAAAACAAAAAAACCACGATTCCTGTAATCTGTATGAATATCTAATTAACTGTCCTTACAGTGATTTCTATGTTTCGATGGATTGGTCTAAGGGAAAAAATAGAGGTCGGGACATTGTACAAATGCAAGACAATCCCCTGAGACCGGAAGCATGTTTTCCCTGTGTGAAACAGTATACAAACAATTATCCACATATCAACAAATATCTCATATTACTCACATCTCCCAGCATCATATAGAGTTATGTCAATCCACCACTATGGAACTGAAGAAGCTGTCAAACCTGTTGAGCCAACTTCCAGTGAAGTGACATATTAGTGGGACTAATGGTGTCAAAGAGCAAGCTGGAAATCCAACAGGGCTTATCCAGAGTGATGGGACTTCAAATCCAAATTTCCTTCTGAAAATCTTGGTCATTGGACGCATATGTCCTTCCAGACTAAGCTACTAATTTAAATTATGGGGCCTCAAGAGACTCATGGACTGGGGTAGCCAATCTGTATCAAAAGAGGTGAGGAAACCTATTGCTTGGTTGATTGAATCTGACTGAGGTTCAATTTTCTGTACTGATAACCTCCTTTTTAATTCTTTTGTTCCTTCTCTCTCCAAATTATCTACACCCTCAGGAACTCTGAAAAAAATGAGATCTTACCCAGTAATATTCATGCTTTTGTCAGCCTGACTTCATCCCTGAGAGGGATGGGAGCAGTACCAGTAACAACAGCAGTGTACTGCGTGCTTCAGGCCTCAATTGGTCCCACTAATTCCAGAATATCAAGTGCCTTTTGGCAGTTTGCTCAGAAAGAGCTTGGTCACCATGACCAAACTCCCTCTTGGTGAAATAAATAACAGATATTAAACACATTAAAAACAAATGTGTCTTTTTTAAATACTACAGCAATATACAGTGCACAATAGAGTGCCCAGAAGGGAAGATGCTTTATTCTTCTAATTATGAATTCCAAGATCCTTCTTATTAGTTTTAGTACTGTGAGACAGGCAAACAGGCAGATGTGCCCATTTTTAGGACTTCCGAGCATCTTGAGTACGACCAGACATTCAGCTTTCTACCAGTCATCCCAGCAAGGCCAGAGGTAAGTCCTGCTAATCAGATTTCATGGGTCAATGCAATGCCCCGAGAGGAGGAAAACCTGAGTGCAGCTCTCTCACTCTCCAAGCAGAAACCAACTCACTGTGGGACATTGTCTTACCAGTACTGACATTTCAGATTTTTTAAAAGGAACTGGCTCACATTCATCCCTGGAAGTCTCTAGTGTCAATGCAGAACCCAGGAGGACTGTGAAGTCTAACAGCCTCTCCAGATTTCTTTCTCTGCTACCCTGCCCTCTCATCTTATAGCAGCATTAACTCTGTCCCAGCCAAAACCAGGACAGGTCGTAACACCAAAAAGGAAAAGTGCTCTAGTCAGTTCCCTTTTACACATTGGTATTCCAAGCTACCTCTCATCTCAACCTTCTTGTTACTTTCTCCTAGTCTCCCTTGTTTATTTGGTCTGTTTCTCTTAGTTCACCTTTCCTTATTTATTTTTCCTATTTGCTTCTAGACCTTAGAGCCTAGCACCATGTCATATATTCTTATCACATCCATGCACATCTAACCCAAGCAATAAAAAATCTAAGAAGCTCTGGAGAAGAATCAGCTGGTATAGCAGAGTGTGTTTTGGAAGCTGGAACAGCACAAAAGCAAGCCTTATGTTCTAACGTCTAGCTTTCCAAGTATCTGTCTGTTTTAAGATTTGTCCCTAATTAATTAAATGTAACATTTAAATGTTGAGCTCTTTGTCAAAGAGCTGTATCTCACATAAATGTTAGAAAGTGATCACATTAAAACACATTAGGACTTACATGGATAATAATGAAGGTCCTTTTCACAGCAGAATGATTAAGGTCATGCTTTGAGGAACATTTGTACCTTAACTTGCAAATAATTTAGGGTAAGACCTGTGTTACCCTACATTTTTGAGTACTATTTAGCTAAAAAGGCCCTTGGAAACAAAAGAGAGAAGATAACAGGGATCTTAAATAATAACAATCTTGTGACAGTAGGTCTCTTATGGTTAAGGTTCAAAGGCTCTTCCATAGTAAAAATGATGTTGAATCATCTACCATTTGCTGAACTTCCTGACAAAGCTCCTGCCTAGAGGAAAAAAATCAGTTGAGGGAGACTTTGAGGTTAATTACACAAGCCTTTTTAAGTTGCTGTGCAATAATAATTAATACATACTTAGCTCTTGCCGTAGGTTTTGCTGCAGTCCTAGCTTTCTACTATATGCAAGGCTTTTTTTTTGTCCTGTCACAATTCCTTTGTTTTTCACATAGTTGTCCTATATACTCACTCCTTTTCAAGAACTGCTTCATAGGCTCCTTTTGCCACAATGCTAACATTTTTGTTTCCAAGATGTGATGTCTTACAAATGCTGGGAAAGGTGTTGTGAATATTACACATCTCTTCTCCTCGTATTTTAAATCTTTCTTTAAAAATCCTGACTCTTTTCATTGCACGTTTGTCTCTAGACATGAAAACATCTGCACACACAGTCATATTCAAACATGAACTTGTGCATATGATATGCATGGCCAAACATAAACAAATGGCTTTAATTTCTCCAATCTTTTACCCATCATCAGTGTAATGGCTAAATCTATTTTCATGGCAGTATCGAGAGAGTAGAACTTAGTATTCGAAACACATGGTGGGAGACTGACACTGACAATGCAGGGGTAGTAAGACTGTGATGGTAGCACTGAACATAACCATCACAGCATAACTGTGATCAGTGATATTTCCTTGGATTAATTTTCTTGTGCAACTTCACCTTGTGCAGCTTTCTGTCCTTCAAATAAACAGACATGATGGAGAAGGAAACCTGTTTCTATAAAACCTGTAATACTCAACATAAAAATCAGACAAGACTGTAAGAATACTTACCTGTTGTGCAAGATGCAGTAAGTGCTAAATGAATATGTTCAGAGTGTCTGTCAGTGATCATTTGCACGTCTCTGTGTTTCACCACACCTATTCCTGGGATAAATAACTTTTTTTTTTTTAATCCAAACTCAAATAGTGAAGATGGGAGCTGTATAAACTGCATTATTTCGCTCTGCTCTAAAACTTAGTTTGTCAACAAGCAACTTAGTTATGCTGGTTAGTTCACATGCAGCTGCCTAGGAATGCTTTCTACACTCAGGCTTCAGCATATCAGTTTTCTTGCATAACTAATGTGACCTGCTCTTCTGTAAGGCTGAAAGTTATCAAAAAAACATAAGCTAGTTCTTCATATTTTGTTTTATCATACTTGTTTTTCAGTCTGATTACTGAGAAGTAGCAGGAAAGCAATGATAATGCTAAAAGATTCCTCATGGACTAATACAACTTTGATACCTGTTGTATGTATGCCCAAATAATTGTGTTATTAGGGCAAGGAGCACACCTGACCCACTCCAATTAGGAGCTTGTCCAAAGGAAGTAACAGCCAGAAAGGGGGATATTTTAAGAGATTTATGAAATCAGCAAATAAATATGGTCTTGTACTACAAAAACCCTAAACCTTTGAGTTAATATTCATAAGTTTCCTGAAACAGCAAGAACATTGTTGATTCACTTGATTTACTTTAGTAGATCTTTTTCTGTTTCTCTGCTTTCTGCTTTTGATGACCTGTACATAAGGTGCTGCTGCTTCTTGTAAGATGTAAGACATAATGACATGGACATGTATTTGCTAGACTGTTTTTCCTACAGTTGCAGAGCAAACTTACTGTCAGTTTTCAATTGCAGGAAAACCAGTTTGCTCTGCAAATTTATTAATGAAAAATGTTTTGAGTATAACTGGTTTATACAACTAAATTAGCCATGGGATTTTAAAGGAGTCTGAACTGTATTTGACTAATGTGAACAAGAAGCATGGAAGGTGAGCTGCAACTGGATACTACTGCAGCAACAACAAAAAAAACTATTCTCCAGACAATCTAGTCAATGACAGAAATTGAGAGAAAAGAGAGAAATCCCCATGTTTTCCTGTTTCTGAATTCACTGAAAACATATCTAAATATATCTGCAGAACTACATAACAAAGTAATCTAGTGTCTTTAAGACCACAGTAACTCCTCTGAAGTCAATGTAGTCAACTGTAAATGAAAGATAAACTTATGTACTAAGAGTTAAAGACAATGTTTAGCACAAGAATATACCCTGGGCAGATGAACACTTAAAGGCATCTACTTTATAATAAGAAATAATGTTTCAGAATGCTCTTAATTCTCTGCTGGCACTCTGTTCCTCAGTGCACAACAACAAAGGTAGGCACCTTGTCAGGATCATTTAAGCAAACACAGCAATTTCTTACTTGCTTTTAATATTGGAACTGCTAATAGATGCTATGTTCAAAAAGTATAAACAAACCACAAGACACGCTAATCAAGGTAAGAGCCATATGTACAAAACAAATGGAGTCTTCCTCACCTTTGGCTTGAGAAAACAAAAAGGAAGGGATTTCAGCAGCATTGTCTTTAATCCAATTTACTTTGGATTTAATCTCCAAAACAAGGCTGGCCTGCTAATTCCCAATTATAATGGCACATGTAATCAGAGTCCTCATTAACAAAGACTGACTATATTGTCTATTAGGAATGGAAATCTGAAATGCAAATTCAGCAAATCAAAACGTTAAATGAGCTCTACCCAAGATGCTTAGAGCTCCTGCCAGGGCAGCACATGCTGGCCGACACCTGCCCCGAATTCTCCTTCCAGCTGAATGTTTCATTCTGTTCCAGTCTTTGCCTCCTAATTGACCTGCTTATGATCTCTGCTACAATTAACATATGCTTATTAGTAATGGCTGGTTAAAGATTTCAAACTGCCGCAGTTTACAAAGTCTAATAGAGATGGCACACCACAGGAAAGATGAGACCACTGTTTCGCTGATCAGCAATGTCTTAGTGGTTAGGTTTCATGTGATCCAAATGAGATAATTTTTCACATCATCTGATGTCTGAAAATCCATTCTAATTGAAACTGGAAATCTGCACACAAAGTGGCTTAAGGCTCCTGATGCACTAAATGAAAATCAGTTAGTGAATATGATTTTTCTCCCATTTAACCAAATGCTTAGCAGTCATGAGAAAAAGGTTGTTTTTTTTATTTTATTTTTTTTTTTAAAAAAAGGAGAGAGGAGGCAGGGGGAGGAGGGGGAAGGGTCAGTAAAGAAAGAAAGAAGGAGAGAGGGTAAAAAGCTATTTTGAATGATAACAAAAAAAATAAAACAGCCTACCCTACAGGATTTTAGGTCAAATTCCGTAGTACATTTCTTAGCTGTTAATGAAGGTTTACGTATGGATCTATGAACAGAATGATTGTGGGGTTTATATGTTGAAGCAGCAAAATCATCATTTTGACATTACCAGAATATTGATTAGCATTATTTTTGATCATAGCTGTTATCCAGGAAAACAGTCTTAATCCCCCTAAAAAAAAAAAAAAAACACAAAACCCCCTATTCCAGACCCCCCCCCCAAAAAAAAGAAAACAAAACAACAACAAAAAAAAACCTGGCACTTAAATATGCAGAAGTGTGTTCTTATATGATGACCCCTGTAAAACTCACATTAATGTTAGTTAATCACATTACTTATATTTCCTTATATGAAAAAGAATATAATATTACTGCTTATTTGTCAGGACAGTCCACTTTCATTAAATTTTCTTCTGTCTTCAGTGTTTTTCCATATTACCGTCTCCAGCCTGCAGGAGCCAATGGGCAACAAATAGATCTCTTCCACCTGGTTTCATTCCAGCTTCATTAGCAATGCAGTAGTACAGCAATTAAGTCTAATTCTTCTCTCCTAACTGCATTATTATTATTTATCTAAGTTTTTTTTTGTCCACCCTATTTATTCCTTCTAATTTTGTTCTTCAATTTCACTTTATCATAGTGCATTCTTAAAGAGAAGACTGGATATTTCATAATCCTTCCTTAGTGCTATCTTTGATTATACAAGCCACTTACTCCTCTTTGAAGTCTTACTGCCAAAATCCCAGGAGACTGAGAAGGGGGCAAGAGAGTGTTTGGGTCCTGTTTTGCTCCTATGACCCCAACCATTTCCACTTCTTATAGGTAATCAAAGGTAATATTTTTTCGTGAAGACTTCAGTTCTAGTCCCAAATAAATTCAATGGCAATTTTGTCTTTATTTCCTGAATGACATTTCTAAAAACTAATGCTTTATGCTTCATTAAAAAAACATGCTCTCGACAACATATTCTTAAACTCAGAATGCAAGGTTGTGCTGTTTGTATAATCCACACATGCTTTGCAAAGGCATAACAAGACACTCACTGCTCCCAAAAGGTTACAGTTTAAGTCAGGCAAATACAATAGGAAGAAAAGATTAGGTTCAAGCAAAGGGGAGGAGAACACCAGAGAGCAAATTCATTCTCAGATTTACAGTGGACTTGTGGTCTTTATGAAAGGATCTAAAGGAGATGGATATATAGCTTAGTAAGGAGGGGAAAAAAAGACATTATTGCAAGCTATAGGAAAAGATATGTATTAGAAAGCAAAAGAAAGAAACAAAGTGGTCTCCCTAAAGTTAGCAGTAACAATTCTTACACTTCATGATTTATGGCTGTTTTTTTGGAGAGTGATGTTCCCATTTTTTTAGTCTTCACTCTGAAGCTGGTGAAAAACAGATTGGCTTGGACATTTTGATGTCATCAAAGTGACTGGAGTTTAACAAAAAATTGTTGGGTTCCTTGAGAGAAAAATGATTCTGTGGCTCTCAGCTTCATGGCTATTACAATCAGCTTTGCACTCTTTTAATAAAGTAAAGCTGATTCAGACTTGTAGCACTAAGTACAGAATTAGCAAAAATCATCTGCAGTGCTTCAAAAACTTTTTCTGTCCTTGCTGCACCTGAATATTAATTTGTAGACTTGATCCTGCCTACATTACAGCTACCATTTCTTCTTTTATTCTTTTCTTTCTTTTCTTTTTTCTTTTCTTTTCTTTTCTTTTCTTTTCTTTTCTTTTCTTTTCTTTTCTTTTCTTTTCTTTTCTTTTTTCTTTTCTTCCCTTCCCTTCCCTTCCCTTCCCTTCCCTTCCCTTCCCTTCCCTTCCCTTCCCTTCCCTTCCCTTCCCTTCCCTTTTTCCTTTCCTTTCCTTTCCTTTCCTTTCCTTTCCTTTCCTTTCCTTTCCTTTCCTTTCCTTTCCTTTCCTTTCCTTTCCTTTCCTTTCCTTTCCTTTCCTTTCCTTCCCTTCCCTTCCCTTCCCTTCCCTTCCCTTCCCTTCCCTTCCCTTCCCTTCCCTTCCCTTCCCTTCCCTTCCCTTCCCTTCCCTTCCCTCCCTTCCCTTCCCTTCCCCTTCCCCTTCCCCTTCCCCTTCCCTTCCCTTCCCTTCCCTTCCCTTCCCTTCCCTTCCCTTCCCTTCCCTTCCCTTCCCTTCCCTTCCCTTCCCTTCCCTTCCCTTCCCTTCCCTTCCCTTCCCTTCCCTTCCCTTCCCTTCCCTCTTCTCTTCTCTTCTCTTCTCTTCTCTTCTCTTCTCTTCTCTTCTCTTCTCTTCTCTTCTCTTCTCTTCTCTTCTCTTCTCTTCTCTTCTCTTCTCTTCTCTTCTCTTCTCTTCTCTTCTCTTCTCCTCTTCTCTTCTCTTCTCTTCTCTTCTCTTCTCTTCTCTTCTCTTCTCTTCTCTTCTCTTCTCTTCTCTTCTCTTCTCTTCTCTTCTCTTCTCTTCTCTTCTCTCTCTTCTCTTCTCTTCTCTTCTCTTCTCTTCTCTTCTCTTCTCTTCTCTTCTCTTCTCTTCTCTTTTTTTTTTTCTTCTCTCCTTCTTTTCTTCTTTTTTCTTTCTTCTCTCTTCTTTCCTTTCCTCAGGGCTCTTACTTCAGCTGTTCTCCAACGCTCAGTCTCTAATCATCAGAGGAAGGGGCATATTCAGAGTCTGAGTCACCCCATTCCAGGATATGGGTTAAGTATAGATAGGCTTATGTTTTCCATCTCTATTGACTGTATAGGATGTATAGAACTCACTTATGTCTTCAAACTACACACTTACTTTCAAATAGCTCCTGAAAGAGCAGGTTACTATATCCACTGTACGAGAAGCTGTCTGAATTTAAGGGTATGAATATGGTGTGGGGTGCAAGAAGCTTCTCACTTCTATTACTACTGCCATTCAACCTCGTACCACAGTTCCAAAGTGGTTTGTTGAAACAGCTTTGTGTATTTTCCTATATCTAAAGTGGGTACTTGTGGTGGTTTTACTCGGGTGGGTGGCCAAGCTCCACCACAACCGCTCTCACTCCCCCTCCTACAAAGAGGAACAGGGAGAAAATACAATGCAAAGGGCTCAAGGGTTGAGATAAGGACAGGGAGATCACGCAGCAATTTTTGTGACGGGCAAAACAGACTCAGCATAGGGAGATAGTAAGATTTATTACCTATTACTAACAAGCTAGAGAAGTGAGAAACAAATGAAAGAAACCAAAAGCACCTTCCCCCCCAGCCACCCTTTTCCACCTCCTCCCTCCGAGCGGTGCAGGGGAACGGGGGAATGGGGGTTATGGTCAGTCTATAGCGCTTCTTCTCCGCCTCTCCATCTTGGTCACTCACGTCCCCTGTGCTGTGGGGTCCCTCCCACAGGATGCAGTCCTTGCCGAACTGATCCGACGTGGGCTGCCCACAGGCAGCAGCTCTTCAAGAACTGCTCCAGATATGGGTCCGTACCACAGGGTCCATCCCTCAAGAGCAAACTGCTCCAACTTGGATCCCCCACGGGCACCAGCTCCTGCCAGGTCACCTGCTCCTGCGTGGGCTCCTCTCCACAGGCTACAGGTCCAGCCTGGAATCTGCTCTGGCAGGGGTCTTCCACAGGCCGCAGTCTCTGTCGGTGCAGGTCCACCTGCTCCACCATGGTCTCCTCCATGGGCTGCAGGGTGGAATCCTGCTCCACCGTGGTACTCCATGGGCTGCAGGGGGTCAACCTGCTTCACCATGGTCCTCACCACAGGCCGCAGGGGACTTCTGCTCCGGTGCCTGGAGCACCTCTCCCCCTCCTTCTTCACTGACCTTGGCGCCTGCAAGGCTGTTCCTCACTCCTCTCACCAGCTGCTGTGTGGCACAGTGGTTTTTTTTTCCCTGTCTTAAATATGCTCTCACAGAGGCGCAAAACAACATCGCTTATTGGCTCAGCTCTGGTCAGCAGTGGGACCCTTACCAAACATGGGGCAGCTTCTAGATCCTTCTCACAGAAGCCACCCCTATGGCCCCCTGCTACCAAAACCTTGCCACATAAACCCACTACAGTACTGTAATGCTATCTTACAACTAGCCCATGACACATAGTTAAAATTAAAATTATCAATATCCTTCAATCCAATTTAACAGACTATCTGCTCAGCAGCACCTTGTTGTTGGGCACACCAAACAAAACAAAACAAAACAAACAAACAAAAACCTAAGCCACTCAAATTGGCAGACCTACAAACTCATAGGTCAGTGTTCAGTATTCAGTTCTTATCCATGTTTATTGGAAAGCAAGGAAAAATAAGCAGAAATAGTGAGCATTCAGTCTTTTCAATACTTGGGATTAAATAAATTACAGAACAATAAGGTCATCTAATTGCTCACAAGTTCACAGCTGGAAGAACTAGTAGTAGCAAAAATCTTGTCTGTTCATTTTGTTTGAGCCTGAGTTGTGCTAAAAGTACCCAGAGTCCCCCATAACTTACAAACTTGGACAGCTACATCAGGGGACTACATTTGCAATTGCCTGAATCATGAGGCCAGATCATGCTATATAAGGTTGCTCTGTCCATGTCTCTTGGTGCTCCTCCAGTTGTCCCAAGAGGGAACCAGCCAGGTTGCATGGCCCCGTGTACTCCAGAAGTGCCTGGTCCAGGCAGCTGGAGGACCACCCTCGGGAGCATACCTGGCATTGTGGATACTGGTCACAACTACTGCCTGGTAAACAAGGTTAATGAAGATGCTGTAATTTTCACTTTCAGTTTCATGCCAGCTTTGAGGGAGCCTTTCTGACCAGGTGTTGTGGTTTAGCCCGGCTGGCAGCCAAACACCACACAGCCGTTCGCTCACCCTCCCCCCTCCCTCTCCGGGATGGGGGAGAGAAACAGGAAAGTGAAGCCTGTGAGTTGAGATAACGACAGTTTATTAAGACAGGAAAAAATAATAACAACAACAACAATAATAATAATAATAATAATAATAATAATAATAATAGTAATAGTAATAATGTGTACAAAATAAGTGATGCACAATGCAATTGCTCACCACCCGTTGACCGATGCCCAGCCTATCCCCGAGCAGCCGCCCCCCCACCCCGGCTAGCCACCCCTATATATTGTTCAGCATGACGTCAGATGGTATGGAATACCCCTTTGGCCAGTTTGGGTCAGCTGTCCTGGGTCTGTCCCCTCCCAGCTCCTGCTGCATCCCTAGCCTGCTGTCTAGCAGGACAGAGCGAGAAGCTGAAAAGTCCTTGGCTTGGTGTAAGCATTGCTCTACAACAATTAAAACATCAGCATGTTATCAGCGCTCTTCTCATCCTAATCCAAAACATAACACCCTGCCAGCTACTAGGAGGAAAATTAACTCTGTCCTACCTGAAACCAGGACACCAGGATTACCAGATCTTCTCGTGAGATAATTCATCATAACATATAACATATGCTCCTACAAAGGAGCATTTCTTTGACTAAAAGTTGTCAGAGATCTACTCAACACACTCAGTAGATATGGGTCATGATATGGCCCATTCCGAAGTACGTGCCTATATCCAATTGAATGAATTCCTCTCACAAAATGCCTATTTCTGCCATTAATTCTGAAGGTAGCCTGTGGTGACCAGCATAGTGGCATATACCAACCCTGTAGGTAGGTGAGACCAATCCTTCAGTTGTGTTCTATCAAAAAAAAAAAAAAAAAAGATGCATTATGTATCACTTCTTTCTTTTGATTGTACAGACAAAACCCAGCCATCCTGGACTGTCTGCAATCTGAATCAGGCACCGCTCTCTTGGATTTAAAAGTCACAGTAATTATGACAACTCTGTAAACACATACAGTAGGTGACCTACACAGAACTCAAAGTGAATATAAATGTAATCATTAATTGCTAGATAGGTTTTTCCTGTAGTTACATCTTTCTTGTGCAAAAGAAATAAAATTTTAAGAAAAATATAATGCCAAAGACAAAAAAAAAATATGGTTGCCTTCTATCTGTGACAAACTGATTTGGAACACACTGCCTTTAAAAAAAATAATTTATGCTTAATTATGAATGAATAAAAATATTACTAAAACTCCAGGAAAATTGTTCACATCATAAATCAATATAGACTGTTATTTGCATTTAATTTTCATCCAAGCTTATGCTTTCAAGGACAATTTCTCAGGTTTATTTTAAGTGTAATAAAATTAGAGGCAGATTATCACCTGAATATGAACTAAAACAGGAAGCTTCCATTTTTTCATGAAGAAAATCTTTAGAATATGAAAACAATATTTCATAGATGTAAATACATTCACGTTGATGGTGGAAAATTGTCATACAGTCAAACTCCAGCCTTGGTACATACTTTCTACAATTTAATTTGTCTGAGAGCAGAGTTCATCCCATTTCCTTCTCTTTAAAGTATAAAAACAAAATATAAGATATATATATAGATATAGATATATACGTATATAGAGATATATGTAAATCAGTTTTTTTGTTTTGTTTTATTTTGTTTTCAGGAACCTGTATGACAAAACTATGCAGAACAATTACCCATATTGAAATATAATTTCATGAGATTCTTTCTGAAAATAATCCCAAAGCCTCTTTTCATCCTCTTCGTAGTGACAAATGCACTTCTACTAAATCATTCAATTAGAACTGTGTAAAATCAAGCTTATAGTTCAAACTTTGCCACAGGCTTTCACAACAGTCTGGGACAACTCATTTGATGGGATCTAACCTGAAGAGCTGTCAAGAAACAAAACTTCAGGATGAAGCTGATGTTAATAGAAGATATTTAGCATCTCAGAAATGCAGGCAGTTAAACTCTTTGAACTCCAGTTGCTCATTTCTTTTTAACTTTTTTTTTAACTTTATTTTTATTTTATTATTTTTATTTTTAAAAGAAATTTATACTTCCCAGCTTTACAGTTTTCTGGAAAATGTGTTCATTCTTGTTTCTGAAGTACTTGGATATTGCAGTAATGTGGACCCAATGAACACCTACATATATTTTTGTTCTGCAGTTGCTAATGAACTTAGCTCTTGCATGTGGATTTATCTGTCTATAAAGGTGGAATAGTTGTAGCAGCTATCAGAGACAGATGAATCTGTATGAGCACTCTGGGAATCTCTCTTACTTCTCATAGCACAAACAATGACAACTTCTGCTCATCTGTTCCTCCTTTGATGATTGTGTGGAAGATTATATGCCTGATTAAATTGCTATATTCCAAGAAAATTAATGTAGTATATTTGCAGTGAAATTACTTCAGACTGTAAAAAAAAAGGTTAAAATTTACTTAAATACTTGAAAATAATACAAGTTTTTAACTCCGAGTGGAACTCCACTTGCAATGAAGTCATATTTTAACAGCTAAACCTGTGTGGGGTTTTGTTGTTGTTGGTTGGCTGGTTGGTTTCTTAAAATGCAGTTCACGTTCAGTAGAATTGTATTTATGTTGCTACATACCTTACTGCTGAAAAAAAAAAAAAAAGCAATCTGTTGGAAGGTAAAATTTCTTTTTAGTGTGGTGATCTTTCACCAGATAGACTATCGTGGTTTAACTAGCACCATTGTGATGTATCAGGTCAGTGCCATGTTGCATATGTGCATGAAGTCTACACAGTGAAATTATTATGTTGGATGGACTGAATTTTCTCTATGTTCATTGATATATTTAAAAATATTTAAGATGTCTAAAATTATAGGAAAAAAAGAGTAAGCATTCATTTTCATCATTTTATTTTATTTTCATTTTCTTTTTCATTTTCATTATTTTCATTTACATTTTATTTTCATTTTCATTTTATTTTCATTTTCATTTATGCAGATGCAGTTTTACAGTTGGAAAGAAAAAGGGAGGAAGTGGATGGTAGTACCATCTTCTGTTTTACCCCTCATGTAACCTAAAACTGTTCATATATATATATATATATTTCTATTATTTTTTAAAGGAAAAAGAAAGGACTCACTCCTGGGATTTGACTTTGTATGCCACACTCATGGCTTGAAATCGAATTTTAAAAATAGAAACTCTTGTATATATTGTAGAATAAATGGTGCTGCTTTAATAAGAACAGTTGGAATGCAAAAGAATCTTGGAACCAGTGTGTGAAAATATACCCAAAATGAAAGAAAAAAGAAGAAAGCAATATTGAAGATGATTTATTTACTACCCCTCAATTCCTAATTATAATTATTTTTGCACCGTGACGTCTTCTCCAGCCTTTTTGTTTTACAGTGTCATCACTAAAGTGATGAAAGGGCTATTAAATAAATATGCAATATCATCTTTTTATTTCAAGATGAGGGATGTTAGCCTTGGAGTCTCCGTAAATTCCATTCTGCCGTTCTAAAATTTCATATGCACCTTCAAAATATAACATGCCTTTATTAATAAAATCAAGAATTATTGTCTCCTGATTGTTCAGACAACCTACTACTACATAATATACCAACACACTGAAGTCTGATCTTATCACTTTCAGGATGGCAGTATTTCCATTACAGCAGCATCTGTGCATGATGGGGATAGTCAAGAACCAGAGGTCTCCTGTGGTAGGCATTGTGCACAGTCATGATAGAAGCAGCCTGTACCTTAGCGCAGTTACAGCCAGTACTTGATGTTCAGAGTAGAATTCATCTCACCATATAAGCACAAAAAAATGATTTTATGAAGTATTCTCCAGAGAAGCATCCTTTTGTTGACTGGAAAAAAAGTCTGGAGTGGTGAGCTTATATGGGTGGCCTAATTTAGGGCAGATAAACCCAAACTACGGCCGTATTCTGCAAGAACTGTACAAACACAGGATAGAAGGATAGTCCTGTGCTCCAAACTCCAAATCCCCTTCTGTCAATACTAGAGTCTTCACCCATAACTGCAACACTCAAATCATTCTGGGTCCGTTGCATCTGAGTTTCGGATCTCCTGAAACAGTGTTCAAACTATTTTCTCTACTGTGGGAGTGAAGTACCTAAAATACACTGGCAAAGATTTCTCTAACTGGCTACACTCCTTGACCTCAGTGAAAAAGATGAGACTACAGACACGTTGTCTTGCATATCATAGAAAACCATCATTGCATTGCTGAGTCAGCGTAGCTCATTTACTTAGTACCAAAATCACTAGCAACTGGGTCAGCTAAGTGATACCTGAGTGCTGAAATCTCTTATACATTGCTATGGAAATACCAAGCAGAATTGTAAGGGAACTTTTTTTTCATCATATCATATTTTTGAAAATATTATTTTTTCCCTCTAACATTAACAGTACAATTCTGATTTTCTAAAATCATATTGCTATTTAGCGTTAACTGCAGAGATTCTACAACCTGCTGCTTTTTACAGTCATCCAAGAAGAGGAAGACCTGGGTTTATCTGAAGAGTAGAGGTATGAACCTGTATCCCATAAAAGCATTTTATTCAATGGGTCATCTGTCCTGGTGGAGATCTCTGAGAAAATTTGCTGCATCCCATGTAAATGTCAGAACCAAGAATAATACTGCAATGCTATAAGCAGATATGCTGTAGTCATTGCCACAATCTGGTTGTGCACTGTTTAGAGAGTTACTTACAGCCAATGGAGAAAGACTGGCACTCGTAGAGGACAATTCTTCCCATCCTAAAGCACGTGCCTTATGTGACTTAGAAAAGTCACAATCTGGAAGCACTTGTCTTTTTTTTTTTCTTGATTATAAAAGGAGACTGACAGCTATCAGGCACCTAACTGTCTGACAAAAGTGGAATGAATATCACTCAAAGGTAGTAAATTTACAGGTTTTCTGTTGCAATTTGATCAACAGTTTATATGTGCTATATAAAGTACTGCAAAAAAAACACAATATCCATGTTTGAAGAATTATCAAATATATATTGGTTGAGATTCACCAGTAGGCATGGCAGTAAAGAAAGTAGCCAAATAAGGTGACAAACATCCCAGAGCATGTATCAGTTAAGACTGTTAGTTCATCAGCTGAGTCGGGAGGAAAGGTAAAAATCTATAAGTCATTTGTGCAAATGTGAAGCTTATATGTGCTGATTTCATTTTCTATTCATCCATGTGATATGGTCAGTTCTTTGGTAAGTTTAACTTAAAAATAAATAAATATATAAATCCTTGAATATATGTTTAAGAACAGCAGTAGAATTCAATTGCTGTCTTTTTGTAGAATCATAGAGTAGAATCAGAATATCTTCAGTTGGAAGGGACCACAAAGATCATTGAATCCAACTCCTGGCTCCGCACAGGACCACACAAAAATCAAAGCAGATGTCTGAGAGCATTGCCCAAATGCTTCTTGAACTCCAGCAGGCTCGGTGCCATGACCACTGCCCTGGGGAACCTGTCCCAGTGCCTGACCACCTTCTTGGTGCAGAACCTTTCCCTAACACTCAGCCTGACCCTCCCCTGTCCCAGCTCCTTGCTGTTCCCTCGGGTCCTGTTGCTGTCCCCAGAGAGCAGAGCTCAGCACCTGCCCCTCCGCTCCCCTCCTGAGGAAGCTGTAGGCCGCCATGAGGCCTCCCATCAGCCTCTTCTGCTCTAGGTTGAACACCTACCTAGGTTCTCTAGGTTACCCAGTGATCTCAGCCACTTCTCACACATCTTGACCTCTAGACTCTTCTCCATCTTTGCAGCCCTCCTTTGGACACTCTCTAATACTTTTATGTCCTTCTTATATTGTGGTGCCGAAAACTGCAGACAGTACTTGAGGCGAGGCCACACCAGCACAGAGCTGAGCAGAACAATGACTTCCCTTGACCAGCTAGCAGTGCTGTGTTTGATGTACCCCAGGACACAGTTGGCCCTTTTGGCTGTGAAGGCACACTGCTGGCTCATGTTCAGCTTGCCGTTGACCAAAATCCCCTGATCCCTTTCCATGTGTCTCCTCTCCAGGCACTCATCCCACAATATGTACATATAGCTAGGGTTGCCTCATCCCAGGTGCAGAACCTGACACTATCTCTTGTTAAACTTCATACTATTGGTGATTGCCTAGCCCTCTAATTTGACAAAATCTCTGTGCAAGGCCTCTCCACCACTCCTGTGAAAAGCCTTTCCAACAGCTCCTCCCAATTTAATGCCATCCACAAACTTGCTTAGTATACATCTGAGTCCTGCATCCAAGTAATTTATGAAAACATTAAAGAGAACTTGCCCTAAAATGGAGCCCTGTGGAACCCCACTAGTGACTGGCCACCAGCCTGAGGTAACCCCATTTGCTATAAAACTTTAAGCCCCATCTGTCAGCCAATTGTTCACCCATCATATTATGTATAAAATGTATATATGCATTATAACACTGAATGCTAATAATTTATTACAAGTTATGATATTATTTGGCTCCTCCAATTTCTTACAAACCCTAAATTGTCAGAGTACTCACAAAGAACTCACCTCAGTTTTTAATAGATGAAGAAACTGAGGTACAGAAATATAAAATACTTTTCCATGAGGACAAATATCAGGTTAATGACTGAACAAAGTCAGATGCCTCATCTGCTAACTGGCGGACTAATGGTCCTATCATTCAGTACAGGAATATTCTGTTCTTTTATTTTTCTGTTTAATCATTGATCATTGCTATTCCCATATCAATGAACATCCTGGGAAACAGATCCTGAGGCTTTTTCCTCAGCGCTTCGTTGTCCAAGTCTCCTCTTAGGTCTTGAGTAAGGATCTAAATCATCAGTGCAAACCTTGCCTTAAATGAAAATTAATGTTTGCTGGCTTTAAAGCTTTGTGTGTGTGTGTGTGTGGTGTGTTTTGTTTGTTTTTGTTTTGCCTTTTTTTTTTTTTTTTTTAAGAAAGTGGCAGAGGAACAGTTAGTTATTACTCTAGGGAAGATCCCTTTCTTGCCACGCTCAGCCCAGTCTCTTTTTTTCTTTCCTATCTACGCAGCTCTCACAGTGCTTATTTAGTATTTTTTCAGAGTTCAGTGTTCCTAGTGGGACATGGTGTGTAGTTTAAATTTGTTTCTCTCCTGATATTTTAAATGACATCCAATTGACCTCATAAATGTCTTATGAGACCAAACAAACTCCACACTCGAGCAAAAACTGTCAACCACTTCTACCCTACTTGTCCCCAGGCTGCTCTGGCATGATGCCATAAAGCATCAGTATTGATATTTTGTGGCATTCAAATTGTTAAGTACCTAGGCTAAGCAACAGGAGCAGAAGTATTAATACAATCTGGCCGTGTCACTGATAATTACACCAATATAAACTAAATTTATAGCATATGACACCTTTGATATGAATTGGCAGCAGGCATCAAAACCTTTTCTTGACATTATCACGTAAACCTGGGAGGCATACAGATAGCATTTTGTGTAAGGTGTTTTTATAGAGAAGCATAAGAGATTCAGCAAAACTTCTGCATAGTTTTATCATACCGTTCATCAAGACTTGTTTATTGTCAATAGTGACTTTTACTGTGGCAAAAAAATATCTTGTAATGTTTTATAATTTTAACTGAATAAACTCATAAATGCATTCAAAGCATCAGGGAACACAGCTACACTAAGCAGTATAAGTTTACATGATAATTCAGCTTAAAATTATGCCTCTAGTTTTCTAGATTGAAAACATATTTTTTTTTCTAATATGGAAAACAGAACCTATCTAAAGAGACCCTTTTATGCTATAGTTTTGCGTTAAAATTATCAGGTGTCTAGGGAAATGTGTTCTTGAAATCCCATCATGATCCATGTGTCATTGAAGACAAAGATCTGATGTGCTATGGAAATTTCTTGATGCATATTATGAGCTGTTGTTTGCCATAGTGTCTGGATAATCCTGCTTCATTTATTGGAGGGCCATTTCAGCTGCACTGTCAACAGCCTGGGATGATCGGGTCACCTTTCCCTAGAAAATTATGTAAAAGCTGTCAAATGGGCAGGATTATAGGCACATTAAAGGTGCTTTAAGATTTCATGCCTATAAATATTAGCAAAGAAGATTTAAAGGCAAATTTGTCATCAGTACATGTCCACATTTCTACAACCTTGTTTTACAGCATTGCAATGTTATCACCCACATTTTATCATGTAACTATGAAGCATTTTTGTAGGGAGCAGCTGCTGCCAGCCTTATCTGCTTAACTCATGTAGCAGGAATTAAGCATTTATTTATTTATTAAAAAAAAAAAAAAAAAAGTGACTGCCTCCTATTTGTCACCGTTTGGAAAGGAGTTCTCAACACTTTTATTTTCCAGCAAAACAATTCAAGTAGATCAACACAAACATTTTGTATTTGGAGGGTCAGCTTATTAAAAGTCATTATGTATTTAATAAAGACTTTTTCATTACGGTGAGAATTATGATCTTTGCATGGGAGTAATAATGCAGCAGATCATTTTGCATAATATTTACTTTTAAGTTGTGAACATTTTATTATAGTGTTTTGGAATGACTGCTCTTATTTATTGTACATTATGAATTCCATGGGCATCTCCAAAATAAATAGATATTGGCAGCCCCGAAGCATTTCTTCAGAGCTCTCTGGTATTTTTGATAGACGAGTGTAGTATTTTAGTCATATATCAGTGCTGGCAGATCGCTAGCCAATCTCTAAGTTAAACAGACCTAAAGATCTCAGAGGAGGAAGCAAACCTCTCAACCCCCCAAGTTGTTCAGGGAAAAAGTGATCTCAACCCCCTCCTAAGGAGTAGAGTAAATTGTGAGCAAAGCTATGTCAATTGTAAATGTCTGCTCTGGGGCTTCATCCAAACCCACAGACATCTGTAGAAAGTTTCCCATTTCAATGAGCTTTGAAACTAGTTGTTGTTAAGCCAACGTGCATCCCTCTCCTCTCTATCACAAACGTCCAGGTCAAAGGGCAGCACTAGATGGAAACCTACGTGTAAGCCATAACTGGTACATCAGTCAGCAGAGCATACCTCCAATGAATTTGCTGCTGCAGTGTGAGTTATGGAGGAAAAATGCTTGAAAAATCCTGAATGCAATTAGGCACAACATGGTTGTTCTCTCCAAGCTTCATTAGGCTTTGCTTTTGGCTTTCACATTCCCTGTTGGCTTGGGTAAATGCCCAGTCTTCAGTTAGCTTCAGTGGGAACAGAAGTGGTGTGGAGGGAGAGGATTTGTCTGCAAAAAGTGGAAGAAAGAGATATACTGCCTGAGCTGGGGGGGCTCTGCTGGGGGAATAGGGGAAGGGAGGAGAATAAGAGGGTAAACAAAAGGTGTTCAGTGCATGAAGGAGAAAGCAAATCTAGCAACTACCAACAAGGAGGCAGCAGAGGAACCTACGGACTTGCATATGGACGCAACAAATTCTTTCATTAGGTGTCAGGGCACCCTAAAATATAAGCTGGGGAGCTGGTTGAAAGGTCTTTTAAGTTCACAGTGGGGGTATTGGCTATTGAGGCCCAACAGCAGTAGGACTCAGAGAACGAATTAAGTGAAAAATTTCCTTGGAGTTGGGCAAGTAGGAACTGAAGCAGCAAGGCTGATACTTTCTCTGAGCATTTTTTCTTGTTCACTCTGACCAAAGCCAGAAAGTATGTATGCAGGAAGTTTTATGGCTGTGGGTAAGCCAGGAACAAAAGTTGTCCTGGAGAAAAATGAAGAAAATACTTTCCACGCACAAAAAAGAATATTAAATGCAGAAGCTAACAGGGCTCATTGTTCCTTGTTCATACAGGCTGGGACGAAAAGAAATATGCCAGATCTTGGAGCCTCCATGCTGGAACTGACTAGCTTCTGGTGAGTAACCCCACAGCATCTGAGAAGGTGATGGAAAAAGAAACTGGGATGAAAGTAGTAACAGTCACTTCAGAGAGTAAAATGTTTTAGCTTCAGAATCTAGGACTCAACTTGAAGAAAGTATATAGAGACAGGGGACAGAAAACACTGATAGACCTTCTTACATGGAATGGTTACAAGGCAACACGAACTTCCCCATAGGTGACAGCCTGTATTTGTGTGAGCTGGGGACCAGGCAAAAGATGTTTTTTGCAAGCAATTTTACTGGAGAAGCACAAAGAAACTCACCCCAATATCATTGAAAGGAAATCCACACTTGGAGAAAGCAAGCCACAGTTGCACAAAGCAACGATGAAGATTCAGGCAAAAGAGTGAATGATAATGCAACTGTTATTTAAGTTTAGGGGCTTGCTCACAGCAAAGCCTTGATTCAACTGCCTAGTACATTCGATACACCCCAGGGATTGGGTAAATCCTATTTGAGTTTGCAGATATGTCACAAGAAATCCTTTGCCCTTCTGGAACAGCAGGAATAATGCCACAGAACATCTCAAATGGTAATAGACATCTACGGTTAGACATGCAAATTGAACCCTGAGAGAAGAAAATGGCCCAGCTAAGCTCTCTGTCAAAGCTGAGAATGAAAATTGAATGGAGTGGGATGCCAGTGCAGCTGTGGGAAAAGGTTCAATCAGCAGCTGGTAAACTGAGGCATCTTTTACGCCTGCAGAAGAGGTCAAAAATTTTCTGTTAAGGGTCTCTGGGCCTTATTTTTCCTTTCCCTGGGAGGTATTGAGTAAATGTGACCTGTGAGTTACTCTTGTTAGGCGCCAATCTTTCTAGTAGATACTACAGCCTATTATGATTTCCAGGAAAGATAGACTCAAGAACATGTATAACCCAATGTGTACAACTCAACTGCTGCCGGGGAGAGCTCTCAATGAAAGAAATAGGGAGCCCATGTTCCTCCTTCACTCCCATCCCTGAAATATGTTGTGTAGTTTAGAGACAGCAGGTATTTCTGCTCATTCTTAATAAACTGGCAGTATTTCAGACATTGACTAAGACAGCTGGGGATACAGCAGCCTCCTCATTCCTGGCTAGAACTTATTTATTATTAAAGACAAATTAAGTGATGGGAGGTGGGTCTTGAATGTTGGATAATCCATTAACCAGTTCAATAGGATTCCCCTGAAAGGAGGTTTGTATGCCAGAAGTTGCTTCCAGTGCAGTTTGTGTAAGAAGAGATGGGGAAAGGGAGAAGGAAGTTGACAGGTGCTGTGAGTAAGTGAGGATGTTTGCAAGAGTGGCAGGGGAGGTGTGCATTCAGACCAAGAGGTCTGAACAGGTGAGCAAGACCTGAAGACCCATGAGCCATGAAGCAGCTAGATGTGTTTAGGGATGGAAATGACTCTTGCAGACTCCAAAAAGCAAACAGCAATCTATGGGATGTATAAGCCATCCAGGAGAGAGGGCTACACCTGCCTGTGTATATTTCTGGCTGATGGGAGAATGATTAGTTATCCAGGAGCCTGGATAGGGCAGCCCAGCTGATTGCTGGTGCTCACTAGTGGCAGGTGACCAATGCCTGTGTTTGTCCCCCAGGATATCTGCTTCCTTGATAAACCTGAATTAGAAGCAAATTAAAGAACAGACGTCTGCTAAAGAGGCAGAATAAAAAAGTCTCTCGCAGCAAACATTCAGCACCCTCTTTGCAGCCTCTAAACCTTACTTACAGGGGAGGGCAGTGGGGTCCCAGCTCTGAGTGACAGCTCTCCCCAAATATGTGGAAACAAGTGAAGAAGAAATGATGACCTGCACTGCATATGTTATTGCTGAATGATTCCCAGGTGAGTTCAGTTAATAAAGTCACAGACAAATTAAACCACATCCCTCACATCTTGTCATTATTTCTGCATGTCTGGAACAATAAAGACTAAGACTTTTTTTTAGGTCTGTAGGGATGGATCTCTAAAAAGTATTTTCATGAGAAAGCTAACTTAAAACATGTATGGGTTTATTTTATTTGACAGGTATTTATATTTTCTTGTTATAGACATGGATGATAACGTAGGCCTTCATAAATCAGCTTCTCTGTTTTAATTTCAGGCCAGTTATTATAACCTCCCACCTTTTATCAATATATTTTAGGGAGCCCCATAACTTCTTCATTAGTTTTTGTTTATTTGTTTGTTTGTTTGTTTTCAGATGAAATTTTTCTGCCAACTTTGATTATCCCCCTGCCACAAACTGAGACAATGCTGTTTGGTATACACTTCATAAGAAATGCCCTAGCATAGACAACAAAAGGTCCACAAACTTGATTTTGCATCCCTCTACAAAGAGGTGAGGTAGAGGATGAAGAGAGCTGATGTAAGGAACATATAAATTTGTACAGTAGCCCTGACAATTTCTGCAACCTTGTGCCAGAGACACTGAGTACTTTGAGTCCTATCACACATGCTGAGGCTGCTTTTCAAAATTACATTTTAAACATATATCATCATTGTCACTATTTACTTTGCACATACTTTCTGTAGTCATACATATTCTATGAATAACATTAAATATAAACATTTGGTGTCTTACACTAATGGAGATTGTTTTTGTTTGATTACATATCTCAATCTATTCTTCATCAGAGAATTCTTGATCCAAATCACTTTTGCACTTGATCTTAGCTTTTGTCTCCCCTGCATTTATTCACCCTAAAAGGATATCAAGTGCAGATTCTTTTCACGGTCTTTATCCATAATTAAAAGCTAATATTCTAAGGGAAAGAACTCAGGGGTACACAAATTCTTCAATTTAGATCCCACAGATAATGTCTTATTTGTAAATATCTATAAACGTGCAGTTTTGGTGTGTGGCATATATTTCACTAATCTCTCAAAGGGCCTAAATATTCTTTCATTACAAATATCCTTGAGAGTCATCATGTCAAAATCATTCCACAATTAATAGAGGTTGCCTCCAAGGGCCTCAGGGAGAAGAAGGCTGTTAATAAGTGGACAAATAGGAGATACACTCTGGCCTGCTTTAAAATGCTTGAGGACATTATGCCATGTACTGGCAGGAACATCTTTGGTAAATTCTCAAAAATCCTTCCTGTTCACACAGGTGTTTCCTATGGTATCAGTAATTTTTTATCAGTGACAGCAAGATATGAGGTCCTGTACTCTTTTTGTATAGTCACCAAAAATAGGAAGGAGAGCCATTGGCTTAAGTGAAGCTAGGACTGTATATGAGGTTTGTCAGCCTGAGGTGTAGTCCTTTATTAGAAAGAAACTGATAAATCTTGTTGCATTTTTATCAAGAGACAATACTTTTGAGGCAAGATAAGGGAACATATTGATTTGTTTTATTTTTTGAATGGGTGAGAAGAATTACTTGATATCACAACAGTTCTCACTGTTCATTTTTCTACAGTTTATACAGGATATTCCTGATAAAAGCATAAAATCTATCTTTCTGTTATCATTGATTAAGCTAGTGGGAGAACATTTTGTCTGGTTAAATACAATTTCTCTGTTTTTTCAATTGGAGGGGATAATTTTTAAGAGTTAAACCTTTATAACTAATCCAAAAGTGCCCTGCTCCTTCTGTTTGTGGAAAGGTGTCTGACAATATAAGGCAGTTGTTTCTGAGAACAGTGCTTTTAGGCAGTGTAAGAGAAATTTTGTATTATCCATCTGTGGTAGAAATAAATTGTGCATATGTGTGGTTTCACACTTGTGGGTAGAAATATGTCATTAATGTATATTTATGTCAGATTGGATCAGATTCTCTAGTTGCTTTGTGTGACTTTATTGAGCAGTCATATGGAAGTTTCATGTGGAAGATCAAAATCAGCTGTAAAATGAGACTGTGACTGTAACCTTAATTATCGAAAGGATATCCCCTCCAGAGGATCATAATCTGGTTTGAGAAGCAGAAAGACGGTTGCTTCCCTATGGGAGTCTGGGAGCGATCCTCTCTCAAAAGCTTGGTGATATAGTCCTGTAAGGCTGATATGATTTCACTTTCAAATGTATTTAAAAATTCTACAGCAAATCCATTGGGGGCGTAGGCTTTCCCGCTTTCCAACGCAAATACTGTTTCCTTAATTTCATTCTCTGTCCTGGGAATCTGCAACAGTTCTTTTCACTCTTGTGTCAGTTGTAGCTGCTGCTATTCCACAGCTGATGAAAGAATTGGATTTTAATGTTTGTTCAGAGGTACGTAAGTTGGCATAATAATTGTGAATAACTGTGATTCTCCAGGGTGAAGAGGAGTTCGGCCTTTGTATTTCCCAATTTACTGGGTTAGTTTGGATCATCGCTTCTTTGTTTATCAAACCAACTGACAATTAGCTTGCTTAAGGAATGAGTGTTAAAAACTTACATTTCTTTTTTTTTTTTTCAGATTTTTTTGAAGGATATGTTTAAAGCTAAATTCATAGATCTCTCACATGAACTTTTGTACTCCTATGTTTTAAACTCGTTGGAAGTAAAGTTGTCTTAAGTGAGCAATTTTAGCATGAATTACTGTCTCAGCATTTTGTTGTTGTTGTTGTTGTTTTTTATTACGATATATAATTTATTCTCAAAATATCTGTCAAACTCTGTGACCCCATGGATTTAATCTTCTCATGCACACTCCCAATGAAGCGAAATACTCATAAAATTGGAATCATAGAATCATAGAATGGCTCGGGTTGGAAGGGATTTAAAGATCCTCTAACTCTAACCCCACTGCCATAGGCAGGGATGCCACCCACTAGATCAAGTTGGCCAAGGCCCCATCCAGCCTGGCCTTGAATACCTCCAGGGATGGGGCATCACAACTTCTCTTGGCAACCTGTTCCAGTGCCTCACTATCTCACTATCCTTACAGTGAAGTGAATTATTTCCCTGTTGGAAAAAAAAAGAAAAAAAAAAAAAAGATCAGCATGCTAAAGATTATTTATCTAACTCTCATTATCTTCATTCTTTGCCTTGGAAGCAGTAGACTTTTTTCTGAAAACTATCACCAACCATCATCCTTATCAGTAAAATCCATATGATTTTTTAAATGTACCTAAAAAAAAAGAAGGCCAAAATGATGTATTAAAGTGAAAGTACAAAAAGCAAAAAGTACAAAAAAGTACATAGAGGAACTACCTGAATAATCAGAAAAGATGGCATCCAGCTGACCTAGGTTTTTCTCTCAGTGGAGAAAGTTAAGCACCTCCCATTCTACAATATCTATCAAAATTACTAGGGATAAGGTAATCTTTGAAAGGCTTATTTATTTCAACCAACTTTTGAGAGCATAAATATCTAGCTCAAACTATAATCAACTGACCTTCAGATTGCTAAAGTTAGTTAGTTGATGCCCCACGCCTGTCATTGTTCAAGAGACATTTAGACAATGTCCTCATTAATATGCTCTAAGTTTTGCTTAGCCCCAAAGAGGTCAGGCAGTTGGACTATCTAGGAAGGTCCCTTCCAACTGAACTATTCTATTCATTTTCTATCCTATTCTATTCTATTCTGTTCTGTTCTGTTCTGTTCTATTCTATTCTATTCTGTTCTATAGTTCAATCCTATCTTTAATATTCTCATGAGGTCCAGTTCAAGATTTCCATGTTTCACCTCTTTTTATTCCACCATTGCTGCTGCATTTTCAAGACAAGGACTGATTCATCACTGTTTTGTGATATCTATTTTTTACTGAAAGTCCACTCTCAGTTAAGCAACTCAAAGTGTAATTTGTCCAAAGATGCTTTCCTCCTCTTAGAAAAAACTCAGTGTAGACCCTTGTACTGTCATTTTGCTAAAAGACCTGGAAGCCCCTACCATGCTGTCCAGGCAAGGTGCAGTGTGGTAAATAACTTTATTAATAGTCTTCTCTCATCATTTTTCTGGTTAGTAATCCAGAGGTGTAAATTGTTCTATTTTTTCAGTAAAAAAAGCTATACTATTTCATTTATCTGTTTGTTGTTGTTGTTGTTGTTGTTGTTGTTTTGTGTTTTTTTTTTATTTTTTAATCTTTGTTTTTCTCATGAGTTCATGCTCCTAGATAACCTCTAGCTGTCCAGAGTTATGCCAGTAAGACCCACTGAACAAATTGCCCATGCTGCATGTTAGGCATAAATCAGATTTTCTTCTTTTCCTGCTCAGATATTGTTTTCTATTTGTTCACTTAAGCATTTCAAAAGCAACTTATGGATATGATTTAAAAGCTGTCTTATTTTCCTACTTGTTCAACTCTACTTGAACAGTTTGGTTAAAGTGGTAATTTGCTACCTTGAACATTGCTACCAGCACCAATTGCTTTTGGAAATTCAGGATTTCTGTTAACAACCTGGGGATGAAAACCGGCTTCTTCCCAACTTCTTACTTGGTTATTCTAATGTTTGTTCTAATTTAATTATTGGGATCCAGAATGTCTTTTTTCCTGCTATGCCTTCTTGTAGAAATCACCTTCTGCTTACTTTTTTTAGCAAAACATTTTGGAAAAAAGAACTGGACACTTCTTCCCCCTCTACCAACAGGATGTGCTGGCAGTCATCTTGTTTCTTTGCAGCATTTTCCTTTAAGAACTCTGTTTTTGATTTTGCTTGTCTCTTCCCTAGAACAAGGAAATTCCAACCCTGTGGATGCTCTCACTTGCTCTCCCAATCCTGCTGCCAAATCTGCTGCTGCTGCTCATCTTTAACTGTTTTCAACAGAACATCTCCGGCAGCACATTGATTAAGTACAGGAAGCATTAGTGACCAGCAGCTCAGGGCACTGGGTTGTTATTGACTCTGACAGAGCAATTTGTTTCTCCAATGTTCATTAGTCTACAAAAGGGGCACATCAGACAAGGCAATTGAAACGTACAATATTGCCTACCTATCTCTTTTCTGTCTTGATTATGTACAGCCCAGAGTTCAGCTCCAAAATACGTTAAGACCTCAGAGACATGAATTGTAAAAATGAAGATAATTAGAATTCCAGACTGGCCCAACTTGGAGCAAAGATAATTAATGCTACAAGTTCCAAATGAGCACACACATGACACGTAAATAAATTCAAAATTAGGCAAAAGTTTCTACATTTCTTAGAATTATTAGTGTGTGGTCACAGTGACACTTTGTGTTCATTGCTAGGGAATGCACTCTGCTGAAACACTGCAATGTGCTGAAGTTAACATCTATTATCTAATATGCTCATTAACAATAAGTGATCCAATGTCTGCAGTGAGAAGACTACAACCAAATTTTAGTAAGGTCAGGAGCTATTCATGAAGCAGCAGCTACCAGACATAAAAAGAAAGCCAGGTAGAGTATGCTGCAGGTTGAAACATGTACTCACAGTTAAACTAAAATGTAGTGCATTGTGCACTGCCACTTCATTTTTAATGTGTGTACCAACATGTTTGTCCTTTGCCATGGAATGGACGTGACTTTTCCTCACGTTCACCTTCTGTCCTTGTCTGTCAACAGATATTTGTTCTGTGTGTCTCCATTCATAAAACATACAGACCTACTAACAAGACATTTCTGTGAGCAACAGAGATATTAAAATTCCTTAGCAACTGCTTTTAGATGCAGTCAGAAGAAAAAGTTAATACCATTAGCACACACTGAACCTAATTCTGATCATGATCCATCATTTTCACTTTAGATTAGCTAAGTAGTAGCAGATAGCATGCCAGTATGTTGGTGAATATATCTAAATCTGGAAAAATACTCCAGAGAAGTTTTATTCACTTGATTTCCCTTCCCTAAAAGTGCTCAGTGATATAAACATGAAACAAAGATATTTTTTCCTTCCACTGCTTTTGCATAATTGTTCTTTGCAATTAGAAATATTTTTTTACTGCTGGTGGCCCTGCCTCTCTTCTGCCCTGCATACTCCCCCGTCCTTCACACCTGTGACAAAGGATACACCAGTCTACTATGACTTTCTGCACTGCTCTGGCAATGGGAAGCAGCTGTAAACCTGACAGGGAGCCAACCCCAACGAGCCCAGTTAATTCAAATTTACAGATGCTTGATATCACCAAAGCAGCACAGCACAGCCAAGGCCTACCAGTGAATCTGGCCCTCCAGCTGTGTGTTGATTTTAAAACCGAAACTTGCAAAATGAATAGATTATTTGGAATGGGTATTCAATAAAACTCATTTGATTTCCATAAGCTCTTGCAAGGACCTCCAGGCTCTCACAGCAGATTTGATTTTCTTCCTAACTAGATTTAAACCCAGATGATGTTTTTAACGAATGTGATACATACTTATGGTGTAGTCACAATACGCATACATGTTTTAAACCCAGATGATGTTTTTAACGAATGTGACACATACTTATGGTGT